>NC_139580.1:12262035-12709535 GCF_946808225.1 Silurus aristotelis
CAAGCAAACAAAAAAGAAGGAGCAGACAAAGCATTTAAAAAAAAAAAAAGAAAAAAAAAAGGGGAAGTCCAGAGATTAGCACTCATCACAGTACTGATTAGTAGGATTGGACAGTTTCATACCAAGACACATGCATACAAATCTAAACAGTATATTTAATGCGTATAAAGATTAAGAAGCCAGCATGGTCATTTGATTGATGGTAAGTAATGATCACTTTAGTATTTATACGTCTACCTTCAAGAAACAATGTTTTTAAATAACAGCTAAAGCTTTAAACAGCAGTGCAACATTGCGACCTCAAAATAAACAGTACCCTGAACATTCTCACATTTAACTGCCTGCTACCACACTGCTGCATATTTAATTTACATCTAGACTATGATTATAATATAGCCACAATGCAAGTGGATGCTTCAAATGTGTAAGACATGAAAAGGCCATGTGAGTAGGAAGGTTCACTAAAGAAACTACAGATAGAAGTGATTTTCTTCGAGAAAAATTTTTTTCAGGTGCTTAAAATTAATGTGTATATCACAAAGCTAGCCATAGTTCATGCAAGTAATATGTATAGTATGTGTATGCAGGTTGTATCATTTACATGTTTTCACAAGTATTTACCTTGTGGTGTGTCATCATTAGTAAAGAAATGAGTAGCCTCAAGTGCAGACTCTGCCTCTTCTGGGCACAAAGCTGCAGGAATAGTAACACTCATTAGTCATTTTAACCCGTCACATTTGTATGCACAGAAAATTAATAATGCTTGTGACTTTTGTTCTTCTTCTTGTTTAGTTTCAGAACTCAGTGGTAAAGATGTTGGACTTTTGATCAGAAGGTTGTGAGTTTAAATCCCTGCCACTCTGGGACGAATAAAGATACAGTATATCTCATCATCAACTGCTACTGCTGGGGTCTTTGCGAAATGCCCTTAACCTTTAAAAGCTCAGTTGTATATATACACGAGATAATTGTAGGTTGATCTAGCTAAGGGCACCTGCCAAATGACATAAATGTAAACTTCATATGATTCTGGGTTAAAGAATGTTTGAGTAGGAACCCTGCTCTCAGGAAAGCAGATGGTTGTACCATTAAAAAAAAAAAAAAAAAAAACCAACAACCAGACATCACTCACACACGTGTGCTAAAAACAGAAGATTGTGAGTAAACGCACTCTCACCATGCACTACCGTTTCCTGTATAGCTACAGAAGGCTGAAAATGTGTGAACACACACACGAACACACACGAACACACACGAACACGAACACACACGAACACACACACACACACACGAACACACACACACGAACACACACACACACACACACGAACACACACACGAACACACACACGAACACACACACGAACACACACACGAACACACACACGAACACACACACGAACACACACACGAACACACACACGAACACACACACACGAACACACACGAACACACACGAACACACACACACGCACGAACACACACACACGCACGAACACACACACACGCACGAACACACACACACACGCACGAACACACACACACACGCACGAACACACACACACGCACGAACACACACACACGCACGAACACACACACACGCACGAACACACACACACGCACGAACACACACACACGCACGAACACACACACACGCACGAACACACACACACGAACACACACACACACACACGAACACACACACACACACACGAACACACACACACACACACGAACACACACACACACACACGAACACACACACACACACACACGAACACACACACACACACACACGAACACACACACACACACACACACGAACACACACACACACACACACACGAACACACACACACACACACACGAACACACACACACACACACACTTTCCGGCTTCAGCAGCCCCTAGAAATCATCTCAGTGTTTCTGTGTGATCTCACAGCATTTAAGCGTGTGCATAAATAAACAGCTTTAATAATGATACTCCAGATGTTAGCTAGTGAGTCTTAATATTTGTAGCGTGTGCGTCAATACCTGGAGGCAGGTGTAACTTGTACAGCAGCTTCAATTTCTCAGTCATGTCGCCATGATACATCCCACCTGAAAAAATACACAGGGTTTTTTTCAGAGGCAGCAGTAAATGTTGATTGTTCATATGGTCAAACTGAGTCTTCCTGTTGGATTAAGACTATATCAGGCCACCAGATGTTAATCATTTATTTATCAGGTTTTTGTTGGGTTTTGATTTTGTAGTTCAATTCAACCCATATCAATGTACAACTGTACAAAGATTATGTACATACTGTATTTTCCAGTTTTACTGGAATATAATAATGCAGGTGCTAATATCATATATAATAATATACAATAGCACCTGCTGGATGGCAAAAAAGGTAGATGATTCAGAAAATATGGATAGGGTTCAACTGGCTACAATTAAATCATTTCTGACATGATAATCTGTTTGCCCTAGAATTATAATGAGTATTGAATGCTGATGTTACTTCATGTAATAGCATATCCTGCACACCACTTGTTCTAACATAAAACAACGAAAAATTCACACAGTCTAATGATAATGTAAAAATCCTTAAATATTACAATGGGTCTTGCACTCACTCAGGCCTGTGACGAACTCTTTAAAGTTGATAAGGGAGTCTTTGTTGTTGTCAAGCAGGCGAAATAAGCGGGCAGCAAGTGTGGCAGTGTGCATGCCACAGCTCCAAGGTGCCAAGGCTGAGAAGAGCTGAATTAACTGGCCACAGTCAATCCGATACTGCTCCAAATAGGGCAAACTAGGGTCATGACGCTCTGCAGCAGTGCTACTGGCACCCCAATAGCAGCTCATGATGTGTTTAGCCTGGAAAAGAAACAAGAAGAAATTATGATTTCATGAACCTTTTTAATAATAAAGTTGAAAACATCAGGCAAAAAATCCAGACGACTAATATAAATACAAACTATTTTATAAATAACCCTGTAGATAGCAGTGTAATTTACTTACATTTAAATACAAAGTTTTACTACTATTTAAGAGAATGACTTAATTTCATTTATTTCCTCGTCAAAATCATCAACATGTTTCTTCAAACACATAATTCCAGAAGTGATCAAACCTGTTCTAACAATAATAAACTCCTATATCAGCACTGGTTAAGTACCTAAATCCTTCTAACTGGCAGTTATCAGTCCCTAATTAAGAAACTCGACCTTGACCCTTGTCAGCTGTCCAACTATAGGGCAAAATCATTCCTCCCATTTATCTCCAAGATTTTAGAAAAGGTTGTAGCACAGCAGTTCTGCTTAAATCTACTTAGTAATAACATGTTTGAAATGTATCAGTCAGGATTTAGGCCTCAGCATAGCACAGAGACAGCACTAGTTTAGGTGGGTTTTCTCTCTTTACTTGTCTTGCTCGACCTTAGTGCAGCTTTTGACACCATTGATCGTACTATTTTCCTTGCTAGACTAGAGAATGTTGAGATAAGGGGGAACAGGCAAAACCAGATGAGAGAGATCAGCTTAAGAATGTTGAGGACATTAAGTCAAGTCAAGTCAAGTTTATTATTATAGCGCTTTTTACAACAGACATTGTCTCAAAGCAGCTTTAAGAGTTAAGGTGAAATGTGAGCAGGCATGGCAACTGTGGCAAGGAAAAACTCCCTTAGATGTTTAACGAGGAAGAAACCTTGAGAGGAACCGACTCAAAAGGGGAACCCATCTTTATTTGGGTGACATCAAGAGTGTGATTAGAAATCTTTAAACAATACAGAACACTGGAGCGTGAGAACTAACATGAGCACTGGAATGTAAGATTGTAAGTAATGTCCTTTCTACAGTCTTTTACAGTCATTTGTGGTTATAAAACTAGGAGCTACTAAGCAACTCAACATTTGCAATCATCATAGATCCACATTAGACAGTGGATGCTTAATAACTTTCTTCTACTCAACTCGGATAAGACGAGAGTACCTTTACTAAGACCACATGCAGCTAAAAGTAAACTTTCCGATTACGTATCATCTCCGTTTGATGTTTCTGTCTCAATGTGTACATCAGTCAAAGACCTTGGTGTGAATATTGACCCTAGTCTGTCTTTTGAAGCTCATGTGAATAATATTACCAGGATCGCCTTCTTTCACCTTAAAAATATTGCTCAAATTAGAAATATGATGTCGTTACAGGATGCAGAAAAACTAGTTCAGGTTTCTGTTACATCTAGATTAGACTGTCTGGGTGTTCAAGTAAGTGCATAAATGAGCTTCAGCTAGTTTAGAATGCAGCAGCAAGAGTCCTTACTAGGTCTAGAAAATATGACCACATCACATCATAGAATCTAAAATACTACTAGTCACGTATAAAGCACTTAACAGTCTCGCGCCGCAGTATCTGAGTGAACTACTGTACCAATATAATCCCCCACGACCATTAAGATCAAAAGGTGCAGGCTATTTGTTGGTGCCTCAAATAATGAAGACTACAGCAGGGGGCAGATCTTTCTCTTATAAAGCCCCACAGTTATGGAATAGCCTTTCAATCTGTGTTCGGAGCTCAGACACAGTTTCAGTGTTCAAGTCGAGACTAAAAATATATTTATTTAGTCAAGCTTTTTATCAGTAGATATTTCTTGGGTAAAGGAGCAGAACTGGAGGCATCATGGGTACAAAGTGTTCAGTGAACTGGGATATTTGTATGCTGTCATCCCCTCACTCTCACACGTTCACTCAGGTTTGTTGATGGTGGTGTGGTTGGTCGTCTCTTATCCCAGAGACCCCTCATGCCTGTGTTACCTTCTGGCTCTCCCTTTTAGTTATGCTGCCATAGCGAGTCTTGCCAGAGTCCCCAAATGGACAGTGTCCTTAACTTTTAAACAACAATAAAGATTCTTAATAATCCATATCCTTCTCTTGCTGTCACCCCTCCTCTCTCTCTGTCGAGTTAATCATGCTCCTGAGTTTTCAGTGACCACTGTTCCTGCCCCTCTCCTCTGCATGGATCTGCCCGCTTTGTCCTGGCCTGCCTCTGGATGGTGTTCTCTTTTCGTTTGGAGGCCACTCTGTGAAGCAGGGGATGGTTTCTATCAACTCTCCGGGGATCCAGGAAATTACCTTCCAGGAATTTTGTGGATTTGGATTTTAGACTGTAGTTTATGTCAACAGTCTACTACAATGACTCAGGACTACAGTTTGCATCTGATCACCATCACTGCACACTTCAACATCGTTTATCTGTAATAAATGGACATCTGGTGCCACCTATATGAGGATGGGTTCCCTCTTGATTCTGGTTCCTCTCAAGGTTTCTTCCTTATGCCATCTCGAGGAGTTTTTTTTTTGCCACAGTCGCTGGCTTGTTCATCAGGGACAAACTTACACTTATAAGAACATCTTGTTAATTTTTAATCACCACATTATCTGTGTAAAGCTGCTTTGAGTTCATTGTTAAAAGCGCTATACGTATAAAAATGAATTTAATTAAAAAGAAATTAGACAAAGAAACATGTTTAAAATTGACAGGGAAATGGTGACATCAGATACAGTATTGCCAGAGTAGCCCTCTACAGTGCCCCCTTGTGCCTACATACTGTAACAGCAATGTAAACATTGCTATGGCTGATCTGTTTACCTTCTGGCTGTCCCAAACATTTACAACCATATCACGCAAGTACTACGGCAAAAAGAGATTACATACAGCTCCTCAAGTAATATAGGCTACAATGCACTTTTTAAAACTGAGGTATACCTGCCTCTTTTTGCACCAAACCTAAACAACCAGAAGCTACAGGACACCAAATAGATAGCAACATTGTCTAAGATTTAACATAGTCATTTTAGAATGTATTGAGCATTAGAATAACTTTGGACAGAGCATACAATACATGCCATTCTTCCCAACTAATAATAGAGGGATACAGTGATCTGAACAGACAGCGTGTGCTTACCTTGAACAGAACATACAACTCCTCTAGCTCTTCAATGCTGAAGGCTGAGTCTGTCATAATGGCTCTCACCTGCATGCACAAACAAGAGTAGTAATACAACACAAACATGAACTGAGCTTGAATCCCTAAAAAATAAAATAAAAAAATAAAAATAAACCCACTTACCACACTCCTCTTAGCCGTATCCTCTAAAGACTGAATAACCTTTAACCTCTGTTTAAACCTCATCTGCTCAATGACATCAGCACGCAGACTGCCAAACTTCTACAAAAATTTAATATTATTCCTCAAGACATTTGCAGAAAGAGATAAACATGCATAACTGACTTTCTGTGGACGAGTTTAAATTTTCTCACCTCGTAGGACATCTTAATGAGATCAAATATGTCAATCTCTGGGGGAGGTGCATCTCCGCTGGTTAATAGTGCATGCAGATGGGGGATGGGTGGAGACACCGTTTGCTTGTTCACAACATTATCCAGATACCTAAGGGGAAAGGGGATTTGTATTTTCTGGCCTTGAATTAGTTATACAGACTAATGATTCAACAGTTCTAAAGCTTTACTTGCATTCAGCATCTTCAAGTTGAGGCATACATTCCTACAGTGGTTACAAGTGAGCCAAAACATACCTTCCGAGTATGGTCATGGCCTCTCCCTCATCAGTGCAGTTTAACAACTTCTCCATGTTAGCATGTAGCACAGCCAAGGATACCTAAGTGCAAATAAACTCAAGACATCAGTCTCTGGCTGTTAAACTGCTTCACAGTTTGTATTTGAAAGCTTGTTTACATGAGGGGTATTTTGAAGTAAATAATATAAATGCACACATACAGAGCTACAGGATGGACTTGTTTCATATAAACCATGAAACACAAAACCTACTGAAACTGCTTTTGATTTGACAATCGATAAAAGTTACCGGATTCGGTTTCCTTTATCTCCCTGACATTCTTTTTTCTTGCTGATGTTTTCCTATTTGACATAAAAAAAACACTCCTCTACCATTTACAAAGAAGTGGATGCTCAGTGAATAAGACACTAGACTTTGGATCAAAAAGATTGCGAGTATAAATCCGTGTATCACTAGAGCAGTCGAAGGCTTATTGTATAAATGAGATCAATGTAAGTTGCTCTGGATATGGGTGTCTTCCAAATGGCATAAATGTAAATGTAATAAGTCATTCTGGGGATTTTTTGTGTCTCCTATAATACAGTAACGCATAACACAAAAATACTATCCATTCACTATATATACACTTACTACCCAGGATATGAGAAATTGGCATGGTAGAACATGTGTTCAGGGACAGAATAAAACTGTTTTAATTTAGTACTTGTATTTATTAATATCTATTTTTCTACATGAATCACAAGAGTATGCTGGATAAAAAACGTTTTAAAAGCATGAAAGAAATTTAAGCACACTAAAATGAGCTCTTTAACACTAGTTTAAAAACAGCTATGCAGACATCAGTCTTTTATTGCAGATATTATTTAATAAATCCACATATATGCGATAGGAGGTCTGCCGCTTTGTTTAGATTTTTAGCATATTGTGGTCTGATCAGTAGGCTCTCACCTGAAATATGACTTTGATTCCCTCATAGAAGAAACAATCGACCAGTAACACAGCACTATCGAACGGCATGACGGATAAGAAGAGGGTGAGGAACCAGGACAGAGAGATGGTGGAGATCACGCCCAGGTCCTGCATGTGCTCATAGAGCAGCGGCAAACACTCCCGTGTCAGCTCCTCAAACACACCCTGGTCCACCAATGCTCCTGACAAGACACATTCACAAATACTATATATGACAAAAGTATTTGATACCTGACCATCACACCCTTTTCAATCTACCACTGGTGTATCATTTACTGGCTCTCACACACCACAGACGTAGGCTAGTTTATGAAGACAACAATGAACAAGACAGAAGGCAACAAAGAGTCTGGAGCTAACGTGGATGAGACTGAGGGAGCCAGCGATGTAAACATGACTGTATGTAAACAGAAGACCTGATCATCATCATCTTTTCTCTGTTTATGTTCTATATGGTGGATGTTCAGCTTAGATACATTTACTAGGTAACAACATTTTTATTAACATTAATCAATTAAAATAATTTTAACGGCACAAATTTTATTAACACGCGATTAACGCAGGCCGCATTTACGTTTGACAGTTTTTATTTAAAAAACAAATAGATATATAAAAAAGGCGAAATTAAAACCTCCAACGCAACACACATTTACACACGACATCCTTTCTTTACTCAAATATATATAAAAAAATTGTTTTCAATCACTAAACATGTTTTACTGATGCGCCAAGTTTCAAATCAGCACCAAAATCGGTCATGATGCGCACAATTAACCCTCACACAATTAACCCTCTGGGGTCGACAAACTCATCGGCGTGTTTTGTGCATTTTTGTCTCATAACGCCGAAAAGAACCTAAATTTCTCTGTCGTACAGATATACAGCTTTTGTAAAATAAAGAAAACAGACAGGGGGCGGTCTCTGCTATCTCTGTCATCTCCCTTCACAGACACACAAATAAAACAACCTGAATCTCAGTGAATATTTACCTCACAGACATAATAAATATATAAATAAAAAGCTCAAAATCTAAACAAACCAAGTTGCGATTGATCACGAGTTAACTAATAAAAATCATGTGATTAATTGCGATGAAATATTTTAATTGATTGACAGCCCTAATTTTAATATGACGTGAGGTCCAGTTACCAGCAGGACACTAAAGCAGGTAGTAGTATATATTTTCCCCTCGCTGACCCCAGAAGAGTCTTCTGTGTGAAGGCGTGTTGCTCAATTTAACAATAGTGTTGCAGCTCTCTGGTATTATTCTCCCAAACAGTACAACAAATTTAACCTTTTGTGGGTGTGAGTCTGTTACTAACCTACAACCCTGGTGTTGTAATAATCAGGTAGCATCCGTTCACACAAAGCCACCAGCAACCAGAATGCCTCCTCTTCAGTACAGTACAGTAGCAACACTGATGTTACTATATTCATGGCCTAAGAAAAACAGACAAGCCCACACACACAACAATCTGATAGTTATGAATATAAAATAACTATCATGAAAATTTCATGAAATTCCTTCACATGATGTCATATAATAATATTTTCTTTTTTCTTTGCTTCTTTGCTTAATTAGATCATGGGTGTTCATAGATCATCTATATGACCCGTGTCTTGGTTTTAGTTAATCATGCTGTGTGTATATACAGTAATCCCCCGCTTTACTGCGGTTCGAGCCTCCGGTTAATTGCAGAATTGCATTTGCCACATAAATGAGATGCATTAATAAAAATAAAAATTACTGTATTCTTGTACAGTAAATGTTTTCTGTGTGTGGTTAAAGTGTGTGGGAGGATGATTTATGGCTTAAACAACAACAAAAAAAAGGTGACAAATTTTTAGGGTGGCGTCTGTTTATCGCGGTTCTTCGCTTTTTTCGCGAGCGTTTTTGGAACGTTACCACGGCGATAGATGGGAGATTACTGTATTTTTGGTTCTTGCATTTGTCCTTCTTAGTTTTTCATGGTACCTTTTCAATTTTGTTGTCATATTTTTGTGCATGTTTCTGGGCCAAATGATACTACCAAAGCTGCCTTCAAATATAAAATCAATGATTTCGGATAGCTCAATTCAAAGTCATATATTAAAGCACTATGTGCAAACATTGGTTTAATGGGCACAAAGAACCCTTTTATGCTCAGTTTTGTGTGTGTGTGTGTGTGTGTGTGTGTGTGTGTGTGTGTGTGTGTGTGTGTGTGTGTGTGTGTGTGTGTACCTGGCAGTAGCCGATGCCCGGGTTGCGATATGCGTATGCAGTGAGTACCCGTCGAAGTGCAGCAATGCCCATCTCATTCTGGAAAGCATGATGCTCAGGCATTGATCGATGCAAGTCTCTCTCGATCTCCTCTGTAGCCAAAGTACACTTGCCCATGGCCTGCTCCACCAGCTCTGCATAGTAAGCTGGGTGAGTCACCATCTCATTCTGAGCACCTGCAGGGAGACAGGAAGAAGCTGTATGAACTATACTAATTATAATTACCTTGCTGAACATGCTGATGAGTCAGTAAATGTGTTCAGTGTTATTTGGAAAATTAACAAACCTGGACTATGGAGTGAGAATCAGTCTGAAAATAGTCATATTTTCCAATCTATCATTGCAAAAAAAAATAGTGGTGACTACTTGGTGACCTAAAGCAAGAATTCCTTTTAAATTTAGCAAACTTCTTCCTCTGACCTTGTGTAATTTATCATGTTTATGATCCACACACTTTCCATTAGATTGATAGTCTGTTTATCCCCCTTTAAGGGACAATCACAATGTCTCAATGTTTAATCAGGCTTGTTGAATAAGTCACACACCGATTCTAAACACAAGCATCCAGAGGAAATGAACTACCAGCACTATAGAATCTAATGCTGCCTTGGTGGACGATAAATTATTAGCAAAAAAACTTAAACAACCAAAACAAACTAAAACGATTTAAAAGTACTAAAACTTACATTAAAAACTAAGACTATAACATGGAACCAATTTAAAAGAATAAAAATAATTTTTTGATTCTCTTTTTATTGTTTAATTTTATGTTGATTTTGTCTAGTGGAGAAAGTAATTATAGTGCCACATATGGACTCACATGGACTGATTAGATGGATGCTATGAGATGGATGAGTTACATCACAGCAACTTCACAGCAAGGGGGAAAAAGGTTTATCCACAAAAAGGAATAGGTTCAACTGCAGGACAACCTTTCTGATAGAGGACCTAGATTGTTTTTAATTCACTACATGGAAACAGCATCATGGCCTGGACCTATTCTAATTTAATGAACACATTTGGGTGTTGTAAGAATTTTAAATGAGCTCTTGTTAAACATGTACTGTAACAGTATTCAAAAATAACTTATTATTTCTAATCACAATTAAATTTGGAATCACGCTAAGAATATTTCAAGAACATGACAGCCATGATCACACAACAGCTGCAAACTGGTTGACAGATGGCTGAGCAGTGTTACAGCAAACCAGCTTTTCCATCTAATCCTACAGTCACTCAAAAGTCATAAGGCTGAAGTGATTATGCAAGCAAGCGTCCAAAACATGAATGTTGCATATAAAGTGCAATGGGTGCATTTCAGATGTCATGACAGCAGGTCATGTGATCAGACTGAGTCACAGAATCAGGGTATAATTGCATGTGGTAGTTACCATGACACCCTGTTAATCACCCAGTTAGTGGCATGAATAAATAGCACAAGTTCAGAGAGGCCATGTTCATTTGGGCTTCAAAACAGAGCTTGCATTTATGAATCATTTCCCTCTTTTTTTAATCAAGCAAGTTAGTCTGCTGTGTTTCTCCGTTCTATTCTCTTTTTACTGCATTTGTCTACTACAACAGTAACATGTTTTCAAACGTGATGTACTGCGGCTTTGCTATACGTTCAAATGCTTGTTTTCAATGTTTGTATATTTAATTCATGCATGTATCATTCTAATATTATAAAAAATGTAATTCATTATATATTCTAGATGCTTATATCTTCACAACTGAGCTAAATGTCTGTGTATTTTTTTAAACAACAATTTTCAAAATAACGTTATATTTCATATTGATTTTTTTAAAGCCTGGTTGTCATCAGTAAAAATACAATACAAATGTTAAGTTACACAAATTGCTTTACCTTTCATACGCAAATGCAATTTTATTTTGGGGCTTTTTTAACAAAAAATAAAACAACCCAGCATGAGTGAATTTGTTCAAAGGAGAAATGCTACATGCACTTCTCAACAAGCAGCCAATATAAACCTTAAAAATGCCAAAATTAAAAATAGTTAAACTTCACCTGTGGATTTAGCATTTTTTTTTTAAGTACACTTTATACATAAATACCCTGAATTAGGGTTTTATATAGTTATAAGCAAAACATAAAAAAAAATTTTTTAGCCAATTAATCGTAAAGTAATCGTCTGATTAATCAATTACCAAAAAAAGTGGATTTTTTTTCTCCCGATGTTGTGCAGCTCAGAACACAGGTGAGGTGCGTTTTTTTTTTTCGTTTCATTGGTCTAATATTATGGGGTTCAGTTTTTTGGCTTGAAGTTTGTGAAACTGGGAAAAACCCAGGAAACATTCATAAATTATCCGCTTCGTTGTTTAAGCCGCGGGGTTCAAAACGTGGGAAAAAAAGTAGCGGCTTATAGTCCAAAAAATACGGTAATCGTTCGATGCAGGCCGAATAGTGTTATTATACAAGTCCTATGCTTGTGTCTGCTGTCAAAACAAAAATGTTTTCATTCTTTTCAAAATATAAGGGGAAGAAGGTGCCCCCTGCTGGTACCTACACAGAAGTAGTTACCTGAAAAGAGTAGCCACAGCTCTCCTCTCAGACTCTCAGGAATCCCTTTCAGGACAAGGTCTCGGGTCTTAGACGTGCGGTACATGCACACACCTCGTCCAAACTCAAAGAAATGGATATTCCAGGATTCCTGCTTCATTTTTTCCTTTGTCTAAATAACAAAAAGTATCAGGATTTTCTTTTATGTTTACACACTCGTTTGGATTATTGAAAAGAAGAAAAAAAAAAAGTCAGCAAATGTTACTCAAAATGTGTGAGTTATACAATATTCTGAAAGCACTGTAGTAGTGTATGTATGAAGTCACTCAGGTTACAAGGCTGCATGCAGTTTTAATGATAAATCTATTTATAACACAAGTGTTTTGTAGCCCTAAGGTTGTTTACCTAATTAACAATCACAGCATTTGTTAGCAAATAAACTAATGAGAGCTAACCGCTTTGGGTCCCAGGTCTTCAGGACGGCCTTTCTGGTAGATGTTGAGAAGACCCTGCTTGGCTGTGGGAAGGCTGGAGCTGTAGTGCCGATCCTGAGTGACCTCGCTCGACCCCAGCAAAGGCAGCATTGCAGGGAGGGAAGGAGAGGTGCTGGGACTTGGACTCTCCTTTCAGTAAAAAAGTAAAATGTGTTATACAGTTTAAATTAAAAGATGTATAGAACAAAGATTACACTTTAACCAAAATCCACCTCAACCCTTTAAAGTACAGATTTAATTTTGTGACAGTGTCTAAGAGGCGCTCAAACTAACAACTTTTTACTTGACCGACTCACAGATTGGCCAAGCCTGTCAGGCGTTCGCTGCAGGAAGTCGGAGATGCGCTGAACAAGGAAGTCGCGATCTTTGAGGTTGGCAAACAGGAAGGTCATCTTGTTTTTAGTGCTAATGGAGAGAGGACTGGGCAAAACACTGCTGCTGTCAGCTTTCTCTACTATAGAGACCTAGAGAGACGGAGAAAACATACAAGTATGCTATAATATATTGTATTGGTGCTTTGTACTTATTCAACGCTGTATTCATAGTAATTCACAGATCCTGATAAAGTGTGAGTGAATAAATTCTTCACAATCTAGTAAACTAACAATGCATGTTCAGCTATAAAATATTGTATTTAATATATTTAGTATTTTAATATCATCAAACTATTATGAATATTCTACACAAAATATGAAATTAATTTTCAAACATAACTGTCCATTAGTTTCTTATTTCTATGTATTAAAATATTCCGATTTAATTGTCTGAATATTGGCTTTGACTTAAAAACAGACGCCTCTCAAATATCATTGCTTTGTACTTATACTACATTTTACTATTTAGCTATTAATGGTTCTAACATGTAGTGCATACTGTACCATATTGTAACCATTATTCTGTGTCGTATTCAATAAAACTGATTGTATAAATTAATCTTCTAATGATTGTAAATGCACCTACTTCTCTAAGTGGTATGATAAGTTGACACAGGTCTTCCTCTCTGCTGGCGAAACAGATATAGTTGTTGGAGACAAACATCTGGCCGACCACATGCATCTTAGCAAAGGGTGTCCACAGAGTGCAGTCTGTGTGACCGTCCAGCCGTTCATCCTTCGTCAGGCGGAACAGAGCTCGGTATCTCTCATTTTTCGCCCGTGCGTCCAGATCCCTGAAAACAAAACGACAACAATTGTTTACTCCATTCACAATTTCCTTCCTGGGAAATAATAATCACTCGTATTGTATACAGTACACCATTTAGTGAAATTTTTTCTTAGGGAGGTGAGATTAACATGAACGCTAAACACCGACAAAAATCCCTTTGGTCATTTTTTAGAAAACTCACCTTTTGAGTGCAGAAACATTTTTGAGGGTTTTGCCAGGTCTGGGGAGCGAGTGGTCTGCAGCGAAGCCCTCATTGTCCAGCAGTTGCCTCATGGCGATGTTAGCGAGCTGCTCCATCAGTTTGAATGTGTCATTGATGTTGAGAAACATGGAGAAGAAGTGCTCCGTGTCCCGAGTGCTTACACGCACGCTCTCAGGGAATAATAGAGTGGCATTCTTATCCAACTGAGTCACGTCTGTCCACTGCACTATTAATGTCACTAAAGCAGCAGAAGAAATATTGCACTTTTACAGTCTTACACTTTTTCTCATAGTCGAAAGAAATGCATATCTATAAAATAAAAGGCATTAAGATTAGGAAAATGGTCACACACAACTGCATTTATATTACATTAAATGCTTTCCCTTCTTGTGTAATTCCTTTCCTCTTTCTTACCCTCTTTTCCAAGCAGAAAGGAGTAGAAGCACAGGTGATTGACAGATAGGTAGAGCCAGCCCTGACGTGGCACTCTACCCTTCCAGTAGCTGCATGAGTAATAGTTCACCAGTTTTTCCTCCTCCGGCATCCCAAACAACTTTCGCATCTTCAGTGCCGCCTCCCGAAACTTCCCACAATCCTCATCTTCTTGTGCCTGACGGCTCTTATTTTCCTCAGCAATGATTCCCTGCACACAGACAGTATGAGGATTGCTTGCTCAAGTCTCCCCAGGTATATAGGCCTGTGGCTGCACTTGTGCAAGAATGAGAACAATTTACAGAAATCTTACCTGTATCTTGCCCTTGACAAAAGTAGTAATGTCTTCATCGTTGTCAAAAATGGAGAGAGTCTGCAATAAATTAGCCTCCAGCCATTCCCAATGTTCTGTAATCTCCTTGCGAGATGAACCTAGTGACATGCAGACATACAATAATCCTCAGCATTGCAAACCGATAACAGAAATCAGTCTATTTGGCCATATGACGGCTGCAACTTATCTTTTTGACCCTGTTAGTTCGAAAAACTGGGTTTGCTGTGCAGGATCAATCAGTAAAAATCACTTAGAACACTATGCTTGTTTCTGCCACCACCTTCTATAAAAATGTAATGGCTTCTGCTTGTAATTAAACAGTTAGAAAAGACCAGAAGTAATAAAAACAAGTGAATAAGCAGCAGTAATTGCACCGAGTTTATCATCGTTCTCTTAAGCCTACAAATGGCAAGGAAATGAAAGCAATACTGGGTGAAAAATGCAGCAACAACAGATCTTGCAAGAGCTGAAACAGTACTACAGGTTTTAACAGTAGTTAATAAAGACTTGACGTTACAGTGTAAATGTAGCACAGTCCAGCTAAATGAACATTAAGAAATATAGACTTTTGGTTTGGAGGTTGAATAAAGCTATTGCAGTGGTCTTCATTTCATCAAAATTGATAGAGCTTCATTAATACAGAATAATACATCTCTGCAGTGTGAAAGTGCCACATGTTATGAACGCATAGTATATTTAGTTGAAATGATTTCAAGTGAAAATTAGAAACCAGGTTTAGTGTAAGTTTTTTAATCTTCTGGCGATTGGCGAAATCATTTTGAACACACATAAAGGAAAAAACAAACAAAAAAAAAACCTTAAGGTCAACATGCAACATTTAAACCCCCTCCTACTTTACTATTATCATGTCATGTTACGGAAAAATGGATAATACAAAATTTGCTTTGACTTAAGACAATCAGCATCCTATCAAGCTGTTCAAGCTGCAAATGTGACTGAGCGTTTCGGACACACAGAGTGTTTACTGACCACAGGCAATGCTCCAAAAGACCTGCGAGTCTCCTGATTGATGAAGGATTCGATACGGAGCCACACGAGCACTGGAATCTAACACAACGTCCAGAGTCCCAACCAGAAGACCTGAGAGTAAAAAAGAAAAAAAAAAAGCGATAGAAAGACTTCTTTAAGGTTACACCATGCTGTTATCTCCTACTGCAGATTAAGGAGCTATATAAAGAAGGCAGAAAGTGTTATGCAGTGTGGAATGTTTAGTGCCTGGGTCAATAACCCTGTGCTATCTTCAAACCCTGTTTCTTCTCCTTCGCTTGTCCATACTCAGGCATTTTCTTACTTATTCTGTTCTACTGACTCAGATGACTGAATGAATGGGCTACTTATGTGTAAGTCACAGGAATCTTACACAGTACGAGAGGAATCTCCCTTCATCATTCTACCGTCTGTGGGTCCTCGTCAGTCCTCTAATTTTCAAATTAAATTCAAATTCAAAAAGGCAAACCCCATTTTAGCAGACCACCTTCGGTCAAAGCTCTGTACAAATATAAATGCCTAAATCATGCACTTTTTCCATGTTTGCCCAGTGACCTTGGTTAGTTCCAACAATAATATTACATGACAGCTTGTGAGCTAAATCTGGCAAAAAACTGTGTCCAGTTGACTTTGTTAAACACAAATCCAGATATTCTGGAATAGATCATTTGTTGTATCTTGTCACATGCATTTTACGTAAATTATTTACCCAAAAGCAGAACACAGAGTAGCAGAAGAGCTTTCATCGATCAACTTAGATTGGGGATTTTTTCTTTTTAAATCCAGTGTGAAATAACTCAATTCAGTTTCAATACTTCTTTAAAGCCACGACTGTTACTTTCGTCACCCGTCAGCCATGTTAGCTGTTTATTCACCAGTAAACCTGGACAAAAATGTTCCTGTACTATATAGTGTTAAATAAAATTTAAGCATTACATGACCAACACACTGTGTGTGCTTCATGCATAGGCATTTCTTTAGAAAATGTAATGACTCATGACAAATTTGTTGGTTCCTGAGGTCATCCTTCTCGTCTTCTCACTAGAAAAAAGTCACAGGCTTGTTTGTCAGCCTCTCAAACAGGAACATTCCATAATTTCGCAAATAACACTGACTGAGGGGACTAATTTGTTAAATGTGGGTTTTTTTTTTTTGGTGAATGTTTTTTTTTTTTTTTTAATGGAGGGTAATATATTAATGTAAAATGTACATATTCACGAAAGAAGACCGAGGAAACAACATATGCAAAATGCTCAATAGTGTGTATCCTCTCACTTACATACACACTGATAAATTTGTACTGCGCATATATATATATATATATATATATATATATATATATATATATATATATATATATATATATATATACACACATACACATACACACACACACACACACACACACATATATATAGTGGTGTTAAAAAAGTGTTTGCCCCCTTGCTGATTTCTTATTTTTGTGCATATTTGTTACACATTAATTAATGTTTCAGATCATCATCATTTAAATACTAGTAAAAGATAACACAAGTAAACACAACATAGTTTTTAAATGAAGCTTTTTATTATTAAAGGAAAACAAAATTTCAAAACTACATGGCCCTGTGTGAAAAAGTGTTTGCCCCCTTGTTAACTGCCACACCCAGGCCTGATTACTGCCACACCTGTTAGCAATCAAGAAATCTCTTAAATAGGACCTGCCTGACAAAGTGAAGTAAACCAAACAATCCTCAAAAGCTAGACAGCATGCCGAGATCCAAAGAAAGTAATTGAGATCTATCAGTCTGGAAAAGCTTATAAAGCCATTTCTAATGCTTTGGGACTCCAGTGAACCACAGTGAGAGCCATTATTCACAAATGTCAAAAACATGGAACAGTGGAGAACCTTCCCAGGAGTAGCCGGCCGACCAAAATTACCCCAAGAGCACAGTGATGACTCATCCAAGAGGTCACAAAAGACCCCACAACAACATCCAAATACCTGCAGGCCTCACTTGCCTTAATTAAGGTCACTGTTCATGACTCCACCATAAGAAAGAGACTGGGCAAAAATGGTCTGCATGACAGAGTTCCAAGATGAAAACCACTGCTGAGCAAAAAGAACATAAAGGCTCGTCTGAGTTTTGCCAGAAAACATCTTGATGATCCCCAAGACTTTTGGGGAAAATATATTGTGGACTGACGAGACAAAAGTTGAACTTTTTGGAAGGTGTGTGTCCTTCATTACGTCTGGTGTAAAAATGACACCGCATTTCAGAAAATAACATCATACCAACAGTAAAATATAGTGGTGGTAGTGTGATGGTCTGGGGCTGTTTTGCTGCTTTAGGACATGGAAGACTTGTTAATTTCAAGTCAAGTTTATTTCTATAGTGCTTTTTACAACAGACATTGTCTCAAAGCAGCTTTACAGAAATCATCAGTTAAGGTGAATGGTGTGCATTTATCCCTGATGAGCAGCCATGGCGACTGTGGCAAGGAAGAACTCCCTTAGATGTTATGAGGAAGAAACCTTGAGAGGAACCAGAGGAACCTTGATAGGTCTTTGTTGTGGTAAATTAAACCATTAATTCGGCTGTTCAGGATCAAAAATCCTGAAGGAGAATATCCGGCCATCTGTTCGTGACATCAAGCTGAAGCAAACTTGCATTGTTCTGCAGCAGGACAATGATCCAAAACACACCAGCAGGTCCACCTCTGAATGGCAGAAGAAAAACAAAATGACTTTGGAGTGGCCGAGTCAAAGTGCTGACCTGAATCCTATTGAGATGCTGAATCATGACCTTAAAAAGACCTCGAAAACCCTCCAATGTGGCTGAATTACAACAATTCTGCATAGACTCATTGCATGTTATCACAAACGCTTGATTGCAATTGTTGGGTGGCCCAACCAGTTATTACCAGTTTAGGGGCAAATACTTTTTCACACAGGGACATGTAGTTTTGGATTTTGTTTTCCCTCAAAAATAAAAACCTTCATTTAAAAACTGCATGTTGTGTTTGCTTGTGTTATCTTTTACTAATATTTAAATTAGTTTGATGATCTGAAACATTAAAGTGTGACAAACATGCAAAAAAATAAGAAATCAGGCAAACACTTTTTCACACCACTAACACACACACACACACACACCCTTTATAGATATAACTATTATATATATATATATATATATATATATATATATATATATATATATATATATATATATATATATTAATATATTAATATATTAAATGTCTAAATAGGAAAATAATGTCTTTATTTTGTTGTCTATGGTGAAAATCCAGCAGGGTTTCTCCCAAACATCGCAAGAAAAATACAAGGAAACAAACACATTTAAACAAACACAACAGCGTATCATATGTGCAGCCCGTCATAAATATTTGCCAACTTTACTAAATACTCGTTTTGAGACGCCTTGCTTTGAAAGTTCACCACGTCAGCATCAAACAAACCAAAACAAAGTCAGCTAGCTCAGTCCAGGCTGAAGTCAGACAGCGGTGTGGCAGTACCAGGTCACGTGGTGCAAGGTGAAATTACTGTAAGTGGACTTTTATGCCTGCTGGCTATTTACACAGCTGGAGCTGTGTGAAACAGCTGGATCAGGACGGTGGGGAAACGCAGCAAAGAGAGCATGGAACACGAACGCAAGGTAGGAGGGATATGAAATGTAAACTGTGTGTGTGTGTGTGTGTGTGTGTGTGTGTGAGAGAGAGAGAGAGTGGTGAAGAGGCCGAGTGTTTACCGGTGATGCCTCCTCCTTTGCCGTGTCCCTTTCTCCGCTGCAGGATGAAGAAGGGATTGGCCCTCTCACTCACCCACAGCGCGTTAGCGAGCAGCACCTCCTCGGGACTGATCCACATTCTAATGGCGGATAAATTTCCTCCTTTAGTCCTCGGAGTCCCTTTTACATCAGTTATGCTGTAAATCAGCGGCGATTATCATAACAAACAATTGCACACACCTCTCTCTCGCTCCCTCTCTCCTGTTTGTGTCTACACGGCGAGAGGCAGGAGAGGGCGGGCGCTGGATATTGACGTCATGCGCCAAAATGGCAGCCTACTGCAATAGATTTCAAAATGCCTGCATTTCTACTTGCATAACACTTACTGTGTTCACCTACTCAACTCTAAATACTTTGATTTTATATTTTCTTCTATTTTAATTTCTGGTCAACGATATGTGATTGTCTTTGTAAATGTCCAGTGGACAATGGCAAAGTTGAATTTGGATCTCAATTCACTAAACATACATTCATACACCTGTGTGTGTTTATAGATCTGTTTGTCTGATTATTAATAGTAATGCATTAAAAAGGTCTATGAAGAATCCAGATCTGGATAATGATATATACATTTTTATGTCATTTATCATAAAGCAAGAGCACCCGTGAGAGGATTAAAGCATCCTCTGGATTATAATTATAATGAATATAAACAGTCTTCTATAATGTCTCAGGGCTGCAGTTGCCATAGACATACATTTTCATTGCATTTAAGTATCCATCACTGAACATTTAATAAGTTCAACAATGATTGGACTTTAGTGAATGGACATTCATTGCCACCCAGATGAGGACAAGTTCCCTTTTGAGTCTGGTTCCTCTCAAGGTTTTACCACTGGCTTGCTGATTAGAGATAAACTTATAAGGGATAAACTTTAGCCTGGTTTTTTAATGTAAAGGTTGTATTTGTAATTGATGTACTGCTGTTAAAATGCTTTAAGACAGTGCCCATTGATAAAAGCAAATAAAATAAAATTGAATTGATTTGAATTAGACATCTTGGGAACTGTAACAGGGAACACAAAAGCCTTGAATGGGTTGCCAGTCCATTACAAGGCACCGTACATGTACACACCTAGGAACAGTTTAGCAAAGCCAATCCATGAAGTAGAGAGCTCAGTGCAAAAGCCATGCAATAACAAGAAGAAAAATGGGATGAAGAGTGGAATCATACCGCAGATGGTTCTAAGTATACACAGAGAACGCAAGACTTAAGAATCACATATTTTCTGTGACAGCGAGATGGTAAACACAGTGACACTTCAACACCATCCAGTACTGCAGATTTAGGATATTGCAAATTATTTGTCCATATAATAATAAATACTCTACATGTAAACATTGAAAGTTTAAGCATAAATTTGTGCAAAACCGCAATTTTGTGCAGTCAATTAGTTTGTTCATTTATGTGTATGTGTGTTTCTCAATCTAGCTCATTAATTGGTGTCGAAGGAAATTGTTATACAGACTGCAGGTGAGAGCCTGAGTGGTTTGGTACCTGTTTCCAGATGACAGGAGAGAGAACAGTGAGTTTAAAGGGGGCGTGTGGTAACACACTTACTTTCCTTGATGGTTTTCTGTACTTCAGTTTTTTGTGTTATTTATTGTAAATAAATTTCCATGTAGCTCCTTGGTCCTGGGGAAATGTTGTTTCGTTTTGTGCTGTATATGGTTGGAATGACAATAAAAGCCTACTTCATTGACTTGATTATCTAGTAGAACAAAAATACGTTTAAACTCACCCCTTGATCTGTTTTTATTATAATGAACTGATGATTTAATTCATTCATTCATCCAATGTAATGTTTAGTCATTTATTAACTAGAGCCACTTACCAATCACAGGAAATATTTAACAAAAAGTGTTTTTACACTAATGTTAACTAATCAACTTGAGCTTCCAACTAACCTTATCATCACCCTAATTATCAACATTATTAACCTAACCTAGCTAAGTAAATAACAATTAATTAAATTTGTGGCAGCCTACTATATTTCTCATTTGAAATATGATTCTGCAAGGACAGCACATCTGATCTATCACAGTTCATCAGATTCTTTTTTTAATAATAAACTTTCACAACGGAAATGGTAATGATTCTCACAACCTTGTAAATAAATTGTAACTTTGTAATATGTTATTTTGAAAAATTACATTTTAATCCTTGCTGCTGTTGCGTTTCAGAGGACATCATGTTTGCTAATGTTTGCAGAGGACATGTTTGCTAATCTACAAGTGTGTTTTGGACAGATTGTTATATTAAATGCTTTTATTATGAAAAGCAGCATTACAGGCACTATTACACGCTGTGCCGTGTTTGTTTTGTTTTCTTTTTTTTTTTTATAAAATATATTTTCTTTTGGCTGCCCGCTGAAATTTAGATGTGGCACCTCAACCCCACAAACAATTACGATTTAAGTATGCAAACTAACAAGCATATGCATTTTTAAATATTAAAATAAATACACAAACACACCAGACTATAAGATTCGTATGTGTGCTTCTTCAGCATCCCAGTAGTTGTTCTAATAACGATGGATGGATGGATGGATGGATGGATGGATGGATGGATGGATGGATGGATGGATGGATAGATAGATAGATAGATAGATAGATAGATAGATAGATAGATAGATAGATAGATAGATAGATAGATAGATAGATAGATAGATAGATGTGCATCTCAATAAATTAGATTGTCATCAAAAAGTTGATTTATTTTAGTAACTCAATACAAGAAGTGAAACTATTATATTATAGATTCATCACACACAGACTGTTATATTTCAAGTGTTTATTTCTTTTAATTTTGGCTCACATTTAACAAATTACCCAAATAAATAAACTTTTTAATCATATTCTAATTTATTGAGATGCACCTGTAGATAGATAGTGTGTGTGTGTATGTGTGTGTATGTGTGTGTGCAATCCCACACACGAAGAAAAGGAAAAAGAAATGTGCTTACAGATTCTTGTAAGGAATACGGTGAGAAAATATTGACACTAACTGAAGTTGTAACGCTGTTACATGTAAACTTTGATACAGAATTTGCTGTTTAAGCAGCAACGTGACTGTTGACATTCCATTTTCTTGAACACGTTTGCACACTGATGAGATACTTATTATTGTAAATAATCCTAATCAGTGAAATAGGGAAATAAATTGATTTTTTTAACAGCAAGTTGAAAGGATTAAATTAGGATTGAAATTAAATGTGTATTTGAGACTGATTCATAGCCCCTCGTACACAGTATTACTGATTGTGACCTGGGCTTCGTGCAGGATGAGAAACTGCGCCTCTCAGTGGTGGTTAATGATAAAACACTCTACTCCTACAAACACTGCTAAAACTCGCTCTTTATTTCGAATGGAAACACAAAGACATAATACACGCGTAACTCATAAAAGGCTATGCTTTTTAATATCTCAATATAGTAAAGTAAGGAAATACTAAAGCACTGTTTTAGACTCACTTCATCTTTTTATTTTGATTAAAAGAGTTGCACAATGCAAACAGCAAGTCGGATTTCATCAGAGATTTCATCACAGATTATAAATTACACAACTTTAGTTTATTAAGCAACAGCCATTTGAAATACCTCATACATTACAATTACATTGCTGTCTCATGGAGAAATACATTTTAAATTTATAACTAGGCATAATGATTAAATACTATTTATTTAAATTTGGTTGCTGACTACGTTCATGACTGTTTGTTTTTGTGATTTAAACTTTTCATCATCAACAACGTCCTTTCATTTTTCCCAATAGGGATTATGGTGGAAGTATGTAAAAAAATTACAGCCAAGACTCTATTTAGAGCCACAGAGTGGACAGGGTTGATACACCAGAAGCATCCTCAACCCCTTTCACTTTAAATGAGCAGTGCCTTTAGTCTGAAGTTCACTCAGATTGCCAGTCTTCACAACTTTGTAGAAGAAGCTTATGTCCACTTCATTTTTCAGTCACAGCCTGTGACGATGGGTGAGGAGAAAATAGATTTACATGCAAACAAAGCTACTGTATGTCTGTCTCCAACATTTCTGACCTTATCTGTCTGTTAATCACACACTCTTTTTTTCATCATTCATGAATAAAATAAACTTCTGCAGTGGCAGCATCTCTCCACATACTTGAGACCATTTCACTGTTCTCTGAGACTGAACCATGGCCTTCACCTTGGGGTGCTGAATTTCATCCACACAACTTCACTTAATTATGACACTTGAGAAGTGACAGGGGTGACACTGATAAATAACTACTCTCTTGTCTATCTCAAGACAGCCAAGCACGGGAAATATCTCTTTCCCCAGGCAAGCTACTTCATGGACACTTAAACGCTCTCCCCATTGCTCAATAAAATAAAACATACGTGCAATACCACTTTTATTAATCTAAATCTGTACTTCTTTCTGCAATAATACTCTATTTTCTTTATAAAAATGTGCAATAATGTTTACCCTTTTTTAAATTTTTTACTTATTTTCTTTTTTATTTCCATGTGCAACTGGTAAAAGACAGGAGTTGGAGCTGGAGGTAGCAGAGCTGAAGATGTTGAGGTTTTCGTTGGGAGTGACGAGGATGGACAAGATTAGAAATGAGTTTATTAGAGGGACAGCACATGTAGGATGTTTTGGTGACAAGGTGAGGGAGGCGAGATTGAGATGGTTTGGACATGTGCAGAGAAGGGACATGAATTATATTGGTAGAAAAATGCTGAAGATGGAGCCACCAGGTAGGAGGAAAAGAGGAAGGCCAAGGAGGAGGTTCATGGATGTGGTGAGGGAAGACATGCAGGTAGTTGGTGTAAAAGAGGCAGATATAGAGGACAGGGTGGTATGGAGACGGATGATCCGCTGTGGCGACCCCTAATAAGAGCAGCCGAAAGAAGAAGAAGAAGAATTTCCATGTGCAACTGGAAGTTTCTGTCACCAAAACAAATTCCTTGTAAGTGCAAACATACTTGGCAATAAAACTCTTTCTGATCTTAACTCCATTCTGTCCTTTCTATACATCAATATAGGTCTTTGTAAATGCTAGAAAACAGATTACTAATCAAATTCAACCATACTGAGGTTACCAAGTGCTGGACAAATTACACTCAATTAAATTGTAATATAAATTAACTGTATCTAACTATATAAAAAGTACAGTTAATGGCCAAGGTTTGTCAACCCCTGACAATCACACCCTTATTTCCTTGTTCAACATTCCATTATAAATTAAATCCCCCTTTCCTCTTAATAAACTCCACTTTTCTGGAAATTCTTGAGGTTGGGACTCTGTACAGGCTACTCCAGATCTTCTAAACCAACCTCCAGCAAGCAACGATGTCATGCTGGAACAGGGGTTTTTAAATGCTTCTTAGTTCCAAGGAAAGGAAACTGCAATGCCATGACTACAAAGACATCCTACACAATTGTCTGCTTCCTACTCTGGGGAAACAGTTTAACTGACGTGACTTGTCATAGTATCCAATAACGCCGTTTATATACTGAGCAACTGTCATAAAACTCAAAAGTGCATTGATTCATGTTTGTGGTAAAATGTAAATTGTAATCAGCCACTGTACAAACAAAAATGTGTGTGTGATTTGTGTTACGATTTTTCAGTATTCATTTTTTATTTTATCTGGCTAGAGCCAGCTTATGAAAATCAGACATTTAGTTTAAGTTGTAGTTAATGGAAAACTAACCAAAGTACTAACAGGAATAATGAAACAAGAAGAAACCGTTATACAGGAGTTCTCTGCGAAGTAGGGTTGCAACAACCAAGCGATAAAATTGGTAATAAAATTCATTGTTAACGAATGCCTTTCTCGATTAGTCGGACTGCTTAAGTTACAGGTTAGAGTGAGGCCAAGATAACAACACCGCAGGGTCAAACAGCAGCAGGAAAAAGTGTGTGTCCCAAGTCATGGAAGCATTTTATATTCAATGGAACAAAGAAGACTGTAATCTGCAAGTTATGCAAAGCTGAGCTTGTGTGGCATTGAGGTACCACAGTGATGCATGAGCACATCACGAGAACATCAGCACGTTAAACAAAAACTGTATAATTTCATCATGTGAAAATGGTATGGTTTAATGAAGTGCTATTGTATAAACTGTTTGCTAACTACAGAACAGTCGCACTGGATCTGTTCTGGTGTGAGTCGCGAGCAACAGGTTGCACAATCACCTCACATATCCATAGCGATGGATTCAATTAAAAAAGCGTGAACAAACACTGAATCTAAAAGCAGAAAATAACAGCAGCAGGAAACGATCACATTTTTATTCACTGTTGTGGTTATCAGCGAAAGCTTATGCCTTTGTACACCAATGCATATTTTTTCCCTTTTTTTGTCAAGCCTGTTAGTTTTCTGAGTTTCTCCACTCCATTCCCTTTTTTATAGCATTTGTCTACATTAACTTATGTTTTCAAAAGTGATTCACTTCATTCAAATGCTAGTTTATAATGTTTGTATATTTAATTTATGCATATATTTTTATTATTATACAAAATTAAATTATATATTTTAGATGCTCATATCTTTACAACTGCACACAATGTCTGTATTTTTTTTAAACAAAAACTGTTAAAACAATGTATTATATTTTATAAAGATTTTTTAAGCATTGTTGTCAACATGCCACCTGCAATTATCATTAAAACCAATATAAATGTTAATGAATTTGCACTTTATACCACACCATACCGCACAGGTTCACTTATACCACACCATACCGCACACGTTCACTTATACCACACCATACCGCACACGTTCACTTTAAGGACAATCACATCAACCATGTGATTATTGTCTACTGTACATAAGCATACCCTGTATCCATAAACATACCCTGTATATAAAATTTTTCCTATTTTTATATTTTACATAGTTTATTGTTTTTATTTATCTGCCTTGTTTTTTCCCTTGTTTTATTTTTCCCCCCATCCTATTCCCTCATGCCGGACAAATCGTACAAAGCATTTCACTGCATGTCGTACTCTATATGTATGTGACAATAAAATTTGATTTGATTTGAATTGATTGATTTGAAACTTTCATACTCAAATGCTGAAGCATATTCAGATTTGTTTTGTTTTTTTTTACCGAAAGAAACAACCCAGCATGAGTGAATTTGTTCAAAGATAGTTCAAGATTTAAAGATAGTTAAACTCAACAAGTGGCTTTTGAATTTTTTAAGTACACTTGTATACATAAAAACCCTGAATTATGGTTTAATATAGTTATAATAAGCAAAACATCAAATAAAATAAAAAGTTTTTTGCTATCCAATTTAAAAACATTGATAATTAATCATTTATCAAAATAATTGTTAGTTGCAGCCCTACTGTAATGGAAAAAAAATAAACAAACAAAAAAGTGACATCCAAATAATAGCAGTGCCATACAGGTGTTGAATAGGCTGCACATCTGGGCAAAAGTCATAAAAACAGACAACTTTGTGCCTCATGTCCAAGGTGACTGTAGGATACACACAGCTACAATGTGACAGGGCAAAAAAAGGAACAAACATGTACTCAAACGAGGTGAAGGAATGAAATGCAAAGCCGCTGGTGGTGCCTGACAGGATTGGTGATGTTACTTAAATAAAGAGAGTAACCAAGCTTAACTGAAGAAATGACAAATATTTGTTTATTTTTGAAGAACAGTATATTAAAGAATCACAAAATCTCTGTATTGTCCTTCACTGTTATTTATTCCTGTGACAATTTCAGTGTCTGACTGAAGAATCAAAAACACTAAATCAAGAGCTCTCCTCCAAACTTCAAACTTCACCATCATATTATCATAAACTCCTATTTTTACTCCTTTCTGCATCATTTCTTCTTCCTCTTTACTTTCACCTCCTACAGGCATTATTTCTAAATCATTCTGCATTTTTAGAAGAGTTTCCCGCATCTCACTATTTCCAGGCACTTTGTTCCCCCACTGTTTGATATGCTGAGTTACATATGTCCATGCCTGTGTTTTGGATTTGACATGTCCAGTGTTCAGCATCAGTGTAGACACATAATCCATCCAGCCTTTTGCCATCATCTGCAGAATTACCTGCTCATACGGTGCTGCTCCTCTTGCTGCATCGAGCATGTCTCCTTTCTCCTCTGACTGGGATACATTTTCATGATTTTGGAGCTGATGGATGCAGATCAGTTCTGCAGCTCCGGCTCCAGGCAGCAGTTTTCTGTCATTAAGTGCATGGTGCACTCGATAAGCACAGCTCCAAAACTGATCCTCCATACTCTGGAGCTTAGCATGAACACAGCTCGCGATGAGGGCCGTGACCAGAACTGTGTCATCTGTAAGAACGTTCACCACAATCCATTCGGTTCCTTCAGTCCGATACTCTCTTTGCGTGTTCACACAAACTCTGGAGCCAACGCATTGCTCGCTGAGCTGCGTGATGTATGAGACAGGAAGTGCACCCGTAGCTTTAGCAAAATCATTCAAAACAGACACTTGTACATTTTCAATAATGAGGATGTGGTGATGGAGGCAGTGATTTTTCAGCTGCTCAGCAACACCTCCACTTACAAGAACAATGTCTACCTTGAGATTTAGAAGTATTGTCAGTGCCTCGTCCATCCATTTGTCCTCTTTACTGATTCCTGTTAAATCAGAGCAATCGCTAATATACGTGACACCTCTAGGCCTGTTGAAACCTATGTGACGATGTTTCTCACTCAGGTCACCATGAACCAGGCTCATCTTTAATGTCCGTTCTTCTAAATGCTTGACAAGCAATGCCAGTTCTGCAGACAACAGCACAACGTACCCATGGAGTACACTTGAGTGCCCCTCAGTTAATCCTGGCAATAAGCATGTAACTAGTTTATCAACATCTAATGCTTTATGGCTTTGATTTTCACTGCGTCTACACTGAATCCTACTAGCTTCGATTACTAATCTCACTGTCGTCTCACATCCGTGACAGACGGCTTCAGCCAGCTGAGTGATGTCAAAAACATTTGTTTGTGTCCGCCCATCTTCTGTGATATGTCTGGAATTAAAGTGCCTGCTGTGCTTGAGTTTTAAATTGTGCTTTAATGGAAATTGGTCTTTGAGTAAGCAAAGTGTACGCACACTATTTTTGGTTTTTGATCGGTCCTGGGATAATTCCTTCACTCCTATACTCAATGAAAGGTCCCTTAATAAGCTATTCACTGTATTCACACAATCCTCACCGCTCTGTGATGTCCTAATCAGTCGCTGTTTCTGTACATTAGCATTAAAAACAACTGAATCCACATTCACGGCACTCAGATTACAGGCATTTAAACACACTTCCAACCCCTTTGACATGCCAGCTACTATGTGCCGAATAGAAATGCCTTGGTGAAGACATTCCAATGCCACCCTGCTCCAGACGCCAGACAAGAAAAGCAGCGAGGCCGTGCCTGAACGCAGTGTCTTCCAATGTGCCCGGGTGGTTTCGTGCACAAGCTGAGCCACAGAACCACTGAGCTCCAACTGCTCCAGCAGACGATAACAGGACCTGACTAGCACTGACTCGCCACTTGCCTCGTCCTGGATCATTTTGTACCGCTTACCGGGCCCCAAAAATGAATGAGTTGCAGCTGATATGGCCTCCAGTTGCTGGAGCCCAATATGGCAACCGTGGTTTGTCGCTGCACTGCCCATCAGTGACACCATTTGGGAGTGGAGAGATGCAATTTTACTATCTGTAAAAACAAGAGGTTGGAGGATTATAATGATGAATCCACTTACAATTAAAAAAAATCTAATACAGGTAGTCACTGAGTTACAATGGTGATAGCAATTTGACAAAGTTTAAAATATTTTATTTTGTTAATATTTTTTTACACAGAAAGCAAACCTAACAGAGTATAGGTGTATCTTCTTGGAACACGGCGTCATAGAACACTAAAACAGATCACATGCTCTGCCCTCCACTCGTGCCTGGGCCCTCTGCCACAAGCATACAGTATATACTGTAAATGTTATACATTTTTCTCTCTATAAAGACGAAGGATAGATGAGATTAGGGAGTTATTTATTTAAGGTTGTATCATTTTATATACATAATTTTGTATCAGGCCAGAAACTTGCTATAACCACATTTATAAATTATTGATAACACATTATAATAACAAACTGATTGGTAAAAATTGCACATTAAAGCTCTTACACCATTTAAACCCAACTCAAGTCAACAAGCTTTTACAAATTAAACAACCCTGGTGCTACATAGACAACATAAAGCTACATAACAAAGCACAGGTCAAGTCAGGTTAACTGAAGTTTATTTCTAAAGCGCTTTTCACAACAGACATTGTCTCAAAGCAGCTTTACAGAATTAAACAGTCAGGGTGAATGTAGGTATTTATCCCTGATGAGCAGCGATGGTGACTGTGGAGAGGAAAAACTCCTTTAAATGTTATGAGGAAGAAACCTTGAGAGGAACCAGCCTCAAAAGGGAACACAATCCTCATTTGGGTGCACAGACACCCCAAAACACAGGGCTAAGGACTAGTGTCCTCGCCACATAAAGTGCATCGTGTGCAACCTGGTGCAAACAATGCAAGACAGGCAGTGCAAAGACAACAGAAGACAGTGCAAGAAAATACAAGACAGTGTAGGACAAAAACACAAAACCCAAAATAGCGCCGCCAGTAAACCTTCTGTGTATTTTACAGTGCAGTGTGCGGAGAGAACTGAGTACGGGAGGGAACATTGTAATTAGACAAAAGGTAAACAAAATGGTTTGTGCACATTGATTACAACAAAATGTTTTGTTTAACTTGGTTTTATTGCAAACATTTAGAGCATTATGTGTAAACTTGGGTTACAAACAGGCACTCTCTGTGTATTTAAGAAATCTTATAGACTACCTGGGAGTCAGAGTCACTCTAAAGAGTCAGTATTTCTCCATGAGCATGCGAGTCCTGTTTAGATTAGCACTGCATTTGTATGAAACTGAATTTAATCTTGCTTGATCGATTACCTTACCTCGCAATGATGGTGCAAATCTTTGTACTATCTCCAAACAACACCGCGGACATCTTTGATCGAGCTAAAAAAAAAACCCCACTAAATAAAAAAGGCAGACCTTTTCCGCAAACAACCGCGAGTCTCCCACACCGCCATGCGAGTCGGGGTTTACGCATGCGCGGTTTCTTCACAGCCTGTTGCTAGGAGACTAAATCGAAACGAACGCTCAACTGCCAATCACAAGCTGTGATGTCCCGCCCACATACTTACGATTGGTCAGATTAGCTTTGGGTAAAGCAAGGCTGAATTTCAATTCGCTACTTCCGCTGTCGCTCTAGGAAGGCCACACCCTTTAAAAAGTTGTTTGACACCCTTGCTTACCTAAACAGCGTTACCAAACGTTGTGTAACGGTTGATTGGTGGTTAGTTACAGTTTTATTTGTTTCTGCGGCGAAATTCATATACATTTATTCGAAGATGGTAAGAAGTTTTTGCACTGTTTTTAATTAACCGTAACATTTTAAACGCAAACCCATTTGACGTTGTTAGCAAGTTAGCGTGAAGCTAACGGCTGGCTGTTGTAAGTAACTTAGTAACAAAAACAGCGTTGTTTTCTCATTAGCTAACAGCTAGCTTACATACTGCTAGTGAAAGCAGGCATTTCATTAGCAAGCAGCAAACTAAATGGTTTTGTAAAAGTATAGTGTTAGTTATACAGGTAGATTTCCTAATTTTGTGCAGCAAAGCCACCCAGTGAAAAAAAAAAAAAAAAAACTTGACACTTCCTGCATTTTAAAAGATGTGAAAGCATCACAGACGTAGTTTCTTTGCATGTTTAATGTTGCAAAATGTTTTACGTTTGCCTTCATTTGTCCATCAAGTGTCTGTACACTTTTATTTAGTATCAGCTCTTTATTTTGTATTCAGGATACTCAATGACCAGTTTATTAGGAACCCATCCCTAATACTCATGTACATCTGTTGATTCATGCAAACATCTAATTCTATCAGGAGACAGCAGTCCAGTCCATGTAGCAGTGTAAACATGGGTCAAACTGGAGGATCTTGGTTCAATTAATTTCTATTTGTTTAGCGCTTTTAACAAAGGACACTCTCCGAAAGCAGCTTTACAGGTATAAAAATTCGGTAATAAAATATGAATTTATATGTTAGTGCCTATAAATTAATCCCAAATGAATGAGCCAGTGGTGACAGATGTAAGGAAAAACCTCCTTGAGATTATGAGAGGAACCGGACACAAAAAGGAACCCATCCTCATCTGTGTGACACCGAAAGTTCATTTATTACAGTTCCGTTGTTGAAGTGTACTGTTCAGTGATGGGAGAGTCCAAAGCCATTGTATCAAACTGTTTATATTAATTACAATTGAAAATTCATCCCCATAGTTCATTAGTTGCTCCGTAACTGGATCTTTAGGATGTTCATGTGGAGCCACACCAAGCTGCACAGTGTGGCTTCCTGTTGAAGAGAACTCCATCCAGAGTTAGGATGTTGGGATGAAACAGGTAGATCTAAAACAAAGAAAGGGACAGGAGAACTGGTGCCTCAGGAGCATGTTAAATGCAGAAAGTGAGAAAGAAGGAGGGTTAGTGGGGTGACTGGATGAGAGAAATAAAGATTAAGTATCACTATTGTTCCATAATAGTTAGTCACTGCACACTGTGCCAGACAGGATGACTTGACCATTTTAGAAAATTCAGATCTTCTGCATCATTGATGAATGTTTAGAAGGTTTAGACTTGTTCAATCTGTTAGAATGTAGCTCAGATACAACCTTGACAACAGTTGTGGACAGAGAGCCATCTGTACACCCAGTTTTAGAAACAGGGTTAATTGTAATTTGGTCATTGAGTGTATATGCTGCTATCTTCTAAAATATGTTTAAGAATGCTGTATTTGAAATGTTACATGGACAAACTTTTATGTTGGTAAAAATTGTTTTTTGTTTTCAGGCATCTAGCTACAGAAAACCGAGTGCAAGTGCAATTCAGCGGAAGAAAGCAGCTGCCAAACAGGAATTGACAGAGGAACAGAAGCAGGAGATCCGAGAGGCATTCGATCTGTTTGACACTGACGGTTCTGGCACTATTGATGTAAAAGAGCTGAAAGTAAGACAATACCTTTAAAGTGTTCGAAACAATTGAGAGCAAACATTTGCATACCGCAAGGATAAAGACATTCAAACTCCAAGCACAACACATTTTGTGCTACCACACATTTGTGTTGGTGTATCTTTTTCCCCATCATGGATAACTTCTAAATACTCTCCAAGGCATATATTTACTATATCAGACTTTTTAGTGAGACAGAGGATTACATACACTTCAAGTATTTAAGTTGCCTTTTAATTGCTTAAAGAGATGTTTGAAGAAGATGTACACAAGTTTCTCACACTACATTGCCAGAATTTTAATTCATCGCTCCTGACATAACTGGTGTAACTCAGTCAGGTTTAAGGGCCTCCTTAGTTAAACATGTTTTTTCCCCAGTTTGGAACACACTGTTTTTGTAGCTGGGCTTCAACCTTTATTGCACCAGCTATTGTTCTATGCATGTTCTCTCATGTTTTGCATGTTTTAATCCAGTTTCCATAGCTTCCCCTGCCCCTTCAAAAACATGGTAAATTGGCTAAGATGTAAATGATTGTTAATGTATGTAACTCATAATTAAGTGACAAATAACTCCACTTACCTATATGTTATAAATGGCAGTAATATTTCCTGATAAATAAACACCAGTCACACGCATCTCTGCCCTATATGTCAGCAGTACATCCTTGATATACAGGGTAGATGATCCGTGTGTGTGAGAGTGTGAGAGTGTGAGAGTGTGAGAGTGTGAGAGTGTGAGAGTGTGAGAGTGTGTGAGTGAGTGAGTGAGTAAAGTAAAAATAATAATAAAGCTGCTACTTTTACCAATCAGATTAGTGCACTAGTCAGAGCTAGCAATCCACACCTCTAGCAATCTGCACACACTAAAATATACAGGTGTAGACTTAATGGCTGTTTTTTCATTCCACAATGGCTGACAGCGGAGGAGAAATTAATTTGGTCACAGATCCACTTACAATCTATTTACAAGACAGACTTTTCAGGAAAAAGCTGGACATTGTGAGGAAAAGTCGGCCAAAACAGTTTAAAACAATTGTTAAACTTTTCCGTATTCTTTACGATTTGCCTGAATTTTAAATCCCCAAGAAATCCACATTTCCCAGGTTTTCCCTCTGTTATTCTGTATAGTATTGATGATTTCTATACCAGTGGTGTTATTTATGATGCTATTAAGAGGTCTAGATAGATAAAACACCACTAAAGACCTAGGTTTGATTTTATATATGTGTATATATGTGTATGTATATATCTCATTTGTATTTATTCGCTTCATCCAGGTTGCTATGCGTGCTCTTGGTTTTGAGCCAAAGAAGGAGGAAATCAAGAAGATGATTGCTGATATTGATAAAGAAGGCTCCGGCACCATCGACTTCAATGACTTTCTGTCCATGATGACACAAAAAATGGTAAAATTGCTCAAACTTTAAAATAGTGCTCATATGGTACCCAACAAATTGAAAATTGCAGTTATGTTTATGATCTTCCCAAAGTTCTAAGAGAAGCCCAAAGTACTATATGAATAAATACTGATGCTGGCAATGTTTGATTTTGCTGTTATCGGACATTATTGTGCTTTTGATACTGTAGTACACAGCACACTCTTAGCCCGACTGAAAAACTGTGTGGGGTTTTCTGAAGCAGTTGTAGATTTATTCAGTTTATATATAGAAGGCTGCGGCTATTTAAAAAAATTTTAGGATTAGAGGGAAATTAATCGCCAGGGTTTTTATAGTCGCATTCGGTCAAAGCGTACAAGCACGTTATGGAGCAGATACATTTTTGGATAGGACAAAAGTTCCTTTAATTGAAGAACTACAAACTAGAGAACTTGCCAGAAGAGCATATTACCAAATTGAATACACTACCTGAAAGAATGGTTTATTGTTTTTACAAGACCTTGAGAAACTAATCTACACTTCTATTACCAGCAGGGTCACAAATCAAGTCTTTATGGTCATTACATTGTGCCCATTGTCATGCTGGAACAGATTTGGAGCCTGGAGCCCCTTAGATCAAGTGAAAGGAAATCTACATATACAAATATATGCGTCCAACATTGTGGCAAATGTTTGGGGTTGTAAACTCGCCCTTGCATTCTAAGTGGAACAACTTTCTGAAGGTTCACTGGAGTCTTCAGATCCCGACGATGCCATAGGTCCAAGAAAATATACAGGCCCTTCCTTTTGGTTGCGACAGGGGTTTCCTTTGCCCATTGTGAATTACTTTTTGCATCCAGTTACTGAAGTCAGTTCCTGCCTTCAGGGTATTATTATTGCATGTTTATGATTTTTTTATTTTTTTTTATTTTTTTTAAAACAGAGTGAAAAGGATTCAAAGGAAGAAATTCTGAAAGCATTCCGTTTGTTTGATGATGATGGAACTGGCAAGATTTCCTTCAAAAATCTCAAGCGAGTTGCAAAGGAGCTTGGTGAAAATCTGACAGATGAGGAACTGCAGGTAAGTTTGGCCAAATCACATAACCTATTATAAGAGTATTGCATGTATACATTGTTTGCCACTCTTGGGCACAAAAACAATCCAAAGAGGTCATGTTTCTGTATTCATTGTGTATTTAAAGTCTATACAACTACATGCTGACTTGGTGCTGTCTAGATTAAGTGTGATAGGTGTATTTTGACCACACAAAGATATTCATCGTTAGGAACAAACAGCTGATGGCATCAGGGAAATGTTTTTGTCAGACTGTAGAGGGTTTTGTTCCGCCACGTAACCCGGGTGATCTCTCTGGCAGGAAATGATCGACGAGGCAGACAGAGACGGAGATGGAGAAATCAATGAACAGGAGTTCTTGCGGATAATGAAGAAGACTAATCTGTATTAAACTGTTTTCTGAACTACTTTCATTTTGCTCTGGCTATTTTTGTATTCATTACACAAAAGTAGTCTAAACTTTTGTTAAAATATATGACTAATTTGTGACTTGTAAAATAATTTAATCTATGAACATGTTTTTTACAATACTGAATAAATTGTTTTGACTAATTTGCTTGCGTTTTGTGCTGCATGTTTTATTATAAAATACAATTACTATTCATGCATAATGGATTACATAAATATAACATCCCTAATTGTATGTGCTAAAGGAACTTAAGGACTTTAAAACTCTAGATGAGTTAATAGCACACACATTTTAGAGCCGTTGAAGCTGAGGAGTTTTAGACGTCACTAAAATCACACTAAAAGTATACATTATATTCAATAATAATAATTATAAGTATGACCCCAAGAATGATTAAATCTGACTCTTGAATTTCTGGTGAATTTAATTTTAGTGTGAAAATGTAATGCTGGTTTGAAGAGAGTTAAAAATGCTGGTAATCTATTTCATGTATGATTACAACACAGTCCATTTACATTTATGGCATTTGCCAAAAGACCTTATCCAAAGTGACTTACAATTTGAGATATTATGCAGCTGAGCTCAGGGACCAAGCAGTGGCAGCTTTATCAGTGTTGGGATTTGCATCTAAGACAAACATTACAACCTTACATGTATTTGACAGATGCCCTTATCCAAAGCCCCTTACATTTATCTCATTTATACAACAAGCAGCTGAAGGTAGGTTAAGGACATGCTCAATGGCCCAGTAGTGGCAGCTTATAAGGGCTGGGAACTCAAAGCCTTCTGATCAGTGCCTCAACCACTAAGCTACCCACTTCCCGTATGCAATCATTGATTATAAAAGTTTTGGGTTTTAACAGGGTTTTAGTCACACAACAGTTGAACTCTTAACCCCCTACCTGTTTAGCTGTATGTTTAAATACAATCCTAACTTTGGAGAAAAGTCTTAAAAAATTATTTTATTGGAACGTAATCAACACGAGTGACTGCTACCACCTCGACGTTCACCATTTCACAATATTTGAATGCCCCATGTGTCAAAAATAAAAGTGTTTATTAATAAATGAGAAGTTTCAGTTGTGTGGAGTTACATTTCTTATCTCACAGGCTGCTCTTTTTTTGGCTTTGTTAAATTAAGTAAAGACAAAAAGCTGTAAGGTTACAAAGCACTGACATCCACGATGACTTCACTTACAGAATTTGATAATTAAGTTTTAGAATATGCTAAGCTTCTAGCATACAGATATTAACCAGTTAAAAAACACATTCAGACCAAATCAGATTCAATAAATAAATGAAATACAAAAAATAGAAAAAGACGCTGATGCTTGGTAGACTGTAATGTGCCTTTTATTTTAGGTTAAAATAAACAAGAGGGCCTAAGGGTCGCAAAACATTTTTAGTATTATGTTGGACTGAGACGACGAAAGTCTACAATAGTAAAAATTTTAATTCATTATTGTTTGGATTTTGCTTTTTTTTCCCCCAATAGACGCAAACATGCAGAATGCAGTCTGTCTTGCTTTGATGCCTGCTTGCAAAGCTAAAGCATACTTCTGAAAATTGTTAGACCTTTACATCTGATGAAGTGTATATACAATTCTTGCAGATATGACTTTAAAGATTAGTCAGTTTTGCAGATGATGTGCACCACGTGGCAGACCATCAGCAGTGAAAATGATATAACTCAGTGTTTAAACAAAATGAATTGTGTATTAAGGAATGACTCAATACAGATGAGTAATATGTCAGTAAAAGTGATATGAACATTAAAGGATGAAGCCCGTACCCACGTTGAGGCGAATGCTCAGTGATGCTGAAATAACCAAAGGATAGTGCATTTTAGCATTATTAGTCAAAAAAAAAAAAAAAAAACAGCAACCTGCCAAAATTATGTCTACCTGAGTTATAAACAGGAATTTTGTCATGGTGCTTATTTTCCGAGACTGCTGAAGCGTTGGAGGGATGGCGGAGTGTGGGGTGAAAGTGCTGTTTACCGGTTTCAGTAATCAGAAAAACTCAAAATGGAAAGTAGGAAACAGCGAAATGATGAAATAGTGTACGTCAACCTGTCAAAATCTTTTATCACCGTTACTGCATCTCAAACATGATCTCCTGATTGGTCACGTAATCAAAATTACAATCCGAAAAAAACAGACAACTATGTATTCAGCCTTCAAATGCTATCACGATTATGCCTTGTGAAAGTAAACACGATCATATGTTGTTTATGTGCACTGTTCGTATCGGCCATCTATGTTACAAGCAAATATTTTAGTGGATAGAAATGTCTTTCAACATTGGTGGATTCAGCATTCATTGATTAAAGAGAAGAAGAAGAGAAAGATGTAGAAGAAGAAATAGACACAAATAATGTCTGTTTTATTTCATTCACTTTTGTTTAGTTCTGTTGACCCACATTCACATCATTTTTATTAGGAAAAAATCTGATTCTACGATGTTGACTTTAATGTCATTCGCACATACTTTAATAAACAAAGTAAAGGAAAATAGTTGTTTACAGTTAACTTTAAAGCAACCTCGTTGCACTGTGAAAGCGTGCCCCACTTTAATGCCAACCCCCCCACCCCCCACCCCACCATGCTCTTAGAGGAAAATTAGCTTTGAAGTTGTGAATACAACTCCCACGTGCAACGATCTGGACAAGAACTGGCCTTCAGTTTCCTCTAAATCTCCCCGTTTCCACAACAACAACAACAGCCTATAATGCTAAGCAAACGGCTGTCGGTTAACCCTTAAAGGTCAGGAATGTGTCACAATTTCATTTCTTATGTACAGAAATAGTATTAATAATCCTCATTGTACAAGACCCCTCAGTGTAAACCTCTGAGTACTTCACTTACTGCTGCTGAACACTCCAAATGGTATGTACTTATTCTGTAATCACTGATCGGTTACTGTGTTCTGTATGTAGCCAAGATCTGATGTTATGTATGGTCAGAATAGTCAAATCAAACTGATCTCACCAGAGTACTTAGAGTAGGTATTTTATCTACTCTATGTGAATGTGGGACTGTTTATTAGTTACATGTTGATTTTAAACCAATATTCAGTAAATACTATGAAGCTAATGAGTACTCTGTGGTCCTGACCTGCTAGGAGTTTAAAGGGTTAAAATGATGCTGAGGTTGTACTGTGTTATGTAAAAAGGGAACATAAAGTTAATATGATGTGTGACAATGATGCTCATCAGCCAGGATATTAAGTATTTTATCACATTTTATTATTATAAGTCATCTGTAATCCTTGAAAGGCAGGATGCAAACAACATCTATGTAAATGATTTTTTTTAGTGAATATGAAAATGGCAAATGTGCATTAGTCACACGATCCTGCCTGTAAATCAGAGTTGAACTCTTAACCTCTAAATAATTCTGCTGTGTGACTGGATCTGATTTATTCATGCATATTTTTTATCAAACGTATAACAAATAAATAAAAAATAAATGATAATGGCTGAGAAAACGAGTAACTGTACAGTAATGTGTCCTTCTCTTCTGTGTTTAAATAAAATACATTGTAAAATGGCCCAACAATTATATTTACATTTTATGATTATTAAGATAAATGGTGCTCTGGACTGACTGACATAACCAACTTTAGGAAAGATGCCATTTTCAATGAATGTAACCTAACATTTTGAGTAATTTATTATTATTATTATTATTATTATTATTATTATTATTATTATTATTATTATTATTATTGTTATTATTATTATTATCATTATTATTATTATTATTAAAGTTTAATATACAATAATTTCTTTAATAATAACATTTATAACAGCATGTTAGTTATTAATAACAAAATGTTAATTATTTTAATAACACTTAGAAATTATATAATATATTAATAACAACAACAATAATAATATAATTATTATTATTATTATTATTATTATTATTATTATTATACGTTTATTGACGGTTGTTTATGATACTGACTGTGGTACTCTGGTAATCTTAAACAACTTCAGTGAGTAAAAATGTTCACCATTACTTTTTTAAATCTCAAATGAACAGAGGCAGCTCAGCTCTGTGATATTCTTTAAGTTCTTGAAGCAATGGTCATGAGTGCAAACACAACCAGGCATTACAGGATATAACACGTTTTGGGTTTTGTAGATGTTTCACAATTTGAAATGGTAATGATGAAACCTGGTTAAGCAAAAAAAAAGATACTGCTGTGTAATTATAAATAAAGAACGCTGATAGAGCCGAGGGTTCCATGTCAGTTGGGCACAAACAAGCATGTAAACCAACTATTCCTAGTGTAGAGAGACACCCATAGAGGCCATCCCCCACCCACACCCTGCCGCCTTCCTGCACACTTACCGTAATATCCGCAAAATCGGCCCGCTACATGTTCTCACTCTGAATAATACTGAACCATTTGTGTCCTTTCATATTCACACCACACCAATATCACATTGATACCCACAGAATGTATATGTGTGTGTGTGTGTGTGTGTGTGTGTGTGTGTGTGTGTGTGTGTGTGTGTGTGTGTGTGTGTGTGTGTGTGTGCATGTGTACATGCATACGTAAACTGCACCCCCTGCCACCTTTGGTAAAGGAAAGAAAAAAGGTTGTGGTTGTAAAAATATAAAAAGATAAATGACTTTTTTTGGGGGGGTCTTTCCCATTCCGATAAACTTCAAATGCATGTTCACAAACATGTTCAAGCATTTACTGCATTTATAGGTTTGCAAAATACAGTGGTACAATACAGTATTTTTACTAAACATATATACAAAAACTAAAGTGCCCTGTTCACGTATATGCACCTTATCAGAGTAATGGGAAACTTGTACTTCACTCCATTTTAATGTGTAATCCTACTTTTTACATGTGTACATTTTTACGTTTTAGATTAGATAATATCTACAAGTACAAGGCAACGAAATGCAGTTTGGGTCTAACCAGAGTGCAATATCAGCAATTGCAGGATGTTTTCATGATTTACATAAATTAAATTAATGGTATTATAGGACTATAAACAGTAATTTACAGATGTGTATGTACTATGAATATAATATACAGATGAATATATATGTACTATGAACATAATATACTTACAAAATATATTTTGTATATAGTATATAATATATAGTATATAGTATATAATATATATACCGTATATATATATATATATATATATATATATATATATATATATATATATATATATATATATATATATATATATATATATATATATATATATAAACAAAATGAGTCAGTCTGAGTTAATGGGAATCTGAGCTGACTTGTTTTGTTTATAGCAATCTGCCAATTTTTGTTGGGCAAAAAGCCATTTGATGTAGCTTTATTTGACCACTACAAAAGCAGGTATGTGTAAAGCAACCCACACAATAACCACAAACTCAACTAATAAATTATTTATCACAGCACAAGTGAAACAACAGACAGGAGATAGCTGAGCTGTCTGTTTAATCTTATGAATCATGTGTGCATTCAGTTGTGCATTTGTAAATATGGAACAACAGACTGTATTAAGTCATTTGTAAATATGAGACATTATTGGTGTATTTCTTGAGTAATTAAAAACAATTAAAGCTTTACATTTTTGGTATAATAAAAAAAAAAAAAAAAAAAAAAAAGTTACTGGTTTCTTTTGACCTGCAGTTGTGGTTTATAGGGGTTTTTAAAACTGGTGAGTAAGAATTCTGTGTAGTTACTCAGTGAGAGTATGAACCCAAATTTAGACTGAATGCTGAATGCTTAGTTCTGATGGAAATGAAAAAACAGAAACAAGCTCAGAAGCTGACACATCCTGGGTTATTACATGATTATATCTGTGTGTGTGTGTGTGTGTGTGTGTGTGTGTGTGTGTGTGTGTGTGTGTGTGTGTGTGTGTGTGTGTGTGTGTAAAATATGACTATCACAAAAATGGATCAACGAGGATCTGAAAAAGTGCATCATCTATCTATCTATCTATCTATCTATCTATCTATCTATCTATCTATCTATCTATCTATCTATCTATCTATCTATCTATCTATCTATCTATCTATCTATCTATCTATCTATGAATCTAGTATCAAAAAGCAGTTGTGTCACTGCCATACTCACAACGAAAATGCAATCTATCACCTGCTGCTAAGGGATAATTACCCAGGATGGTCAATAGTAATTCTGAAACCACCAAAATGCAAGTCTGTGAGGAATTGAAAGCTGATGGAACACAGATGTCAGTGTCCACAGTCAAGTGTGTTTTACATTGCCATAGGCAGAGAAGTTGCTCCATAATCGGCACCTTAACACTCAAAAGTTCTGCTGATCACCTGGACAATAAACAGGCCTTCTGGTGGAAAGTTCTGTGGTCAGATGAAAAACATATATATTGATTTGGCCACAATGGGCTGGAAGAAACAAGCCAGAAAGTGTTGGAAAGTCAAAATATATATTAAAACTGCATCAAATTTGTGTTTTAATTCTGAGGTCAAAGATTTAATCAGAAACTTGCCAGAAGCATGTAGATGGATACCAAAACATTTGCATTTATGGAATGCAGCAAATGTCCTTATCCAGAGAACATTAACACTGGTTCAATAGGTGCAGACTTAGCATACCATCTACCTAAAAATCTGTTGGGAGGAATTATAGCACACTTTTTATTTAATACATAAAAGCTAACAGGGAAAAATAAGTCTTTACCACTATATCTCACAATGTGAGTGCACCCCCTCAGATTTCAGCAACCATTTTAGTGTATGTTCTCAAGGGAAATGAAATTTGGCTATATTTTAGAGTAGTCAATGTGCAGGTTGTATCGCAGTATATATTTACTGCCCTCTAAAATTAAATCAACGTACAGCCATTATTTTCACAGTAGCATCATCTTCTGGGGCTGTATGAGTGATGCTGGTACTGGGGAGCTATAGTTGATGCCCTTCCTTCAGAAACTGGGCGAAACATCAGTTTTCCAACATAATAATGACAAAACATACTGTCAAGATGACAGCTGCCTTGCTGAAGAAGGTGAAGGTGAATGTAATGGAGTGGCCAAGCATGTCTCCAGACCTGAACCCTGTGAGTACCTGTGAAGCATCCTCAAGCAAAAGGTGGAGAAACGCTATGTGTCTTACATCCAGCAGCTCTGTGATGTCATTATGGAGGAGTGGAAAAGGATCCCAGCAACAACCTGTGCAGCTCTGGTGAATTCCATGGCAGTGCTAGATAACAGTGGTGTTCACACAAAATATTAACACAACACTTTGGTTTGATACGATCACTTAGGGTGTACTGGAAGTTAGCCTGCCAGTTAAATAGGGGTTGACAGTTAATCAAGGAAATTAGCACCAGGTACCAGATTAACACCAATAACTGGGAGGTATCTAAAAGTGTTCTCTAATTTTGATTAGTGTGTTTTCTGCAAAATAATGTTTTTTTTAAATGCCTTAGTTATTTTGTGGAAAAGGTGTTCTGGTAGCATGGTATAGACAGGACAAAAACTCCTTGATCAGTGAAGATGACTATTTCAGAAATGTTCAATTGTTTATAAATTGTTAAAATAATTTTTATCATATATATATATATATATATATATATATATATATATATATATATATATATATATATATATATAAAAACCCCACCACAATTATTGTGTTCTTGGGCTTCAAATATTTAAAACATTTTTAAACAATATAACCACAATGTAAAAAAAGAGAAAAATCCAACCTCAAATTGAAGTGCACTTATTTAGTGGGGAAAAAAACCCCACATTAAGAATATAGTTTTTTACCATTATTGGCACTGATTGTTATATTTCATACAACCCCAGACAGCAGTTAATTTCCTCCTTTAACATTTCACAAGATTGGAGAATACAGAGTGAGGGACAATCTTTCTAAATCATCCACAGTCCTAGGTCCTCTCTTATGCATGCTCCTCTTTAGCTCACCCAACAGGTTTTCATTTGGATTGAGGTCTGTGAACTGAGATCGCCATGGAAGGATCTTGATTTTGTGTCTGCTGAACCATTTTTGTGTAGATTTTGCCACGTTTTGGGTCATTATACTGCTGAAAGACCCAATGACGACCCATCTTTATGGCAAACTCTTTCAAAGAGTTCATGATGCCATGCAACAAGGTTCCCAGGGCCTTTGGAAGAGAAACAGGCCCACAGCATCACAGCTCCTCCACCATACTTCTCAGTGGGCATGAGGTGCTTTTCCACATCTTTTGTTTTATGCCAGACCCACTTAGAGTGTTTGCTGCCAAAAAGTCTCATCTGACCAAAGCACATGGTCCCAGTTAAAGTCCCAGTACCGCTTAGCAAACTCCATACGTTTAAGTTTGTGATTGTAGGTGAGAAAAGCTTTTTCCTTGCATGAGTCCCAAACAGCTTGTTGGCATGTCCAGTAGATGATGTGTGATGGTTGTTATGGAGACTTTGTGACCCCAAGATGCTACTCTTTGCTGCAGTTCCCTAAAAGTGAGCTTTGGTGAATTTTTAACTTCTCTTAACATCCTCCTCACTGAATGTGGTAGCAAGATAAACGTGGGTCCTCGTCCAGCCTTGTTTGTCTGTTTGTTTGTTTTGAACTTCTTATAGATTCCTCTGACTGTAGATATGGGCAAGTTTAGGCGAGTGGCTATTTTCCTGTATCCATTGCCTGACTTATGAAGGTCAACACACATCAGCCTTTCTTGAATGGATTGTTCTCTTGTATTTCCCATGTTAAAGAGTGGATAAGAGTAATGGGCCTCTGTCTCACATCATATTTATCATATTTATACCACAGGTAAACAGGAAGTCATGAATTATTAACTAAACGTTTCTAGATACTCTGATCAACTTTAAAATGCTTCAATTACATTTATTTTATAGGATTTGTTAGGGGTGGCAATAATTGTGGAACAGGTGATACAGGAGCAGGTATATATATATATAGTATATCTCATGGATTTGGTAATTTTTTGTTGAAATTTGCACTGGGTTGCGAGCGAAAATCCAATAAACAAGCATCATGGGAAAGCATCATGCGAGCCGAGCTGACGGTTCTGTGCGCTCACCCAAGTCAGCTACCAGAGTAAAGTTTTTTGCCCTCAGTGTTTGTGTAGCTACCATATCGTAAGCAACCAAAATAGAGTTCTCTTTACCATATATATATATATATATATATATATATATATATATATATATATATATATATATATATATATATATATATATATATACTGTATTGTATTCTTACTGTGAACATATGTGTGCATAAAGCTGTGTATTTTTCAGACTGTTTAGTTGTTAATAAGTGTAGTGATTACTACACTAGTAAAGCAATGTCTCCAATAAAGAAGAACCCTGAAATGGAAGGTGCTAAGAAGAAGGAGATTCGTAATTAAAAGTGAGAGTGACTCAAAAAATGAAAATGAATCAAAAAAGCATAAATTAAGTGAAGCCAGTCATTCGGGTGAAATTCTTCCTGAGATAATAATGGAAGAAGATTCTCCTTCCAAGCAATATTCATTCTTCTCCTCCTCTCCTCCTCATCTCCCTTATACCAGCCTCGACTCTTCTTAAAGGTACAGTAAACATCATGTTTATTTGATTTTATTTAGGATTATCGTTACAGTATACAGTAATACAATAACATCACATATAAATGTATTTTGCATACTCTACTGTACTTTAATTTTTATATGAATAATTTCAGGTGTCTGAAATGCATTATCTGAATTTACATTATTTTCAATGTGGAAAACTCGTAGATTGGTTCCACTGTAAGTGTATATATATATTTGTGCAACCCTAATGGCTGGGGTTGGTATATATATACAGTGAGGAAAATAAGTATGTGACCACCCTGCTATTTTGCAAGTTCTCCCACTTAGAAATCATGGAGGGGTCTGAAATTGTCATCGTAGGTGCATGTCCACTGTGAGAGACATAATCTAAAAAAATAAATCCAGAAATCACAATGTATGATTTTTAACTATTTATTTGTATGATACAGCTGCAATTAAGTATTTGAACACCTGTCTATCAGCTAGAATTCGGACCCTCAAAGACCTGTTAGTCTGCCTTTAAAATGTCCACCTCCACTACATTTATTATCCTAAATTAGATGCACCTGTTTGAGGTCGTTAGCTGCATAAAGACACCTGTCCACCCCATACAATCAGTAAGAATCCAACTACTAACATGGCCAAGACCAAAGAGCTGTTTCCTCACTGTATATATATATATATATATATATATATATATATATATATATATATATATATATATATATATATATATATATATATATATATATATATACATATACACATACACTCACACACACACACAGTATCTTACAAAACTGAGTACACCCCTCACATTTCAGCAACCATTTTAGTATATCTTCTCAAAGGACAATACTATAGAAATGAAACGAATATATTTTAGTGTAGTTAATGTGCAGTTTGTATAGCAGTATAGATTAACTGTCCTCTAAAAAAATAACTCAACATGCAGTCATTATTGTAAAAGTAGCTGGTAACAAAAGTGTGTAAACCCTAATTGAACGTCAAAACTGTGTCCAAAGTGTCAATATTTTGTGTGTCTACCTTCTGCTTGAGGATCCCCACAGGTGCTTAATAGGGTTCAGGTATGGAGACATACTTGACCACTCCATAACCTTCAGCTTCCTCAGCAAGGCAATTGTCATATTGACAGTGTGTTTGTGGTCATTATTATATTGTAAAACTGGCGTTCGGCCCAGTTTCTGTAAGTAGGGCATCATGATTTGCTTTAGAATATTACAGTACATGCTGGAATCCATTGCTGTTTCCACACGGACAGTTTTAATTGCCGGATCATCATGGCAGATTTTGGTGCTTGATTTGCGACATGGCGCATTAGTAATACAAATGTTTAGTGATTAAAAAAAATCTTTCTGAGTTTGTTTATTTATTTTTTTTATATCTGAGTAAAGAAAAGACATTGTGAATAAATGTGTTGATTTAAAGGTTTTAATTTTGGCTCTTTTATATTTATTTAATTACATTTTTAAAAACAACTGTCAAACAGAAATGTGCACTGCATTAATCGGCGTTTATATAATTAGTGCCGTTAAATTAAATTGCGTTCAACGCTTCTTTAATTTTGATCACTATATATATATATATATATATATATATATATATATATATATATATATATATATATATATATATATATATATATATATAAAAAAATCTTTTTTTATTTTTTACTTATTATTACTATTTAAAGAGTTACATACAAAATTGCTACCTCTTGTATTCTCAGAGATTGTTTAGTTTCCTATTGTTTAATAGTAAATATACATAAAAGTTATTTTTTACCCTATATTTATATTACAAAATTATTTCTCAACAAAATTTTTTTTTATCTTGACCACATTTCCTTAAATACAATTTTGCGTTTAACACGACTAACCACAGACAACTATGTCTCTGTCTGTCTCTCTTTCTCAGTCTCTCTTCTTGTCTCTCATTCGATAGAGGCAATAAAATGTTTTATTCACTGGCATCATAACAATGTATAAAGTTTGTTACTTTAAGGCTATGTTTTTAATTTAGAAGCTTATAAGCTGCATATGTCTTTGCTCTTAGATCTCTACCTTACTATTTCATGCACACGTACGTGATGACAGAAGGGAAGTTGTGAGTCATTTTGATTGTAGTTCAACAAACTCTCTTCCATGAGCTGAGACAGAGACTCCACATATAGGGTGAGGAATCCCCGGTGAGACTACACACGCAGCAGGCCTTTCTCCAGCAGCCTGGGGTCACCTGGGCTTTTCCCTGCAGTAATGACACTATGGGCATATGGTAAGATCCTATCTCCCCTACTATTTCCTGTTCGCTCAAGACCAACAATTTTAGTCTCGACTGTGACCTCATTTCCTTTATGCTGATTATGTCACAAGGAACTGACCTGCCAAAACCACAACTGAAAATTACATGCTTAAATTCCAATGTACACACACACACACACACACACACACACACACACACGTGTCTGCACACTTATCAAATTCGAATAAATAAACGTTATAAGCAAAAAATAAATGTAAATCGACTCTTGCATAAGCATATAAGGTTTTCACCGTATTTAAACAATACATCTACTTCTTTAAAAGGAACATTTCATCACAGATATGCTATTTTTATCTTGAATATAAAAAAACGAGCATTAAACGGACTTCCTGTTGTTGTCTTAAATCAACACAATGTGTGTGTGGAAAGGCAACGAAAAAGCACCTTTTTACGTTGACATCCACTCAGTCGCACCTATATCTCCTATATGCCCGCTCACAAACACACACAAACCTGCTGCTGATTCAGAATGAGAAGAGGAACCGAGAGCACTTCGTAGTTTCCTGCCAACAATGCAGAAAGTCTAGGTCAGGTTCACACACACACACACACACACACATACACAAACATACAAAAAAAAATCTCTCGCATCCGTACATCCCCCACGCAAACGATTCTCTCGATGACAGTCGTAACGGAGTTAATGGAAAAGAAAAATTGATTAGTCACTGTTTGTCCCTGAATTTTCCAGTATCGACCAAGACGTGTTTTTCCTGCGTCCCGAAGGATCCTATATAAAGGTAAGTGTATACCTGTAGCCAGAATCAACACAACTGTTAAACGCATCTTTAGCCTATTAGTGCTCGGATCGGTGTAAGTGACTAGCAGAGATAAACATGAGGACTTTCTCTTGCGTTCTGTTTGTTTTGCTCGCAGCAGCATGCTGGGCTCAAACGTCGTCTCCTAAGGATATGAAAACTGACAGACTACTCCAGCAAGCAATCTCCCACCTCAAATCACTTATTAGCACAGAAAAGGTTAGTTGCTGATTTAATTATTACTTTTTTTTTCTTCAGTTTTCTCACTTGACAACGTGCCCTATTTAATTTGAATTAATTTCATTTTGCAGGACAATGGCATATTCCTCCACTCCCCAACGAATGATATCGAGGTAAGAATGCTGGCATTTGGATTGTTAATCAGTTGACATTTAAAGTGGAATATCTGGGTGCAGAGTAAACAAACTCATCAGGACTCTTCTAAATTTCAATGATAAATATTTTAACAGCATTTGCATCATAGTGTTTATATTTGGACTTTTTCTAAATAATTATTTTTCAGCAAGTGTATAATTCGTTTCTAAATTCTCTTCACTAATACAAACTGGCTGCAATGAATCAGACACAAAGTATGATATTACTTTGTGCAAAAGACTTTTTACATCCCATTGGGAGAAATAAGGTGTATTTATTTTCAAATAAGTTAAAAGGTTTTTAGGTGCTTTTGCTTTCTCTCTCGCTTATGACTAAGAGTCAAACAGAAAGTAGCTCAGGCGAGAGTTTTGTGAAAGTGTGCTTAATTTAAAATAAATTTGATGAGTAATGAAACAGCAGCACGCCTCTGTGCTGCCTGAATGGTCAAGTGGTTTCACTTCTCTCTGCATTTTGACCTTCTGAGTTCTCTGATGGCCATGCATCATAGCATTGAAAGTTTCAGTCTGTCAGTGTAGGTTTTCTAAAAATGAGTTTAGAGGACTAATTCAGAGAAAAATGAGAACATGACATATATAATCATCATGTGTTTTCTGTTATTCCTGAATCTCTGTCTGTATTCTCGTTAGAAGCTCTAAAAGTACATAGTATTGTGTGGAAATTATGATCTTTTTCTGCCATTTCTGTGAAGTGAGCTTTAGACTGAGGAAGGGGAATTCAGAATAAAGAATTTGGCAGTACTGTTTTTCTAGTGCTAGTAGACTTTTTCCAGTGTGTCCTGAAGCAAAAAGCTTCAAGCTTGCAAAATGTCAGATTTGCACTTTTCTAGTCACTCGATCATAATTACGTTTTGAATATCTTTTTAACATTAAAGTGTAGAAATGAATGCATAATTATCAGGTTATGAAATTGTTGGTTTGTTTGTTTGTTCAGGAGTGCTGCTCTCAGTCTGCTCTCGAGTGCTTCAGGAAAGAGCTTACCAGCACCACCCATAAGACTTCAAAACCACTGAAGATGAAACTGGCAAGAAATCTCGGGAAGCCATCCATCGTGAGTACACGTTTACATATACCATTCGTCATTCTTAAAACTTACTTTCATAACGAGAAAATCATCACTAATGTATTTGTTTATGCTGGCTTTGTTGTAGATAAACAGCCTGAACACCTGCAATGAGACAGAAATAAAGGTGAGATTTCAAAAACGGTTGAAATTAGACTGTGTGATTTTAGACTCTGTCCCATGATGCGGAATACTGATTTCTGTCTGACTGACGTTGCTTTTTAGAAAGTCCAGTGCATGACCTGTGACTCCTACCCGAAGGTTAACAGCAGCCAATTCCTGGTTAATTTACAGTCCCGTCTGCAGAAGGTTAGTTCGCACAAATCTCTGAACAAAAAAATTTTATAATACATTTCCATTCTTACCTCAGATAATTTGTCTGTTTTTTTTTAAGTAGCTGTTCAGCCTAATCAACAGGAAATGTAAAAGCTGTGCATTATAAAGCAGAAACTTTGAAGCATAAAGTTTATTTTATCTTTAATCTGTTTTGCAGGCTTTCAGTCGCCGTCCTTAAAATACAAGCATGATGATGACGAAGAATATGTGAATGTGTGGACAACACTACCTCATGAAACCTTGGTGTAAAGCACTCTGGATCAACCCACCTATTTATTGCCTATTTATTTGTATTTGTATTTCAATAGACTGAGAAATGACTTAATATTTTTTATATTGATATGTTGGCAGTGTGTTCTGCAGTTTTCGTACTGCTAATTTGGATAAATACTGTGTACACATTGCAGAGAAATGTTTTACGATGTACATATATACTGCATTATATAGTATTAACAGCTGCAAACTTCCACAAGAGACTTAAAATAAGACCTGTTGCTGCTAGCGCACGTTCTAGTTATTGGGCAAAATTACCAAGACAGCAACAACAACAACAAAAAAATTTGGTTCACACTGTCAACTGAAGTATCTTCATGAATGAAAAAATTTATATGTCTCATAATGAGACTTCATGTATGACATAGTTACCCATTTGTACATGTAATGCATTTTTTTACTGTATTTATTTACTATTAAAAGTATTCATATATATATATATACACTGTGGATAATGATTTTTTTCTAACAGAATAAATATAAAATGCATTATTATTTTTTTAAATTAAAAACACCACCACATTTTTAACAGCAAAGACTCATTATGGATACAGCCACTCCGACCAGCAATGGTTTTCCACCCAACCGCTTACATGAGACTGTTTAGCTTACGCATCAGAAAACCTGAATAGTACCGGTAAAAGGAAAATGCTTCTATTCTGGACTAGAATGGACAGTTTTTCATGTTGATGAAGAGAAGATGTGATAAAGAATGATGGAAACTATGATGTACTGAGTGTTTCCATGACTGGTGCTTGTATGATTGCAGTTGCTCCTCATCAGTCTTTAAAAAAAAAAAAAAAAACATTCGTAGATGGAAACACAGACCATTCAGACTTTCTGTGATGTTTTTCTGAAATTTTTAAAGCATTTGCTAAACATTCATGCGCCGGTCTGGGAAAACCCTCCTCATTATACATAACTCTGAAAACTATATATCAGTTCCACTAAGGGACACTAACATGTTAAATGTCTAAAATACAACCACCATTTTTGATGCATCTACAAAATCATAAATTTGCCACAGGAAATTAGCTATTGGCTTGTTTACCTGCATCTCTGTGCCATCACCAGAAGTAGAATTCACAAGCCTTATCATTGTCTATTCACTCAGCTGAGCTCTGTCTGCTTGGTGCTGAAATAATTTCTGCTTAGTAATAATAAATGATCATTTTATAATTACCTAATTTAGAGTAAAAGATACCTGAAACCTGATCTGTCCTGAAAGACAGAAACTGTAACCATTAAATGTCAATCAAAACCCAGAGTGCCACACAATTAAAAAGAATATAACTGGATATTTTATTGAAAGTTTACATAAGTTAGAGGCATTGAAAAAGTTCCCCAAAATTTATTTTTCAATAAAGCATATTAAAGAAGAAATAAAATGCTATAACTGGCCAACTTTGTATGGCCAAAAGTACATGAACACCCATCCTAATGATAGATATCATCAGTGCCAGCCACACTCACTGCTAACAGTGATAAAAAAAAAAAGTAATAAATTAATTATAAAAAAGAATAATAATAATCATAAAAAAACAAAAAAAAACTGGAAATGGTAGCTCAGTGGTTAAAGTTACTGACTGGAAGGTTGGAAGTTCAAGCCCCAGTATCACCAAGCTGCAACTCTTGAGCAAGGCCACTAGAGCAAGGCCTCTTAAGCTGCATCATGGCTGACCTGTGCTCTGACCCCAGCTTCTGAGCAAGCTGGGATATGAGAAGAAAGAATTTCACCGTGCTGTAATTTATATGTGAAAAATAAAAGGCTGGGTTATTCTCCATTCTAACAGGTGCACAAAATAATACATGCACTATAAGACTAAAATGGCAATAGAATGGATCATACCCAAGAGGTGACACACTCACATTCCACTTCATTTATTATATTCTAATAGTCTCTTTAAAGTTATCTAATAACGCTTATAATGCTTATATAAAACATCGCATTAAAGAAATGGATATTGATACCAGAAAGGCTGGATTTAGTATTTCATAAACTGTTTATCTATTCTGTGTGTAATTTTACACACTACAAATTTTCACAAATATGCTGTCCTGCTTGTTTTTTTACATTCAATTCATTATTGTCTCTCAATGGGATTCAAAGGTTCAACATTGGATAAGAGTCTAAAAAATGTTTTTAAAAACATTGACATTTCATCAGACTTACAATGATATTTAATATCATTGTAAGTCTGATGAAATGTCAATGTTTTTAAGAGCCTTGTACAGGGGCAGAGCAGTGACAGCTTGATGGTGCTGGGATTTTAACTTATGACCTTCCAATTGGAAGTGCAGCATCTTACCCACTGAGATAGCACTTATTTATTCATTCCTTTATAGTGGCTTAAATGCTCAGTCATAATTCACACAATGACAACATGAAAATGCTTAATTTCTTTTACGCATTCACCGGAAGTTCCCTTTAAGGTAAAATCGACTTGCTCTTTTAAGAATAGCATTGACTTTACTAATCTCAAAGATCTTTGAAAACATGAACTTAAACAACACCTACTCATTTCAGGAAATCTCTGCTTTAAACAGCAGTTCAGTTGTTTTTGCTACAAATATAGAAGAAATGAATTTGCTATCTAACAATCAGCCTAAGGAGATAAAAGTAACTTTTGGGGAGCAAATGTAATGTGTTTAACAGAGTTACCTATAATATAAATAAACACACACATTCAAGCAATTTATCCAGCTTTGGAAAAAATTTGAAGACAAATAAAATCGCTGTAGCCTCCTTTCAATGTTAAATACAAATTTTCCAGTGTACCACCAGGAATTTGAATAAAAGAGGTCCAGCATTCGGATTCTTTTTGTGATTGGGATTATAAAGATGGCAAAAAAGTAGGCAAATTCACAAACAACGTACCCTTTTTGATCTGCACGTTTATAAAGGAAAATAAGGGCAAGCCAAATCAGTTCACGGTCCTAAACGAATGGAACAAACGTTGCTTGTTTTTTTTTCCATCTCGACATCAAGTTTCAAAATCTTTCACAGTCTAGTTCACATGTAGATATGGCATATATACATGTAACAATTAGATAAAATTATGCTTTTTAAATTGCAATATTTGTTAATATATCACACAGGATAATAGTTATTACAGCACTATGAAAATTATATAAACATGGCTTGTTATAGAGATTATTTGCTAATGTTGAGCTTGCTTAAGAAATAAGATTCTAAAATGTTTCTGCTATATAAAAAAATATTCAACTAAATATATTAGTGTACTACTAACTACTACTGAAAACTTCGACTACTACTACTAACTACTAAATTGAGAGGCAAAGTCCATGAACTACTAAGTATACGTAAGTAAGTATAAGTATAAGTATAAGTATAAGTATAAGTATAAGTATAAGTATAAGTATAAGTATAAGTATCGTAATTTCCGAACTATAAAGCGTACCCATATATAAGCCGCACCCACTGAATTTTACAAATATTATTATTTTGAACATAAATAAGCCGCACCTGTCTATAAGCGACAGGTGTCTACACTGAAACTAATGGACTTTACACAGGCTTTAACAAAAGACACGTTACACACGGTGTAACTGGTGAAATATGTTGCGCTTCCTTTAGGAGCATAGCAGTATTTTGGGAATAGCCTGGCACTTCATTTTTTCCGGTATTACTGCGTTTGTGCTAGACGAGGATTATGTCCTTTTATTTTCTGATGCTCATTTCTAAGTTTCTTTGACTAACCCGTAACGCTGTTGCCAAGAAAAATAAAAAAGCACAAGTTTTGGAAACCTGTCTGTGCTCATATGATTTCTGTTGCAACTGGAGTTAGTGAGCTCTCCCTTCACCCAGACTCAACGTGTTACAACGGCTTGTATCTAAACAGTAGCCTACCAAGAAAGTCATTGTTCACTGTCTTCCTACTTCCTTTCACAACTATTCCTCTTGAGAGTTTATCTTTTGGCATCGTCGTGCGTTAAAAAAAAAAAAAATTTCTCCCGATGCCGTGCAGATCAGAACACAGGTGAAGTGCGTTTTTTCGTTTCCGTTTGAAAATTTAATTGGTCTAATGTTTTGGGGTTCAGTTTTTTGGCTTGAAGTTTGTGAAACCGGAAAAATAAATTAGCCACTTCGTTGTTTAAGCCGTGGGGTTCAAAACGTGGGAAAAAAGTAGCGGCTTATAGTCCGAAAAATACGGTAAGTATTTTCTGTAGGAGGAATTCTGGTTTAGTCTTGTTTGCAGTGTTGCTTTATTGATGGTCGAGAGCATTTGCATATGCACAGCTCTCCTAAAGTTGAGGTTTGGACTTAACTTCATGCAGATGAGGATGCGTTCCCTTTTGTCATGTTCCTCTCAAGATTTCTTCCTCTTACCGTCTCAGTGAGTTTTTGCTTGCCACTGTCACCACAGGCTCTAACTAGACACTACATATAAATTCATATTTTATATCCTATTCATGTAAAGTTGATTTGAGACAATGTGCATTATTTCACCCCAGCTGAAAGTTAGCAATTTCACAAACTTTAGTCATGATACCTTTTTTCTTTTTTTTTAATATGTCCTATGTTAGGCCTGTGTCCTATTCTCCATTCCATGAAAACAATGCTTGATCAGATTTTTTGACTGTGCGCTGATAAATAAAAACCTTTAACATGAGACTTTAGGTCTCATTATATCACTCTGGAGTTTTCTTTATATCAATGTGCATAAAAAAATTTGACCATGGACTAAATTTGCAGGGAAACCCACTCCTCAGGGTTACTGGTAACTCTTCTAATAGGCTCTCCATTTATAAAATCCTTGTTTCTTAAAAATTGTGACATCCCAATTGTTAGAAATGGCCTTTATTACTCTTCAAATTGATGAACAGGACCGATACACAAACATGGGAGCTTCCAAACCTAGAAGGGAGGAAAAAATATAAAAATAATAAAAAAAATTACCTTTTTGATTACCAATCTTTCTTAGCAACTTTAATGGTTATGGAAACAGGGTGATTTTAAAGTGTTTAAATTTTTCGCACCCACCAGGTTTCTGATTGTTGATTTACTCTTTGCAACAAAAACAAAAAAAATTATATATTTTTTTCTGTCATGAGTTTATTTGATTGTTTTTAAAAGACGGACTGTTATTGAGGCGTTAATAAAAAAAAATTAAAAAGAGAATTGAAAGAAGGCGCACTTTCTGTTTCCCATGTGTAGACAATTCATTGCAGAAGCGAGAGAAGGGTGCCATCTAGTGGCTTTTCGTTAAACTTACTTATCAACCTTTACAGTCATTTGAGATTATGGAACCAGAAGACTAGGCCACTCATAAAAAAGCTCAACATTTGCGATCATCATAGATCCAACACCAGCTTCTCCATGCCAGAGCCTTTAAACACTCAAAGAAGTCCAGTGTCCAAACATGATGTGGGATCCAATTGGCGCTGGTACATCTGTAGATGGTTCGGGATGTTTGTGTGGTGGGCATCTACTTCTTTAAAGGTCTACAATCTTCATGAGGTGGGACGTGACTGGAGCTGGAGCAACCTCAGGATGCCTCGGGATGGGGAGAGAAAGAGAAGCAGTGGAGAGAAATTAGCGTAGCTGCTGTTCATGATATTAACAGCACAAGTTCATAATGTGCATTTGATCAAATGTTATGTGTAGGCTTTGCTAAAAAGATACGTTTTTAATCTGCACTTAAACTGGGCGAGTGTGTCTGAGCCTCGAACACTGTCAGGAAGACTTTTCCAAAGTTTAGGAGCTAAATGTGAGAATGCTCTACCGCCTTTAGTGGACTTTGCTATTCTAGGAACTACTAGAAGTCCAGAGTTTTTAGGGAGCGTGAAGGATTGTAGTGTGTTAGAAGACTGGATAGATACATCGGTGCTAAACCATTTAGGGTTTTGTAAGTAAGAAGCAGTAGTTTGTGGTATTGATTTTAAACTAAACAGGGAGCAGTATAGGGATGATAGGATTGGGGTTATGTGATCATATTTTCTCGACATTGTGAGAACTCTGGCTGCTGCATTCTGGACAAACTGTAGCTTGTTTATTAATGATGCAGGATAACCACATATAGTAATGCATTACAATAATCTATTCTGGAGGTCATGAACACATAGATGAGCTTCTCTGCATCCGATATAGACAACATGTTTCTTCATGTTTCAAGAACTGAACCTTGTGGCACCCCATCATTTACTTGCATTAACCTGGATACCTCTCCATTTAAGTCTACAAAATGGTAACGATCAGACAGGTAGGATTTAAACCAGCCTAATCCCTGTCCCTAAATGCCAATGTAATTCTATAAGCGATCCAGGAGAAGATGTGGCATGGTGGACCAAAACAAAGGTCCCCTTAGTTTAAGCATCTTTGAACAATGAAAAGTGAAACTAAATTGTGTATAAATGAAGCTGATGTTGTGCAAATCTGTCCTCTGCCTCCCATTCCTTCCTCCCAGAGCTCTCCAGTCTCATTCAGTCTCTTGCTCCAAAAATGAATGCTGCATTTTATGGATGAGGTGTGAGCTAATCTTGATGTAAAGGGGCTTTAAATATTGGGACTTTCTTGATTATTACTATCAGATATACAGACCAAACAAAATAAGGTGTGATTTTTACTTGTCTTAACATTGGGAACTTAATACTGTATTTAAAACAAATTCGTAGTGACTAAAAACACTGCCGCCTAGTGGACCAGGAAAAAAAATCAAGATTTATGTATTAATGCGTTGCCATACTCTTACTGCATAATTATTTTAGATTTCCTCTAAATCAAAAATATGAGCATACTGACACTTTTACATGAGCAAGTCACTAAAACCTATATGAATAAATGTGTCTCCAAGTAAAAAAATTTTGCAGGGAGGTTATTCAATGTTTGCAGCCTTCACAATAGCTTTATCATTTTTTTCCTAGCAATCTCATGTTTCAAATAGTGGGTTATAATGGTGACTATGTCCTTTATTTGAAATATTTTTTTTTTTTTGGAGTCACAATCTGTCTATTTTCAAAGCCACTTATTCTTGCCTATTTTACCACATCTAACAAACTTCAAGAAATGTGGTGAATAAGGTTCAGGTCTAGAGACATACTTGGTCACTCAATCACCTTCACTTTCAGCAAGACAGTTGTCATCTTGATGGTGTGTTTGGGGTCATTTTCATGTTGGAAAACTGGCGTTCGGCCCAGTTTCTGAAGGGAGGGCGTCATGTTCTTGGTACTCCTCACCAGGACGTCACACCACATGCTCAACATCATCTGAGCCAAACAAGTTCGTCTTAGTCTTATCAGACCACAGGACATGGTTGCAGTAATTCATGCTCTTGGACAGGTTGTCTCCAGCTTGTGAGTCAGCTTCAGAAGAGCCTTCCTTCTGGGATGATGGCCAGCAAGCTGACTTGTTGCAGTGTGTGGCGTATGGTCTGAGCACTGACAAGCGGGCCTTCCGCTTCTGCAGCCTTTAAAGCAATGATGAAAGCACTCATATGTCTGGTTTTGAAGCCAACTTCTGCACCTGCCGCACAGCACGAGGACTCAGTTTCTCTAAACGACTCTTGCGAGGGCTGTTCCGAGTGGAACCAGTCTTGGAAAACCTCTATATGACCCTGGCCACTGTACTGTAATTGAGTATTAGGGTGCTACTGAACTTATAGCCTGGGACATTTTTGGGGAGAGCAACAATTCTAATTCTCAAACCCTCAGAAAGTTCTTTACCCTGAGGTGCCATGTTTAACATCCAGTGGTATGAGTATGAGAGATGAGAGAATTTAACGCAAAGCACCAAATCTTAACTGCTCTAATACAAGATACACAATTGTGTATGGTCCTGTCAAGCAGACAAAAACAAACATGATTAATAATACATTGTTACATGACATATAGCTGTTATCACTTCTAATCTATACTGCTATACAAGCTGCACATTAACAAATCTAAAATATTTAAAAGTTTCATTTCTATAGTTTTGTCCCTTGAGAAGATATAATAAAATGGTTGCTGAAATGTGAGGGGTGTACTCTGTTTTGTGAGATTCCCCACCCTTGTTTTAGTTTGATTTACTGCTCTTACTACTAGGACACTGGTAGATATGAGTCTTTGGTGGGTTTAGTTTTACATACCTGCTGTAATGTTCTTGTAAAAACATGGTGAGTCATTTTTTTCATAGTTTAGAAACCACAGCTACCCTGCCTTTCTGGGCTTCTAGCTTTGCCAAGCCACAATTTCAACTACAATAATGTACAAATCTGAATTACTACTGTGTTTAATCACTACTCTGCATATTTTCATCATCATATGCTGAATCAACTATCCAGCTCTTCGCTATTTATTTTGCTGTATATCCCTTTTGTGTTCAAGACAACATGCTGGATTTATTTATTTATTTAATTATTTTACATCAGATTTCGCACATTTCTGTCCACACGTCACTCAGGTGCTTGTTCAGTCCCTCATTAACTCAAGACTGGACTACTGCAACTTGCTCCTAGCAGGTCGGAACTGATCCAAAATGCAGCCACAGGATCTCATTTTAACTATGCTAGCTTCTCCCACACCACCACCTACTGCTACATTCCCTCCACTGGCTTCTTACATCTGCCCACATCAGATTTAAACCACTCATCTACAAAGGCAAAAATGGACCAGCACCACCCTTCTCAATCTCAGCACTTATCTCATCCTGGACTGTACCATCCTCCATCTGATCCTCAACCACTGCTTGACTGATCCCACCATCTCTCCAGGTAGAGCAAGGACATGCTACAAGATTTTTGTTTGTTCTGGCACATAGGCAGAGGAACAAACTTCCACTTGATGTCCAAACATACAGAATTTTAGACTGATACTATTTTTAGTCTGTGCCCTAATGAACCAGCATTGGAATGTATTTACTGATGATGCACTTTTGTAGATTCCTCTGGAATAAGGGTGCCTGCCAAATGCCTTAAATATAAATGGATCTGGTGTCTATAATTGGGCATGAGGCAGAACTGTATCCCGAAAGCGCATGCACACACACATTTCTACACTTACTAACAAATATGAGTCATTTAGTGTATATAATGTATTTACTGACATGCTTTTGGAATAGTAAAGAAAAACAGAATCTGGAGGAAATTAATCTGAAAAACAAACCCAGGTCAGGGTAAAATAGGATGTTATGTCGCTGAAACTCTTTTATTTTCATTTTGAACTCAAGGTTGTTATGTCAATGTTCTTGTTTACATTCTTTTAGAACGCTCATATGGTGTAGAGCACCACCAAGCTGCCCCTGTTCAGCCGTTGAGCAAGGACCTTAACCACCCACTGTTTAGTGGTATAAATGAGATAATTGTAAGTTACTCTGGATAAGGGCATCTTATAAATGTAAAGGAGTGTACAACTAACTGTACAATACGAGTGTGCCAGTAATTAGTAGGGGCATTATTTTGTATGGTGTTTCTTACTTCACTCCACAGTTCAATATGTTAAATGGACATAGTCGCCTAGACTTTATGGTGTATTTTCTACATATATTAAAAAATAAAAATAGAGAGTCACATTCATATCAGTCTTTTATTTAAAAGCAGTTGAACCAATAGATCTCCACCAGAATGCTCAACAGCTTTGTTTGCTTAAAAGAGTGTTGTGAATGCTCATCTTTCAACTCGCACACAAAGATAAAAAGTCAGTTGTCCGAGGGAAGGCTGGAAGAGTGACAGGTACAGACATTACATATAACTAGTGTGAACAATAAATATTAAAGGCCTTCCTCCAAGCTCAGTAAATAAAAATTCATTTAAAAATCTTTTAAATTCAATGGGTGCTCCATCTCTTATGTAGGATCAAAGACATGAAAAGGATTAAAATTTAATCTGGGAATTAAACATCTCATTAGTCAATGATGTCCTATTAGAGGTTAAGCATTTTACAGCCATAAGGCAATAACAGCTTTTAAACCTCAAGAAGGTATGGTGAGCATACAATACACCATTATGACCTATATGAACTGGTACTTGCATAATGAAAGTGTAGATTTAGAATGTAATGTGTTGCTAAACACTAGCACTTTAAAATCAACACTTTACATATTAGGGAGCCAATGAAGAACATATTTGATCTCTCATTGTTTCACAGGCAGAATTTTGAACCAGATGCAGCAAGATGAATGACCAACACAGGTATTGTATTTAATAATAAACTTGTAAGGCATCCTTTGAATAGCTTTAACTGGGCCACAGAGAAATGTCTATTTAGTGTTAAAAAAAAATACCAAGGGTCATCAAACTGCCAGATGAAAATTCAGTTGTAGACCCAGAACGTATTTCAATGAAATAAGCACAACACTGCAGTATTGCCGAACCAATCAGCGTATGAGTACAGATCAACATATGTAAATAAAGCCATAGTTTGGACACTTTAAACATAATTCAGCATAGGTAGCACACGATGCATTTGCGTAAATTATTTAACTGACAAGAGACTAGCTGATGTTTGTAGACACCTGACCATAAAATTTGTTAACTTGAATGCCCTATTGCACATGCAGTTCCCATATGCTGTTATGAGGAAACTCCAATCTTCTGGGAAGATCTTTTACTAGACTTCATAGTATGGTTGTGGTGATTTGTGCTCATTCAGCCATAAGGGCATTAGTAAAGTCAGGTGAGGAGGACTGGGGTGCAGTCAGTGTTCCAGTTCATCCCAAAGGTGCTAATTAAAGTTAAAGTCAGAGCTCTATGGCAGGCCACTTGTTTTGTTCGCAGGGGCATTGGTTGAATAGGTTCAGGTCTCCTAGTTTGAGTGAAGGAAAAATTTTATTCTATGACATCCGAAGACATCCTATACAATTGCATGTCAAACCTTGTGGTAAGTTTGGGGAGGAATCACATATGGCTGGAAGTCAGGTGTCCCAATACATTTGTCCATATAGTGCACTGGGCTAGAGACAGTAAGAGGGACATATTAATAGGCTTATTAATATAATTTATTTAAAAACAAGAAGAAAATCTGAGTGTATAAAGATGAACATTACTCGACAGTTCAGAGATGATGGTTCTATCCAAAAGCAGTAGGTTAAAATGTCAATGAATCATGTACTTCAAATGTTGTTTTATTGTTTATTTAACTATTAATGATTAATTTTTGACGAGGTAATTGTTGTGTCTGTTCAATTCACTGATGTTAGTTGCCAGACAATTATAAACAAAATTAGACCTTACCATGGTTTTGTTGAATTCCACTGGTCTAAGCATTGAAAGAACACTGACCATGGTTGTGGCTTGGCACACAATATGTGGATAATGAAAGCTGGATATAGTGAGGTCTTCTGCCTGTCCCCATGCATTACTAAGAGTGAAAGTATGCTGTAAATGCTGAATTAAATGTCAGGCTTTTTTCCTGTGTTAGAAAATGTGTGGATTTTGTGTTTACCAAAGTCTGCAGAACCAGCAAGGGAAAGCACAAACATCTTCAAAACGTAATAATTTTTTTTTTATTTTTTTTATTGTTTTATCTTTTATTGCAGATTCATGAAATGTGGTTAACCATAGTGGCAAAGCTCAACATGCTGACAGGTTCACAGGTGTGTGCACATCTGCATTGTGATCAAAGTGTAACAAGTGTGTGATTTCCAACTGGGGATTTCAAGTGGACTGCAACAACAGCTGCACACCATCTTGAAAAAGACTGCAAAACATACATGCAATGTTTACACTGTCCTAAAAACAAAAATGTAATAACCCTTTACACCTGGCATCGGTTACTGGTTAAATGTGCAGCTTTAGGCAAACAGTTTGACTGTGTGCTCACCGAGTTCTCGGACTACACAGATGAACAAATCTGTCATATGAGGTCACAGTAAACCCCATTTCAAACACATGCTGACATAATTCTAAAAAAGCATGCCCATGAATAGCAGGGACATGTAACACACAAGCCTAAAGGGACACTAATTGAATTGGTCAAGAGGGCATTCAAAAGTGTTTATATTTTCTTTACAGGTACTGGGATGTTTCAGTGTGGATCACTAAATACATCTGTGTTTGCCAATTAAGTTATCATGTCTAAGCGTTGAATCTAGTACTACAGTAATGTTCATGACATCAGTAGCAGATAATCCCACAACCTCATCCTGTACCATCTACACAACACTTACACAACCTCATCCTATACCTTTCCCACAACATCATCCTTAACCATCTACACAACACTTACACAACCTCATCCGATACCTTTCCCACAACCTCATCCTGTACCATCTACACAACACTAACACAACCTCATCCTGTACGATCTACACAACACTTACACAACCTCATCCTGTACTTTTCCCACAACCTTACCCTTAACCATCTATACAACACTCACACAACCTCATCCTGTACCATCTACACAATCTCATCCTGTACCATCTACACAACACTCACACAACCTCATCCTGTACCTTTCCCACAACCTCATCCTAAACCATCTATACAACACTCACACAACCTCATCCTGTACCATCTACACAACCTCATCCTGTACGATCTACACAACACTTACACAACCTCATCCTGTACCTTTCCCACAACCTCACCCTTAACCATCTATACAACACTCACACAACCTCATCCTGTACCGTCTATACAACCTCATCCTGTACCATCTACACAACACTTATGCAACCTCATCCTATACCTTTCCCACAACCTCATCCTTAACCATCTACACAACACTTACACAACCTCATCCTGTACCTTTCCCACAACCTCACCCTTAACCATCTATACAACACTCACACAACCTCATCCTGTACCATCTACACAACCTCATCCTGTACCATCTACACAACACTTACACAACCTCATCCGATACCTTTCCCACAACCTCATCCTGTACCATCTACACAACACTAACACAACCTCATCCTGTACCATCTACACAACACTTACACAACCTCATCCTGTACCTTTCCCACAAGCCCACCCTTAACCATCTATACAACACTCACACAACCTCATCCTGTACCATCTACACAACCTCATCCTGTACCATCTACACAACACTTACACAACCTCATCCTGTACTATCTACACAACCTCATCCTGTACCATCTACACAACACTTACGCAACCTCATCCTATACCTTTCCCACAAACTCATCCTTAACCATCTACACAACACTTACACAACCTTATCCTGTACCATCTACACAAACTCACCCTGTACCATCTACACAACACTTATGCAACCTCATCCTATACCCTTCCCACAACCTCATCCTTAACCATATATATACAACACTCACACAACCTCATCCTGTACCATCTATACAACACTCACACAACCTCATCCTGTACCATATACACAACACTCACACAACCTCATCCTCTACGATCTACACAACTTCATCCTTCATTGTCTACACAACCCCACCCTATATCATCTACACAATACACTTACAACCTCTTTCTTTACCATCTGCACAATACACTCACAACCTCATGCTGTATCATCTACACAACACTGTCACAACCTCATCCTGTACCATCTACACAATACTCTCAACCTCAACCTGTATAACCCCAACATTCCCACAACCTCATCCTGTATCATACCCACAACACTGTCACAACCTCATCCTCAATCATCTACACAACCCCACCCAGTATCATCTACACAGCATACTCACAACCTTATCATGTACCATCTACACAACCTCATCCTGTATCATCTACACAACGATATCCTCCATTATCTACACAACACATTCACAACCTCATCCTATATTATACAAACACTCTCACAACATCATGCTGTATCATCTACAAAACATTCACAACCACATCCTAGATCATCTTCACAACACTTTCACAACCTCATCCTGTATTATACAAACACTCTCACTACCTAATGCTGTATAAACTACACAACATTCACAACCACATCCTCGATCATCTTCACAACACTTTCACATCCTCATCCTGTACAATCTACACAATACTTTCAACCTCATCTTGTTTCATCCCCACAACACACACAACCTCATCTCGAAGGATCTATTGTATAATAAAACTGAAATAATATAAACCTCCTCTACAGTGACATGTTGATGCATTGACACTGAATCATTACAGACTACACAAATGAACAAGTCTAAATGTAATTACTGTTCTATAGCCATGCTGATGTAAAATGTCATCAACATGCTCAATCATGTCGACATGTCTAAACTCTCGGTTTATGATTCAGACAGAATCACAGATTTTTAAGTAATGTCTGTAGCTACAATTACTTGCCTCTTTTATTATATGCCTAGAACTATAGAGGTGTATGTAGATACTAACTGGAGCCCATCTGCTGCTATTCACATCTCTTTAATAAATTCATCAATGGCCAAAGACCAGGGAACACAGCAGGAAAACCACAATCATCTGGGTGATCAATCTCAGATGATCAGGGCACTTGTAGTAGCGATGCCATGTACAAAACTTTGAGTATGCAATAATGTTGTTAAAGTAACTATATATGAGACATAGATACATATTACTTTATAGTTTGTATAGCTCATTTTCATTCTATCTGAAATAAGTGTATATAAACAAAAAAAATAATAATAATCTAGGTTGCCTTAGTGTCAATTTCTGCCCACATTACTCTGTTGGGCATATTTCGGATAGCGGCCTGTTTCATGTGGTGTTATATTGATCTTTATCATTGGCATTAATGATCTAGACAATCAATTGCATACCAACAAAATGCATTTTCTTAAGAGTACCTGAAAATAAAGTCAGTGTAGCTTCTGAATGCCCTTGACCTGAAAAGTGCTTAAATTCAACCTTTAGCTACACATCCCTCCCATGATAAGTCCATGTTAAACGTTTGAGATGTGAAATTTGATGCTGCAATTCGTCAGCATGGGCAAAAATTGGAAGTTACTATGACCTCACCTGACACAGATCTGTTCATCTTTAAAGTATTGGAATGTACATTTATAAAAATTGGGTTATGTTCAGAACATAACCTCGAACCAATCTGAACTCCCCCCAATCTATTTCAGTACTTCCTTACACTGGGGCATTAACTTTTGACACAGTCAAAAATTACACTTCTAAACGATTTCCCTTCTACCTATAAACAAACCTGTAAACTACTGAATTTTCTTTGAAAGATCAGGTCTGTTTTAGCATATATTTTAGATAATACAAAATATTAGGCTTTCTAACAAGATTAAACCACCTGCCTAATATTTTGTAGATCCCTCTTTGCTGCTAAAACAGCAAAAAAATATGAAAAATATACTCTACAAGAACTCTGAAGTTGTGCTGTGGTATCTGGCAGCAAGCAGTCCTTTAAGTCCTGTACAAGCTGGAACTGGTGTGGATCAGATTTGTTTGTCCAGCACATTCCACAGTTGCTTAATCAAATTATTATTATCTATATAATAAGATATTATTAATATCTTATTAGTAACCATAATAGTAACCATTCAAATACATTATCCCGGTCAGGGTTGAAAGTGGTTTAAATTATTCATATACTTAACATTTAAGTATATATTAAATACATATTAAAATGTCAAATTGTTGGGTCTCTGAAGGTTTATCTAACATTCAATATTTGTGCTTTCGACACTGCTGAGATACATTTGGTCACCAAATTATATATACAAATACTCAATAATTGAATAGTAGTTTCCATCACTGAGCAACTGCTGAGACCTTCTCAGATGGGGATATACTTAATTTGCTCAAAGTATAAACATTCCACGGGCATTAGGTGAGCAATGTTTCTTTAAACCCTACTTAAATTCAGTACCATTAAGACTATTTACTTAGTCCACCACATCTTGTGCAATCACAAGAATGATCAACTATTCATGTAAAATAGTTTTAGAAAGCTCCCAAATAAAAAATAAATATTGTGGATCTTATAAATTAAAGAACCATACCATTAGCAAAATTTGATTATACCACAAAAAAAAAGGAAAATCATGTTCCTTGAAAATACTTTACAACCACTACCAAAAGATAACATGCAGAAACCCCAAAGATGTTTAACATATTTTTCCATGGCAAAAGTAGTCCCATTTGGCCCAAAATGACACTTGTGATTCAGATGCATCTTTTCTGAAAATATTGGAGGGCTTTTCCCTGCCCTCTTTCACTCTCACTATTTTCTTTCCACATACTACTTATGCAAAAAAACTAAGGTAATCCAAGAAAAAAAACATTTATTTGATAATAAAAAATAGCAGTTAAATATAATTACAAATAATATAAGCAGACACACATACATTTCGACATAAAATTGTTTAAAATATCAAGATATCAGTTTAAAAAAATCCAATAAGATGATCTGTAAATACACATCTAAATCAATAGAGAAAATGTGAATCTAGTTTGCAAAAAACGATAAAATCCTAATTTACACACAATAATATTGTCAAGTCCTCTGAAGCCCATTATATTTAAACATGTGCTTTTTTCAAAAGCAGACTTTGGCAAGAAGAGTTGAGAGAGAAGAAGCACCTTGCACAAGTACTTAAACCACACTGAAAACCTGTGTGGTGAGCTGAAGAAGACAGATAAAGAGAGAGGGCCTATGAGCCTGGAGGATTTGGGGAAATATCTGTAGTGAGGGGAGTGCTAAGGCAACATGAAACAGGTTGAATGCACAATGAATAAAATTCAGAGCTGCAGATAAAAAAAAGATATATAAAATAAAATAAAAAGGATACTTTTTCCTATAGTAAACAGCAATCAATTAAAGATTTGCTTATATACACATTAAAGTATCACAAAAGGGATCAAAAGTATGAGTTGTTCTACAGCAGAGGTGCCCAAACTCTTTCCTACAAAGGGCCAAAAGCCAAACTTGATTGAGGACTGTCCAAACCAAGGTATTATATTAAAATCAATGTTGTAACGCTTCAACAAATAATTACATTGAAAACATGACTCTAATCTGTTTAACTGATGCGGTTATATTTCAAGTTCGGTGAAACTTCTAACTTCTCATATACCATGGAAGGCCAAATCAATGGTCACCATGGGCCGTGAATATAGATGTGTAAACGCTGTACTGTCAACAAATAAAACATGTCTGTTGTATGAAAATAATCTGACAATATATATTGAAGAAAAAAATGTTTTGTATTTTAATACATTTAATGAAAAAAATACTGTAGACAAAGATTCTATTTGGATTTTACATTTTAGGAAGAGTTAATACAAATAATCATTCAAATATCATTTTCTTTGTAAATGAATTCAAAATGATCCGATCAGTGATATTACTATGGTTGTAGGTAATCAGTTTGAAACAAATAAAATGTATAGTATTTAAATTAAAGCATGAGCCATTTAGTAATGCCATTTATTACTTTCATTTTTATGACACGAAGGTAAGATTATTATAGATAACGTGTGGAAAGAAACCCACTGTAGATGTTAGAATACCTTTCCATGACTATAGCAGTCCACTGACACAGATAAGCCCAGGACACCTACTCTTCTAAATCAGGGCTTTTCCCAGAAAATGAGCCTTCTTTTAATCTCACTTTTTTCCACACACATATATCATCCTTAATATCCTTTTTAAAACCCCCCAAAAAACAAAAATTAGTGGAGACCTTCACAACAATTTTAAATGAAATTGTTTCATATCTAATGTACAATAGGGTTTTACTGATTTATCTAAAATTACATCACAGCATCAGTGAAATTCTCATATCTAGAGGTGTTAATATTCTACAACACTGAGCATTTTTTGAATGTGCAGTAATAAAAAAAAGTCATCAAACTCATCACATTGGACCACATTTACCTAATATCATTCCTATTTTCTTTTTCAAAATTCACTATACATAAACTCGAACAACAAACTCCTGTTTTTGCCATGATGTATACTTGCACTATGGACGTTCGAGTGCATTAGAGCTATTTCTCCATAAATGTACAACCTTTTAAACATTGCACGTCAGTGTGAATTACCTGTGGTTTTTACTACACACAGAAATTCTGTTTAATAGAGGGGCTGGGGTTTTGGGGTTAAAGAATATTTATTTATTTAAGAGAATTAATGTTGTAAGTGGCCAGATAAAGCATGCTACTTAGTATCACATCACAAGTTTTAATCTGACTCACTGGGATGTCCCATGTGTACCTAAAGCCATATTTTCCATTTTACCTTCTGGTACCTGAATGCAGGCAAAAAAAAAAAAAAAAAAAAAGCATTTTGTAGCAACAAAATAAATAAATAAATATATATATATACATTTTTGTCTACCATTATAAAATATCACTAACTAATAAGTCAGGAAAACTGGAAATGACACTTCTCGGCTTAAAATGTACAACAATGGTGATTTATTAACAACGCAGATGTCTAGCTGTCCTTACTAACATTCATTACAAACCAAAACTATGTAAGAACAAACTCTGTAAAGAGAAAGTGCTTACTATTCAAAGCTTTTATAGAAGAAGTCAAAACAAATGGTTTTGAGAAAAGATAAGTCAAAGCAAAAAAAAAGAAAAAAGAAAAGAAAAAAAAAGGAATAAAAAGAGACCATTAAAAAAAAAGTAGGGATTACTTGTCTCCCATTTTTCCATCTACTTTTACTTAATTTTTACTCGTGGGATGCAACTGTGTAGAGTAGTCCAGAATTGGGTTTCCCATTAAAGGGGGAACCCCCTTTCGTCTCACTCACACACTCACACACACACACACACACACACACACACACACGTGTGAGAGTGTGCGCACACACACACATGCAGAAGAAGGGGAGGGGGTGAGGGAGAGAGAAAATCCCAACAGTCATCAAAGGGGAAAAAACTATTGGCAGCTGATTGCATTTGTTAATATTTGTAAGTGTTTCAGCCCACCCATTCATTTTCCACAAAGAGACGGTATAAATTTAGAGGCCCGGGTGTCACTTGTCTATCAGCTTTGACAAGTGCACTGACGAGAACACTGAAGAGGATTAAATTGACACCATGTCTCTATACTGGACTCTAGCACTAATTGTGACTCTGCTGCACTGCCTGACAGGAAATCCAATTGTTGTTCAGTATGCTCACATAGAGAACATTATCAAAGACCTGGAGTCTCAAGTCTGTGTAAGTCTTTTACAGCTTCATTTTTATTAAGCCTGCACTTATTTAATTTATTTTCTACACTGGCCTACTGTGGCACATTTTAATGCTGTTGCCTTTCATATTAATGCAGAATGACACCACTTCATTATTCTACACTCCTTCAACTGACACTGAGGTAAGCAACTAATATTTCAATGCAATTACTTGGTTTCTCTTAAGCTTCCTGAAAAGTCACACAGGAAGAAGGTTACAACTAGAATGACAAATCTTAAGCTAGTAGAGAGAACTCATTCCTTTTTTTTTTTTTCAATAAAACATGACCGTATGGAAAGAAAAAGTGAGCAAATAAATGATGCTCTGAAACCCACTGATTAATAATAATAAGCTCGAAAAGTTGCTGTTGTTCATCTTCCTGTTGGTGTTCTAACACTTCCCTGTTTCTCTCTCTCTCCTCCTCAGTGCATCATCAAATCCCTGGACTGCTCCATTAAGGAGATGAATGTCATTGGAACAGAGTGCTTTGAAGAGAATGATGATAATACATTGGACATCTACAGGACAAAGTCTATGATCAAAATGCTGATGGAAGAGAAAGAAATCAAAGTAAGCTTTATTTATTTACATAGCTGTAGATAATTTAAAGCGGTTTTTAGAGGAAATCAAGAATATTTACTGAAAATAATATAGAAACTTTACTAATTACTTGTCTTCATTACTTTTTAGTTGCCAGAAAAATTTGAAAGCTGCTTCTGTGGGAACAAGCTGGAACAAAAACCATATAAAGAATTCCTCGGTAACCTCCGGATACTGCTCCAAAAGCTGTACAGCAGTTTTTCAAAATAAGCCTTAACATCAATGTATGTGCCGAAAAAGATTACTGCAGAATACTTCAGCTGTGAAGTATCATTGTATTTTGGATTGTTAAGATTGATTTATATTTATGGATACAAATTGTAACTTCTATGAAGCTATTTAGCGAAAAAGGTTCTCATGTTTTTATAAAAGCACTAAAGTTTTATCATAAGCTTGTTTTTGTAAAGAATATTTATATATTTATATATTTATAAAAGTTATTTAATATATAATATAAAAATGCTTTAGAGAGTAAAAATAAAATATGCTTTTTCTGAAAGTTGCATTTGATTTGTTGATTTATTTGAAATTAATGTAAGACCTACTTGTATCAGTGTATTTACACCAGGTCATTTAAAAATCTAAAAAGCAGCATCACACATGTATCACCAGGGAAAGTCCTAAAGATTGACCTTTTTATTTTAATTTTTTGGAAAAAAGTAGTTTTAAATACTCCAAGAGATTGCTAGCTGTTCCACTGCGAGGTGGACATCAACATGACTTCATAAGGAAAGTCCCTAGTTCTTAAAAAGTTTCGTGGCTATAAACCACAAACACGGAAAATGAAGATACCTTTACCCACTCTTACTAATAATACTCATGCCCACCATTTCCATATCTGGACGCATACTTCATCATTCTAAATCACACGTCACCTGTCAATGTCCAACGTACCTCCTAAATCAAACTTTCACTCTTAGCACAGAGCAAAACACACATTTATTCCTTTGTTTATTCCTTTTAGTGGTACTTTTCACAAAAATGTATTAATTGTGAATATTTGTCAGCCAGGATGCAAGGGAAGTAATAACTATATCAATGTAAAAAATGTATATCAATGAAAAATAGGGCTTGACTGAGCATCAGCATTACAGGGAAATAAGAGGTCCACTGTCTTTATAAGAATTTTTTTTTTTTTTTTTTTTGAGAAGCCAACAAAGAAACCAACAGTATCTCTATTTCTACCACTTAAAAGAGCAAAGCAAAATCTAATAGTGCATATTTACTGACATTAAAGATGTGCAAATTTTACAGATGTTTGATCTTGGTTATTCAAAAGCAACACCCACCTATACAGGAAATGTTTTCAAGAATACGATCCAGGATGTTTTCTAAGCCACATACAACTTGAGAGAAAGTAAAAAAAAAAAAAAAAAAAAAAATAATAATAATAATAATAATAATAATAATAATAATTATTAGCCACAATTGTTTCTCTGTACTGGAGGCTTATCAAAGTTTTTTGACAGTAAAAAAATGTTTAATAGTTTACACTGTTTAATTTCAAAATACAAGCCCTACCCTTTGTCATTGTAGTCATAATCAGATCTATTAAAGTCATGTGGATATTACCCAAAGTAAAAAAAAACTGAAAATAATCAGATTTCCTTATGCATGGAGAAAAGTCACTTAGTGGCTGCATATCCATATCACATTATGATTCATTTTCCTCTCCAACCTTCTGCAGCAAAAAAAAAAAAGCCCTATAAGCACAGAGTCCAACATTAGTATTAATATTCACAAACTATTGATGCTTAGATTTAATCACTTGTTAAAATGGACTCTTATGCACCGGGCTATTATTAAAAAAAAATTACTTCTGGATTATTAATCAGAAGAGATGAGTAATTAATCTCGTTATTTGTGATAAGTTATATGTATTCTTGTTAGAATTTATCAGGCCTGGCAATTATATGCCTAACCCATCATCTAGGTTTTATATATTTGGTGCACGTCAGCTAATACACTAATACACTCAAAAAGGTTTTATTTTTTTCTTCCCGTACCAATTAACTAAACAAAAGTTTGCAATGCCGCTTCTAAGTTATAATATAGCAGAAACAGACACTATTAAGCAGCCTTTAGCCAACATAATAGTAAGACATTTGTATCACAAAGATTTTGAAGATGTTTATTAAATTTCTCATATATCTGGTTATTTTTCAAATCCATCAAAGCACAGCCTTCAAGTCCTTTTTATGCGCTTTGTAAAAGACATATCAGAAGTAAACAATTACGCCGAGAGCTGCCCAAGCTGGTTATTTCCCACATCTCTGCGCGCACACACACACACACACACACACTGCAGGCACTAAGCTGAAGGACAGTGTAACACAAAGCAAAATCACATAAGGCGTATGAAATACAAGCCAAAGTTGGGTTATACAGAGCGAAAACATTAATGCAAGTATTATACATATTATACAACAATCTTCAAAGCTACCTGTGCTCACCCAACTCTTCTCCTCTTGCAAGCAAAAATTGACTTCAAGAATAAGAAGGATCCTGTCTCTTTCACACATACAAATATTAAATTCACCTAGTTGCACTATCACTTTTGACAGGAAGCCGAGGTTTCCTGTGTACTACTAGTAACAAGAGAGGATGCGAGCTCCCCTCAGACCGTAACCTTTCGAAACTAGAAACATCACTTCATAAAGGAACACCTACTTCACCTCTACCTTATTTAACTTGCTGATTAAAAAACAAAATAGATTCTTAACTGGAATATTTGGAGTCTGGGAAATCTTAAATAAAAAAAAAAAGGTTATGAAAATCAATCTGCAATGTCTCACTGAAGAAATCTTTTTTTTTTTCTCGCAATTATTAAACTATTTATAGAGTTAAAACTTTTGTGAAATGGCTTGGAAATGTAAACCTGTTGCAACACTCCAAATTGCATTATTACTTCAGTAACCAAAAATGTTTATTATAAACGTAAAGAAATGTCTGACCAGTGAGTACAGATTTAACAAGAAACATTACCATATATGTAGATACATATTATGAAAAACATTTTAATTCAGATGGAAGATACGTTTATTTGCTTGCTTTTTTTTTTCAACATGCAACATATTACTTTAATATAACAACAATGCAACATTAGAAGTTGCACACAAGTCAAGTAAATGTAACTTCGAAATCAAAACTACTCAGGAAAGTTACTGTTATCAAACTACAACAATTATTTTACATTTTCATATCACCCAGTCCAACGTCTCACCTTTCAAAGCTTCAAGTAAAAATACACAGAGGAAGAAAAAAAAAGGAAGAATCTTTAGTCTAAAGATATAAATCGTGTTCCTTATGCAACTGCTTTTCAATGCCTTTAAAGTGTTTTTGTTTTTTTGTTTTGTTTTTTTAACTGAAGATGCAGAGTATAAAGTTTCAAAACGTTTCCTTTTTGATGCTAAATGGTTGCTGAATTTCCAAACATTTCCTCCAGAGGTGCTTCAGACTTATTACAGTCATCTGTGGACTGGCTCTCACATTGTCATTTGATCGCTGATAGGTGGTTTTTCGACCCACTGTCCATAGCCCCTCATGGCCAAGTAAGATTTCATAATGTTCTTTGCCTCCTGGTATGATTTTGCCATCATCTGCATTTTCAAGAAAAACAACTACAATTACCCATTCGGTTTCGTTTCAATCCACTTGATCAACACCTTGTTCAGCCCAAAGGCACTTATTAATATATTAATAGTTTTCACCCTCTTTATATTAATAAATATCCCACAGTTGTCAAACTGATTATTAGGTCATAAAATCTGATTATAGCTTTAATTGCAATTGTTTCTAAAATAAAAGTAAAAAACATTTTATGTTTAGTACCTTCGCCTCCCTGTAGGAAACTGCAGCTAGCAACTCCTCTCTCTGTGCTTCTTTTGCTACCAGGTTGAAACGGCTCAACATGGCAACTTTACACAGACGACTGGCAAGAGCAGGACCGCTTTTAAAGGGAGACCTAAAGGTCATACAGAGAAACATACAGACGAATTTTCAGTAATACAACCACAAGAGAAGCAAATCTATACAATAAATCTAATCACAAAAAATTATATCCCAAAGTATAATATGCTGAAATATTTAGTCTAAGACTACAGGAATCAGAAAACTGGGAAAATATCACATTTAGACAAACAAACAATAGTTGATCAAACATTCCCAACTGGTAACTGAAGAAGACTAAACATTACAAAATATGAAGGGATGAGGATATATTTCAAGGTGAGAAATTGGATTTGATGAAACTTTTGGGTATGGGGGCATTTGGAATGAAAAATAGCAGTCAAAATCATGTTTTCAAGCTTATAGCAAATAGCCCGGGGTGATGTACACGCTTTGTATGAAGAGTATATGAACAGGGATATGCAGTATAACTATGCGTACAAAACACCTGTGTGTGATGATAAGACCAAATTTTCTTCATTTCATTCAAGTCTAGTTGCATTAGGGAGGTCATCGATGTTTAATAATTAGTAAAGTATTATTTAAGAAAGTTGGTAGTTCTTTGCATTTTTTTCTTAGAAAAATTGGAAGACAGATCAGGAAAACTCACGCCACCACAGATTTGCCCTCCACACAATCTACAACCTCAAAGGAAACATCTCCTTGGCTCCAGTTGAGGCTAAGAGTCTTTTGGGTGCTGTGGGCATCTGTGGTGATCGCAGAGGGCACAAGGCTTATATACGGCCGATACACACAGTAATACATGGGCAGCTTGGGGGTAATGCCATCTACTCTCCAATTTACTGCAATCTCCATACCGCGTGGTTCACTGTAACTTTCATCACCTAAAGCCAAAACATACTGCATGTCAAGAGACACAGCAAAGAACAGGCTACTAAAACACACACCAATACAAACAGCATGAACAATTATACAACCAGGACATGAAATGTACACTATTACAAGTATGACAATTCACTGGGTACATTAATTTAATACGGTCTTAATTTTGTTGTGAACAACAGTAGCAAACCAGTATGCCATCTTAATTGATCATGGAAAGAGAGAGACATAAATTGTTTATTCTAGTTTAGGTAGAGCATTTACCTATGAGTATGCTACTGACATAGATAGGCTCAATGAAGTGACTCAGTAGTGCGCCCTGGAAACCCAAAACCTGCCACTGTGTGATTTTGTCAGTAGCTGACATACTGATGAAGTGAGAACCACTCTGGTCAAGTGTTGAAGAGAACACAGAAAAGACCTTCCCATCTACAGTCACATGTAGGCCGATCTGATTATTTACTTCCCATGCTGAGATAGACAGAGGGTTCAGACGACTAGCAAGAGAGAAGAGAAAAACAAAGACAAATATTTTAAAAGATAAATATATATTTAAAGAAATAATTTGGGCAAAACTTAAATAAGTTGATTTGCTAAAAGAGCTCATTTTAGCCATTTAGTTTACCTAAGAACATGTACATAAACACTCCAAATAGCTTATAGCCTATGTGCATGCCATATGGCTAGTAAGCTGAACAACAGAATGCCAGCAGTGGAATACATAACAGTACTAGATATAAGGTTCAATTAGCTGCTGCAATTCATACTGATTCCAGAGATTAATCACATAAAATGATAAACAGAAATGTGAAACATGTGTTTTTAGCTTTCTAGCGTGAACACTGTCACTCCATACAGGTGAGAGGGCATCTGGGCAGCTCCTTTTGGCATCTTATTGAGGTACAAATGCAGGGTGATGTGGCTCTTCAGACTTAAGAGTTTGGTGTTCACATCCAACTGGAAAACTGATTTTTCCTCCAGAGAGTGATTCCTACTGTAGAATAGTAGCAGGTGCCTGTACAAATACCTAAAAAATATTCATGAATTCAAAGTTACCTTCAACTCATTTACACATGATCAACATTTAACATAATTGACAAAGATGTAAAAACATTGAGATCAAACTACACATCAGACCTAAACAAACTAATTCCCAGAGTGCCCCCAATTCAAACATACACTTTGTGTACTGGCAGTAACAATGGGTAATATGGTAAAAAATTGGTATCTGCATATAAACAATCTAATGTAACATTCCCTCAATTTCACAAAGACCATAGTAATTGACCTGTGTTTTTGTATTATAAGGTCTGCTGCTGAACAAATGAAAAAAAAAAACCTTTTGTTTAAATCCAGTAAATATGAAAGTATTGGAGTATTAACAAATTTCAACAATATATACACACACACACACACACACACACACACACACACACACACACACACACACACACACACACACACACACACACACAACACAAACTAGGGCTGAAACGATTCCTCAAGTAACAAGTAATTTTAATACATAAATTCTTCGAGGCAAATTATTTTACTATTTAAATTATTTTAGTTCATTTAACTACACACTTGTGTTTCCCCGCAGACCGATCCGCACAGAAGATGCTGCAAAAGGAGAAAACAGTGAGGGGGCATAATGAAAGCCCGTTCCCAACACATAAAGTTTGCCTTGACTTTTTTTAGCCAGTCGGGCAGCATCACCCCCTCAGAAGTGCCAGAAAGCTTTACACATTGAAAACTAAATAGGCTACAATCAATAGAATCACAGGAGATGAAACCAAGCCTTCGATCCCTGGAGAGAACTCGGTCTAACAATCAGCTTTGGAGGAAACAGAACAAGACATGAAACAGAGGAGGCCTCATTCATACACACGTTCAAACAGTTTCAAACTTCAGGCAAGAAAAAAAATAAATAGGCAAACTTTTTTTTTGTGGCGGAAACGGCTTTCATAGGATTCAGGCTAAAGAAAATAACAAAGTTCCAAAAGTTTGGGATAATTTCAAACTAAAAAACACTGTACATTTAATTTTTCCCAGTAATCTGAAAGTAACTTATATTTTTTTATTATGATTATTTAATTATACATGCATATTTTGATGTGACATGGCAATTAAATGCACTCAATGGGTTTAGTTTTCACAGATATTCTTGTGCAATTTCAGCAATAAAATGTAACTTTTTCTAAAAAGGAAAAATTACTTGTTCATTTTAAGAGACTTGTCTTATATTCTCTTTTATATTTATTATTGCTCTTTAATAAAGAAAATGTACATCTTATCCAAGTACTCGATTATCGTAATAATTGGAATACTCCACTACTAAAATAATCGATAGAAATAAACATTGCTTCATTAATAGAGGTTATAAAAATAAATTGCAGAGTAAATATTTTAGAAACATCACATTTGCATTGTTTGTACATACAGAAAATACAACACTGCTCTACAAACAAAAAGATGACTGACCTCATGAGTGATCTTCGTGCAGTCACAACAGCATGGGAATCATGAAGAATGCGTCCATTAGGTGCCAGACTTTGTTTTGTGTTATAGTTGCCTGTACCAATAGCCACCACTTCACACCCATTTGCTGCAGTGATAAATAGTACAGTTCTGAACAAAATGATAGTCAGTATGTTAAAACTAAGAGCATCTGCTTGAGTTCTAATGTTTTTCATCAAATGACAAGTAGTATTTTTTGAAAGATGCAAGAAAGAATAAATGAAAGAGAAAGAGAGAGAGAGAGAGAGAGAGAGAGAGAGAGAGAGAGAGAGAGAGAGAGAGAGAGAGCAAGAGAGACAGGTGTTTAACATTAAATCTTTAAACTGTTAAAGTGTGTTGAGTCTTTTATAAATAAATTAAACATTGCAATCATTGGCAAATACTTGAAGTATATGTTGAACACCACCTCAAATCCATATATTAACAGGGACCTGAGGCAAATAAATGAAGCCTAAACATGAATCTCTTATTAAATAATCACTATAAATAGATATTGTTTAATATAAAGTCTTTCATTGTAATGAATTGTGACAAGTAATTGAATTACTGCAGTCTTCTATGTAGTCAAGACCATTAACAAACCATGAGGGAGAATCTAGGCCACTGCAAGCTGAACTGTGGTCACATGCACATGCTGAAATTGTGGGAAATATTTCGGTTGAACGATCTGCACATGCCAAAATTACATTCAAACAAAACAAGAAGTAAAAACCATGTTAATTTCAGTAAGTCTACAAAAAGTATATATGCATTTAACAAAAAATCAAACTGTAAAGAGGATTTTTTTCTACTAATATTATAAAATATTAGACGAGATGATTAAAACGAGTCAAGAGCTTCAAGCCCAGTTCAACATAGCAGTGAGAAACCGTTTCGATGCTCTCAACGAAGAAGTCAACAACTTACAAACCAAGTACGACAACTTCGAAGGTCCATGGAGGATACAGCAAGCAAACGGCTTGAAAAGCTAAGAAAACCCAAGGTCAAGCATTGGGTCTCAAAAGCAACAACTAGCATACTAGAGAAGAGAAACCGAGCGAAAAAGGCCTTCAAAAGTAGTCGTCTGGAGAGAGACAAGGAAATCTGGCAAAACCTCAATCAAGAGTTGGAATCGGCCTATGCAAACGACCATGTTCAACATCTTGAAGGCAAGCTACAACAACTCAAAACAGCAGCAGCCTCTGGTCACCTTAGAACAACATGGGAGATCGTCAACGAACTTGGCAGGAAGAACATGTCAAAACATCAACACCAAATGAAAAGAGCAGACGGAAGTAGTATTAACAAAAAGGATCCACAAGATGAGTGGAGCGACTACTTTAGAGATCTTCTCAATGTTCATTCCAATTTATCGAATGCCGATTTAATACTCCCGGCACCAAGTGACCTGGATATAAACGTTGGTCCTATCACATATCAAGAGACCCTTGACGATGTACAACAGCTTAAAAATGGCAAAGCACCAGGATGCGACCTCTCAATTACACCTGAAGCACTCAAATATGGAGGCCCAGTGATAATTGAACTTCTCCACCAAATCTGCAACGACGTATACAACCAAAAGACTGCACCAGGGCAACTAACAACCAACATCATAGTTCCTCTTGCCAAGAAAGGTGATCTCACTCTCATGACCAACTACAGAGGAATCAGTCTAATGTCGATGGCAACGAAAGTCTACAACAAAATTCTACCCAATCGAATAAGAGAGCCTATAGACAAGATCTTAAGACCCAATCAGTTGGGCTTTCGTCGAGGAAGAAGCATTTGACTCAATAAATAGAAGAAAAATGTTCGAGATCCTGTGTCATTATGGAATCCCAATCAAGTTGGTCAGCACAATCAAGACCATATACAACAAGTCCAAAAGCGCAGTCCTAGTCGAAGAAGAACTAACAGACGAATTTGAAACAACAACCGGAGTCCTACAAGGAGATACTCTTGCACCTTTTCTATTCTGTCATTGATTACATCCTGAAGAATACAGAACTCACTAAATCATGCGAGATCTCATGGCATCAACGGCTTTGTCACTCAACCAAGACAATGTCAACGAGAACCAGCAACAGCAATTTTCAACCTTGATTTCGCACTACTTTAAGGTAACCTAGAAAGAGCTCAATCCCAACTCAATGAAACTGCCAAACAAGCAGAACAGGTCAGGCTCGTGGTGAACTTGAAGAAAACAGAAGAATTCACTAACCAGGATAAGAGTAAAAAATTAGAGCTAGGTAGAGTAGAGTTCGAGCTGATCAACAAGTATGTTCTCTACCAACCATTCGAAAGACACGGGCAAAGAAAGCGTGGTAAACCAAAGCTTCTCTACCCGCAGTACATGGGCCAATTGATCAACAGTGAGATACCACCATCGGTTGACGAAATGAGAACAGCAGCATGAAACAGAACGGAATAAAACGCCTGCAAACCACAAATATTTGCAGCCGACTAATGATGATGATGATGATGATGATGATGATAACACACACACACACACACACACACACACACACACACACACACACACAATATTGCCAAAAGTATTCGCGATTGTCTGCAGTCACTTGCAAATGAACTTGAGTAACATCCTATTCTTAAGCCATAGGGTTTAATATGAAGGTGTCCACCCTTTGCAGCAGAACAGCTTTAACTCTTCTGGAAAGGCTTTTCACAAGATGTAGGAGTGTGTTGATGGGAATTTTTGGCTATTCTTCCAGAAGCGCATTTGTGAGGTCAGGCACTAATGTTGGATGAGACGAGAAGGCCTGGATTGCAGTCTCCGTTCTAATTTATCAAAAAGGTGTCCTATCGAATTAAGGTCAGAACTTAGTCCAGGCCAGTCCAATTCTTCCACACCAAACTCTTGCCTTGCTTTGTGCACTGGTGCGCAGTCATGCTTGAACAGGAACGGGCTGTCCCCTTGCTGTTCCCACAAAGTTGGGAGCATAAAATTGTCTCAAACGTCTTGGTATGCTGAGGCATTAAGAGGTCCTTTCACTGGAACTAAGGTGCCGAGCCCAACTCCGGAAAAACAACCCCACATCATAATCTCCCTCCATCAAACTTTGCACTTGCCACAATTCGTTCAGACAAGTACAGTGAAGCTTGATTGGTCACTCCAGAGAACACGTCTCCACTGCTCTACAGCCCCGTGGCATCAGGTGCTTTGCATTGCACTTGGTGATGTATGCAGGCTTGGATGCAGCTGCTTGACCATGGAAACCTATTCCATAAAGCTCTCTACACCTTCTTGAGCTAATCTGAAGCCCACAGAAAGTTTGGAGGTCTGTAGCTATTAACTCAGCAGAAAGTTGGCGACCTCTGCACACTGTGCGCCTCAGCATTCACTGACCCGCTCTGTGATTTTACGTGGCCTAACACTTCGTGGCTCAGTTGCTGTCATTACTAATCGCTTCCACTTTGTTATAATACCACTAACAATTGACTGTTAAATATTTAGTAGCGAGATTTCACATATTCATACATATATACATTATATATACACACACATGGGCATATTCTAATTCGTTCTAGACTAGCATAACCTTTTAGAGCAAAAAGCTGCTCACGTTATACAAGCTTATCATATAGTATTGAAACAGGAAGCATGTTGGGCTAGTTTGTTGAACAAACTGCAAGGTTCAACACAAAACAGCTGAAAACATACTAAACTACTACTAAAAACCTTTGCATTATGCATTCTTTTACCTTTTCACTTGTTTAACTTCCTTATAATTACTAACTTGTTTCTATCCAATGACAAATGGGAAAGAATTACATTACTTAAAAAATAAATAGAAAAACACTTCACAATCATGGGAACTTACGATATTTTATAACGAATGCAGCAACTGTCTCACCACAGCTGGAAAACTGTGGATAACTCTCCATCAGCTTGAAGAACATGTCCTTAACGGCACTGGGAACCTGATCTTGAACAGGATTTTTCCTTTCTGATTCGGACACAAAAAAAAAATAAAAAATTTTGGTTAAAAATCCTGAAGAAGATTCATGTTCAGTTTTACCTTACTGCAATAAAAATACATTTACCAAACTTGACCCTTCCATGTCTGGCGTCTGAAGTCAGGGAGTTTTGCGCTTTCTCTGGTAGAGGATGACCTGCTGTTAACAAAATTTATGAACATATTAATTCAATGAAATACTAAATACCACAAGTGATGAGAAACTTTTTTTATTCCATGTTTTTATTCCCATTTTGATCAATTATACGAGCAAAATTCATTGCTACTGCCATCATTACCCACCGTCAACAACAGTTTCAGAAACTGTGCAATTTTAAATGTTGAAATGACGTGGCTAGTATTTTTAATCTTCACGTTACAGAATTTCTCTTTCACATATATTGTTCTCCCAGGATGTGTCACACCCCAAGTACAAAATGAATGTATTTAATCCACCCACTACAAGGCCAATATTGGAAGTCTATCATATGCTGTGTAAAGACCATCAAAGAATGGCTAAAGCCTGAATGAATGGTAACACAATTAGTGGATTTAAAGAATCATAGTTCAAGCAATCTTTGGAAATTGCATGCAGGTTAAAAGAACAATACCAACTACACTAAGTTTAAAACCCTGTTTCTGATTTGAGTTATGAGGTACCAGTTTTGCTATTACTGTGAAAACACATACACAAATTAACTTTCCAGTTATTGCTCAGCAAACTAGCGAAGGTTAAAAATAACAGCCAACAGCAAAATGTTCCACAAAACTTGACAATACTTACCAGAAGCATCAGGCAGTGCAGCATCAATCTCCAGATTAGATAGCAGCTCCTCCACAGCCAACTGAGCTGCTTTAGCTCTGGCCTCTTTCTTAGTGATGCCCATCCCTGTTTTATACTTTACTCCATCAATCACAGCACAGAATGCAAAATAGAAACCAATTACTCCTCCTGGTAAGAAGAAAATTGTAGAAACAATAATTTACTTTTATGGTGCTTACATAGGAGATTGAAAAAAAATGTTTTAAAAATGATCTAGGAAGTTACAGTAATATATTAACTTTTATGTAAAAAATGAAATAAAATGTAAAAGTGTTTACAGTGTCTCTCTATGTCTGCCTCGAAACGCATCATAGAGCAGTCACTTCTTCTCGACTTGTGACCGGTTTTTCGGTCCCTATCTACGTCGTCATTTGGGGGTCTACCTGTAAAAACATGGCAAACACTAAATTACCTGTAGTTACTGTCTCCTTCATCTCCAACTGGAACTGTAGAACCTGTGAGAGCTGGTATAGGAAAGACACAGCATGAGTTTCTCCTCTCCTGTACCTGTCGATCAGCCCTGTAGGGATTTTATTTGGTTTGGGGCCTGTTGGATACACAAGTCACATTAGAATTACTTCAGATTCATAACAATGAATAATGATTTTGATATTTAAAAAAAAAAAATTAGCGAGCATTGGGCTTCCAAGTGGCACATCATCACCCTATAGCTACCCTATCAGTTATATATAAAAAAAAATCTGCCTGCCTGATGGCCACAACTAAATGATGGAGAAAAGCTGGTAAGGGGACCATTCTCCTCACAGCAGTGCTACTGACCTGGTTAAATGTGTCAAAATTTATAAACAAAGTAGGCATTATTTCTGGGGTGTTTTAACACTGCTTTGTTGTGAAATCAAAAACAATAAATATTGTCAACACTGTCCAATCTTGTTGGTCAGTAATTAGAAACTGTTTAATTACAGAAATTGATCTAGCTTAATCTTTTAGCTCTTAATCAAGCACTGTGCTTAATAACCTTAACATCATTGTTACACCTGATTTCAGCAAACACTTGTGAGCATGCACTCACACAATCAAACACACACACACACACAATGCCACCATAACTTCTATCGTTAGTACAGAGAAAATGCTCCAAATGACCCTGATAAAGTCTGGTCAGCAGTAGTCTGGTAAACAGTGTAGACAAACTACATTTTTACCAGTTTTGAAATGCGCTCAGCCAAATCAACTTACAAGTAACCAAACTTCACACTTTTCATTTCACAGTCTCTCATTTCACGAATGCAAAAGACCTGACCAGAAACGACAGCTCAGTGCAATGACTACTTCAGAAAATGAAATGAAGAAACACTGATTACAACTGCAATGCAGCATCCTACTTTAAACAACACAATATTATATAAAATTAAATTTAAAAAGCTGCCTGGTCTAGTTTGTTGCTGTGAACTCAAAGATCTTATTTTTTACATACAGTGCTTAACTGGCTATCAGCAGCTGCTGCACATTTTCACAGCAAGTATCCAAAAAAGGGTTGAAACTGAAAGTAGTGTGAATGCTGCTTTAGTGTAACAAAAAGGATCCCACGTCTAAAAACAATGTAATGGAGGAGATGTATTCAGAAGTGCAATAAACTGCATTTGTGAAAGCAAAAGCTGCTTCTCATGACTCAGCTGTTTTTAGACAGGGAGCTACAGGCCCGATCCAGTGCAAGGCTGTTGGATTTGTTGAATTCAGAAGCAGGTTGCTGGACTAAAGAGAAGAAGCTTGCTGATGATGCCATGTTGCTCTTAGGGATCTGCCCAAAGGTGGCTCCTTTGGACACACGATACACTCCTCCTCGACCCAACATCCTCTCTCTCTCTCTCTCTCTGCTGGAAACTAAATGCAGAAGATGGAGGTTTGGATGAAACATGTTTACTAAAAAAAAATACCTTTTATTTGTTTATTTTTACTTTTCTAGGCATTAAAAACATCATGAGGAGCTACAAAAACATGAGATATAACATGAAAATATCTGCATATCCTATACGTCTTAAGTAAATTACAGAATATAGCACAAAAAAAGTATTTTAAAAAAAAATAATTTGCATAGTATAGCACGTGGATAAATTCAGACCTGTACCAAGTAAAAAATTTATTTTCAATAACAGCAAATGTTTGATTGGGGTTAATTAATTAAGCTGAAGGTTTCTCTCTCGTGCTGAGGAGCAGCTTGTTAGCTCCTTCATGTTCGCTGTGATAAAACCCAAGCACTCAATGTTGTGACCTTTAAACTGGGACAAATAAAACATTTCAAAGCTTAAAACCAACTTGAATAAAGAATTACATCGGATACACAGATTACAGCTGATATATGGTGTATTTTAAATTAGCTAGCTATCCTAGATATTTTTTGGTGGTGTGCTAGTTTACCTATTTTTTTATTTATATATATATATATATATATATATATATATATATATATATATATATATATATATATATATATATATATATATATACAACATATTTGTTTTCTTGTCGCTTACTGTGGTGGGAATTGCTTTTTCTTGACGTGTGGAATGTAAATGGCGGCTCTCCAACGTTGCCCTTCGGCTCGATCCCAAATTACTCAAACGGACTCAATTTAATGTCTAATATCCCGTTAGTGCGGTTGGAGAGGGAACGTGCAGCAATTTGATACGTGTCACTTTCAATGCGTTTTACATCAAAACTCGGGCAATTAAAGTAGTGGTGATAGGAACAATACAGGAGAAAGAATTATGCGTAATAATAATTATCATAATGTGATATATATATATATATATATATATATATATATATATATATATATATATTAGGACTGCCAATCGATTATATATAAATATTATATCAGGATTAATGGCAAGTCTGTCTTAAGTACCTTAAATTAATACTTTTCAAGTTTTTAATACTCTAATCAAGATGAGCATGGACAAACATGGATGCTTTATGCAAATTTATGTTTATTATTAGTGAAACCGTACTGAACATAAAGCATGAACACAAAATATTCTTGTAAATGTTTTGAAGTAATTTAAACCAAAACAAACTTTTGCTATGTCAAGTCAAGTCAAGTCAAGTCAAGTTTATTTGTATAGCGCTTTTCACAACATTGTCTCAAAGCAGCTTTACAGAAAACATGTTTCCATATAGACCGTTTTAATTGCCGGATGTGTGCACCACGGCGGTTTTTTTGTTTGGTTTGAGATTGGCGCATCAGTAAAACAAATGTTCAGTGATTGTGTGTTTCATTGAAGGTTTAATTTTTTTTTCTTCTTTTTTTTTTTGCACTGCAAAGACTTGTTTGTGAAAGAGCTATTCATTAAAAGTCAGAAGGCACTTTGGTAATTTGATGATTTGCTGTCTGTCTGAACCAAAGAAATAAAAGCGAACTATCTGTTCCATATTGAATTGCATAGTGTCATAGTTTTTCCATTGCATCATATTGCATTGAATCGCACTGTGTTAAATCCAATAGAAATTGGATCATACTGCCTCGTGATAGGGTTGCGTCGCATCAATTTAATTCAATACATTTTTATTTGTATATCTCTTTTAACAATGAACATTGTCTCAAAGCAGCTTTACACAGATAATGTGGTGATAAAAAATGAAGATGTTCTTTATTAAAGTTTTTCCCTGATGAGTGAGCCGTTGGCGACTGTGGCAAGGAAAAACTCCCCGAGATGGCATAAGGAAGAAACCTTGAGAGGAACCAGACTCAAGAGGGAACCCATCCTCATCTGGGTTGCACTGAATGTCCATTTATTACAGATATACGATGTTGCCGGGTACAGTGGTGTGTTAAGAAGAAAACTGTAGTCCTGAGTCAATGTAGCAGACTGTTGACATTAACTACAGTCCAAATCCATCCTCAAAGCTCCTGTTCTTACTTCAGAATTTCATGGAACCACCCAAGGCGTTGATGAGAAACCGTCCCCAGCTGCACAGAGTGGCCTCTAAATGAAGAGGACACTATCCAGAGGCAGGCCTGGACAAAGTTGGAAGATCTGCAGAGGGAAGAGGGGCAGGAACAGTGGTCGATAGAACCTGTAGCATGTTTAACTCGACCTCATCAGTAGCATCAGTAGTTGCTTCATATGTATCTTTAATGTATCATGTCGTTGATTATGCATGAGTAGTGAGTAGTGAGCAGCTATATAGGAAATTGTGCAGAGAAATAAATAAAAATAATAAAAGACGATTGGACAGTGGGTAATTATACAGACATCACTAAGTGACTAAAGAAAAAAAATGTGCAAAGAAGCAATTAAGAAATTGTGTATAAAGCAAGGTTTTGGATGTGGAAGGACACTAAGAGGGACATAGGGACAACATCCACAGGAACTCAAGACACAAGCTAAAAATTAAACCAAGGACCATAATATTATTAGTAGTAGTAGTAGTAGTAGTAGTAGATGTTCAAGTTTGGTATTTCATTTGATCTTCAGTAACTTTATCCTAGTTAGACTTCTTTGTCACTTTGGATAATCAAATCAAATCAAATCAAATCAAGGTCCTGTGCTAAAAGTAATAAATATAAATGTGAAATGCTTTCAATCTCTCTCTCTCTCATATATTCTGCATTTAATGGCTGACTTTCTGTACACACTTCATTTTGTCATTTTCTTTGGTCAAGTTGACAATAAATGGGCCAAATTCATATTCATTTTTCACATTCATCAAAGGTATCACTTAAAGGTTGACTTGGGCAAACCTGTTATTAATAAGCTGAAAATTCCACTTGAAAGAGACCTGGCCTTTTGTCTAACACTGTGAATAAAAGTGAAAGGGATGGTGGTCTAATTTGACAGAAATGTGACAATGATGAGGTCTTAGCTATGGGTAAGGAAAAGGCAGCAGTGGGGGGTTTTAGATTACAGTTATTACTGTAAAAGGTCAGTTTTGTTTTGTATTCAATGTTTAACAGCAATCTGGCCAACACATGCAATGTAGCAAGGAAAAAAAAACAAAACATATGAAGCAATGTGAGAGAATGAGGTGCAATTACCAGGCGTTTTTTTTTTTTTTTTTTTTTTTAAGTAAAGTCAATTAATTGAATGCAGTGACATTTTCAATTATAGATTAAACTCACACATTATATTTTCTAAATGTTATGACCTGTATTGTTATTAATGAAATCTGTGGGTGCAATCTTGCTATCTGGAAAGTGATTTTTTTTTTTTTTATAATCTACCATGGAGTTTATATCCTGTAGTGGTGAATACAATCCATCAAAATGGAAAGTATGTGGAGAATCTGATAGATGCAAAACTTCCCTCAACTATGGAAACGTTGATCAACCCGTGCTGCACGACCAGCTACCCTAAACAGCAGGGGATTCCCCTCATGCTTCATATGTTGTATATTAAAGTAATCATCCTTGTGGACATTATTTGGAGCTTCTGTCAGGATGTATGTGAATCATTTTTTTTAACATTTTATTCATAAAGCTTATAGGGTTTAGTTTTGTAGAAAAACATTTAACGGAAGCACTTTTCACCTCAATGGCAAAAAGCCCACACATATGCATACGCACTAATATCAATGCCTGGAAAAACCTCAATATGAATGTGACGCACTCTGTTTCCATACACAAACATTCACGTTTGAACTCGTCAGCCCAGTTGATGCGCTCCATGATGGTCTCACTGTCCTATTTTACTGTACATACAACCAAAGCTCATGCATATTGCCTGCTATCAGGGTCAGGGTGTGTTAATACTCTACACACTGTTGAGGCCAACTAGTTTTGCTGTGGTTCTGTGGCAAGCTGTTGCTTCTATTGGTTAGTCGATCAGTCTCCTTCCTCTAAATGTTTTTTTTTTCACTCATATTCGTCCTGGCTATTTACTCATAAGAGGTTTTAGGTCGGCTAGGTTGGTGTATAATTCATTCCATTTCCGTATGGGAACATTTAAAGAATGAATGAATCATCTATTTCTCCATCAGAAGTCACAAAGTGGAAAATAAACATCTAATTCCGGTTATCGCTAGTTTGTTTACCGAACATTGATCCCACCCATCCTTTAATACTAACATCGAATCCCCCTCGTCCTTTAATATGAACTAATTTGTAGATGTTTGTTCTAATTGCTAAACTCAACATCACATTTTCAGATACTAAGCCTAAGTCTCATTTTCTGCACTAACAGGTGATTTTTCTAGTATGACAGTGCATCATGCTGTGAAAACTAATGAACACTAAACTTGAGAAACAGTGTGAATCAGTCTATAACTGATGGTTTCTGAATGACTGTACGATGACATACAAATAGTTTATATCCATGCATTAATGAACTGATAAGTAAAGTGATTCTGATAAGCTTTTGTTTGTGAGAACAGCAGCTGCATCACATAATCTAAGAATATATAAAATCCAAAGTTTGAATTAAAAAAAAAAAAAGTTAACTATAAAATATTACATTTCTTCATGTTGATTTGGTGAAGAATTCTGTGATTTTTTTTTTTATATTTATGGAAGGAGTCTCCAGTGTTAGTATTTTGTAAGCCACTAAGGTTTCCTCCACAGAAAAGGTATAAGGACAGAGAGTTTATGCCTATTGATGTCTTGGTAACCTGACAAGCTGCACACTGTATTAATTAATAATTTAAATAAAGAGAGAGAAAAGAAAAAAAGAAACTGGTAAAACAATGAATGACTGTAGCTACTATAACAAAGTGATAACAGGAAATGATGTTCCACATCAAGTGTAACATGATTGTTAATGCATTTTAAAGCATGCAAACTGCTACCACAAATACTCTTAAAAAGAGATTCACACTGATGGAAAACTCAAATAGAGAACTTTTTTGTTTCGGTCGTTTTTTTTTTTGGTTTGACAAACAAAACTTTACAATGACTGTTCATTTCAAGCCCTAAAATATAAACCTTTGGGATTATTTCTCTGAAATCAGCACAAATCAGATCACACAACAACACGAGTACCAAATTATATTTATAAAAAAAATTTAGGAGAATTACAGATCATGTGTATAACAGTGTCTAACTCATCATCATTAAAGAAATACTTGAATGTTTTAATGATAAGTCTTCTATGTATTATAGCAATCATATAATAAAAAAAGCATTTTTTTAAAATCGGCATTTAAAACATTACATTTGAGATACATGAAACAATAACATCATAAACGAATGAAGGATGGCATTTAAAATATTTCTTATTATTATTTGTGTCTATCTTCTTCCCAGGATAGATCAGGTCTTGCTTTTAGTCCCTATTATCTTACACATCAGATTGTTCCTTCTTCTTTGAAGATTTCTTTTTCTGAATAAAAAAAAAATGTAATAATGTTCTCATTATTGAAGCCCAAATCAGGATAAAACATGAAAAAAATTTTTTTTGCATATTTTAAAAAAAAAGGCTTATTATACATAACTATCATCATCCAAAGTGGGTTTTTTATTCTAGTGCCTAATGTTAACACAATAAAGATCATCCACCTTTAAATTACATTCCAAATGCCTGCCTACAGTCTGCCTAATGTAAAACATGTATAGTTTGCAATTAAGTGACAGAAAATAATAGTAACTCTGTGTTTAAAATCTCTCAGCATTTTCATTCAACTCCATGCATGTGATGCTCACCATTTCACCCTGAGCAACACAAACTGCAGCACCGCACACATTTAACCATCAAACCGCTCATGCAGACTTATACTGTACTTGTATAATACATTATAACTGGGTCATTACTTCTCATCACAGGCTGACCTCTAGATAAATGTCTACTTTTACTGCTAGAGTTATATAACCACGGATTTAAACACACACACACGCACGCACGCACGCACGCACACGCACACACACGCACGCACACGCACGCACACACACTGCACAGTCTCGTAAAAAAGGTTAAAATACTGTTCAGTTTAACAGAAATATTTTAACACTTACTGGGATGTTTTGAAAACATGAAAAATTAAAAAAAATCACTCCACTTCATGAGATTCTTCACTCATGTATGTCTTACCTTTTTTGGAGTGTCTTCTTCAGAGGCAGGAGTGAGCATGGCTGGCGTTTCCTCGTCTCTGTGTTTATGTTTTTTCTTCTCTGCACATCATGAAGCATACCCAGAGGTATTTAATAAAGGACAATTGTCCAATTATGAAGTCATTTGCAACAAACAAATTTTTAGTGAGTAACTTGAAAATAAGTCTTACTATGTTTCTTCTGAATGCTCGGCAGGGGATCTGGAAAATCCTCCGCTGGTGGTGTTGGTGGAACATCTTCAGCGTTTTCATCACTCTCAATTTTCTGCTTCTCCTTATCTTTTTTCTTTTTCTTTTTCTTCCTTGGCTCTGGATTTTCATTCTCCTCCACTGCTGAAACACTTTCTTCGCATTGACCTTCAGAACTTTTTCCGAGATTATTGGCCACTTCTGAATTGTCCCATTCTGGAGTCTCTTTTTCTCCAGAGCTGTCAGTTCTCTTTCTTTTACTCTTTTTTGAAAGGTTTTTGACATGATCTGGTTTTGAAGAGCTGTTTCTTGAGGCCTCGACTTCCGTTACATCTGCAACATCCTTTTTGGATTGAGAATCAAGATGATTAGCTTCTAAACCTTTCTTGGTTTTAGACTTTTTGGATGGCGTCTCTGAACTGAGTGGTTCTAAGATGCTGGTAGCAACTTGAATTTCTATTTTCTTAGATGGCTTTTCAGTCCCAATTGCCTCAAATAAGATTTTCTTCGCTTTCTTAGATGATTTCTGAAATGTTTCATTGTTACCCTTGATCTGGCCTTCTTCAGAAGGCATGGCCATATCTCCAGGTTCTTTAGATTTCTTGGATTTCTTAGATTTAGATTTCTGAGTGGGGGTTTCAGCTGAAAGTGAGACACATTCCGAACTGTTTGATTCAGACAGTTCAACTGAATCTAGACCACACTCAGATTTTTGCATAGAAACCCCCAGATATGTAGAACTGGAAGTTGTTTCTAAACTTTCAGGTATTGTAACTTTAACATCTGCCTTTGATTTCTTTTTCTTATGTAGACCATCAGTTAGTTTAGGTTCTGAGAAATCTTCTGTTTTCTCACTTTTAGCTGTTTTACTTGGAGTTTTGTTGCTATCCGATTCAGAGAGACTAAGCGATTTCTTGCGTTTAATCTTAATTTTGTTAAACTCTGAAAGTGCATCACTTACATCTGTCTTAGGGGTTGCAACCTGATCAGAAAGACTGGTAACCATTTTACTTTGAGGACTCGTCACATTATGTTCTGCAACGATGGCTTTATTAGGAGGAGTTTTAACATTGTCAGATTCACAAATGCTTGAAGCTGGTGGCTTTAAAGGAGTTTTAATCTTGTCAGATTTTTTGGAGGAGCTTTTAGCTTTTGATTTGTTGGGTGAAGGTTTGCCATTTTCTATTGTTTGGTCTTGTTTTTTTTTAGGTTGTGCTGGCGTTCGCTTCTTCCGAGCCTTGGCAGTAGATGTACTGACCTTCGGAATAATATCCATCTTTGCAATATCAGAATCTGGCAACAAAAAATAAAATCTACAATAAAATAAAATATGAGCATATGCAAGTATACATCTGTCCATTAAAGTGATAGAATTGCTCAGTTGACTAACCAAATCTTCTGTCATATAGTGTAGGCATTACTATATTACCTCTCATCACAGACAGATGAAAAATAATTAAGAAATGAAAAATTATTTTACTATCATGGTGCTGCACATAGGATAAGCAGCAAGGAGACAGACAATATGACAATATTTATAGGCTTTGTTCTGCAGCAATTGTATTTAGCACAAAGTAAATCTACCATATAGTTGCACATAAAAAGTAATTGCTGACTGTTGTATTTTGTTGACCTGTCCTCTACTTCATCTATCAATGTAAAAGACCATCACTGCACTGCCTCGATTAATTGGTGTACATTCGAAATGAATGAAACCGTAGCAACAGTACATACATGATCCTGTTACACTTGTACTGGCCCCACACATGTCCTAATACACTACTAGTGTCATTTCTGTGCTGAGGATGATCTAATACAGTGGTACCTTGACCTACGAGTGCATTAATGTACGAGTTTTCCGAGGTACGAGCGGTCACTCGGTCGATTTTTTGCTTTGTTATGCGAGCAAAAAATTGAGGTACAAGCTCGAGACGCCGCTGCTAGATGGCGAAGCGAAGCCAGAAAGCGAAGATTGTGACGAAAATTAAAATAAGCAAAGAAGAAAAAGTAAAAAATTTAAAGTTTAGGGATACGTAGTGTACAGGAGTGATAGTAAAAAAACGAGTTTTCCGCTTATCGACTCTACCACCCCCCTCCGCCCCCCTTCACCGGCGTTTTCGTTAGCTCACATCGTCTCATTTCCAAGGAAAATACACTGAATAAAACCTTATTATATCTTCACATACTCTTTCTATTATGTTTTTATACAAGATTTGTTATTTAGAAATGTATTTTCCTAATTTAATAACATGAAACATAAAAACGGGGTGTCATTTTGAGGGTTGGAACGGATTAATGCCATTTTAAGTATTTTCAATATGGAAAACTAATTTTATGTGCGAGCAAATTGAGATGCTCTGTACTGGTATTGCTCTCAGCTGTAGTGGTCCCTGTCCAGGGGAAAGGTGTGCTGGCACACCGCATGGCAACAAAGGGCACTACATATTATATACTTGCCAGGTGTGCTTGATAAATTGATGACAGCATGGACCGAATCATAAAACATAGTGCTAGTGTTGCAACCGTGTGCAACACTAGCACTATGTTACTCATGTTTCTGCATCCCATTTTTTCCCCCAGTTTGATGTCTGACGTGAACTGCTGGCTAATGATAGATGGTTTGAATTATTGCATGAATAAGTGTTCCTTATTAAGTGTCTAGAAAGTGTACATTCAAAAGAACACAAAACTACACTATCAAGCAAACACTCTATAATATGGCTTCTTTTCTCTTTCTAACCTGATAGCTGTAAAGCCAGTCTCTTCCATTTCTCAACATCCAAACTGGAGTCTGAGTCAGAATCTTCTTCTGTTCTTGAACCTGTAGAGATTTGTTCTGTTGTTCTTGCTGCAGTTTGTGTCTAAAATGAAGTCAGAGTAAAGTTGTGAATTCTGTATCGATGTACAAAACTGGGCGTCCCATAATTATTGGTATAGCTGACATACCTGGGATTTCACCTTCTTATCAGAGCTGGTGTGATGTGTTGCATTTGCAGCTGGTTTAGGCACTGCATAAAAAAAAAAATTAAATAAAAAAAAAAAAAAAAAAAAAAAAAAAAGGAGGGATGCATTTCTTGTTATGACGGTAAAAGTACAAATAATAAAAGAAAGGTCACTGGGAAATGGGATCTTATTATGATTAATTCCCTTTTGTTGGTTTCAGTTTAGCACAATATCAAACAAACAATGATAATAAATCTTACACAGTGGTACTTTCCTACTTGATGGAAACGAAAACAAGAGATACAATACAAACAAGGAGGTGATGGTAAAATTAAAAAAGGAAAACCAAAAGTAAAAAAAAAAAAAAAAACATCAAAAAGAAATTAAAGGTCATGCTGAGCAGATTAAAACACCACTAATAATTTCAGTTTGTATTATGTGAGCCTTCTATTTTTTTCCATTTGATGAAGGTTTATTCTTACTCGCCAATGTGGTTTGCCAGGCTGAATAAACTATAAGATTACCTAATTCTGATAATAAACTTAATTACACCCAACCTACACCTTTGTGTCTTTATGCAGCTAACGACCTCAAACAGGTGCATCTAATTTAGGATAATTGAGGTCCAGCTCCATTGAGGTCGTTAGCTGCATAAAGACACCTGTCCACCCCATACAATCATTAAGAATCCAACTACTAACATGGCCAAGACCAAAGAGCTGTCCAAAGACACTAGAGACAAAATTGTACACCTCCACAAGGCTGGTAAGGGCTACGGGGAAATTGCCAAGCAGCTTGGTGAAAAAAGGTCCACTGTTGGAGCAATCATTAGAAAATAGAAGAAGCTAAACATGACTGTCAATCGCTCTCGGACTGGGGCTCCATGCAAGATCTCAACTCTTGGGGTCTCAATGATCCTAAGGAAGGTGAGAAATCAGCCCAGAACTACACGGGAGGAGCTGGTCAATGACCTGAAAAGAGCTGGGACCACCGTTTCCAAGGTTACTGTTGGTAATACACTAAGACGTCATGGTTTGAAATCATGCATGGCACGGAAGGTTCCCCTGCTTAAACCAGCACATGTCCAGGCACGTCTTAAGTTTGCCAATGACCATTTGGATGATCCAGAGGAGTCATGGGAGAAAGTCATGTGGTCAGATGAGACCAAAATAGAACTTTTGGGTCATAATTCCACTAAACGTGTTTGGAGGAAGAAGAATGATGAGTACCATCCCAAGAACACCATCCCTACTGTGAAGCATGGGAGTGGTAGCATCATGCTTTGGGGGTGTTTTTCTGCACATGGGACAGGGCGACTGCACTGTATTAAGGAGAGGATGACCTGGGCCATGTATTGCGAGATTTTGAGGAACAACCTCCTTCCCTCAGTTAGAGCATTGAAGATGGGTCGAGGCTGGGTCTTCCAACATGACAATGACCCGAAGCACACAGCCAGGATAACCAAGGAGTAGCTCTGTAAGAAGCATATCAAGGTTCTGGCGTGGCCTAGCCAGTCTTCAGACCTAAACCCAATAGAGAATCTTTGGAGGGAGCTCAAACTCCGTGTTTCTCAGCGACAGGCCAGAACCCTGACTGATCTAGAGAAGATCTGTGTGGAGGAGTGGGCCAAAATCCCTCCTGCAGTGTGTGCAAACCTGGTGAAAAACTACAGGAAACGTTTGACCTCTGTAATTGCAAACAAAGGCTACTGTACCAAATATTAACATTAACTTTCTCAGGTGTTCGAATACTTATTTGCAGCTGTATCATACAAATAAATAGTTAAAAAATACATACATTGTGTTTTTTGGATTTTTTTTTTTTTTAGATTATGTCTCTCACAGTGGACATGCACCTATATATATAATATATATATATACACACACACATACATACAAACACTCTTTTAAGGCACACGTAAGACAGAATAAGCAATTTGACATTGTTACACTGTGTTAATTTTATCTCTCTATCCATAAGCAGCATCTATATCCTGAAGCAAAGATGCTGGTCTTCAGGCCTGACTTTGTGAAGGGCTGTGTATGTCAGGAAAAAATAAGGCCGTAAAGAAAGGTGCTTCGAGCCTGTTCCTGCTTTTGAGTTCATGAACAGTTTGACAGTGCTGCTGAACCTCAACCCAGGTGGAAGGGATTTGCGTTAAATATTTTATTGTTGTCCTCCAAAAATTCCAAAGACGATTTGATGATGTTTGTAGCATTACATTTTCAGGTTCCAGATGTTTCTTCTGGCTAGGTTTACATTACCAGGATGAAGTGGTACAAAACTAATTGTATGCTTTATTTCTACACAGATCTTTTTACAGGATTATATGGACACAAATATCCACCTTTTTCAAAGCAGACCTGAGCCATATAGTCCTATATGGTAACTGGCCACTGTGGTCAGACTGGAATCTCTTAAATATTAGAGGCAAGAGGAAGATTAAAGAGGTTAAAGAAGAAACTACTTGATAGAATAGCCTACTGTGTTATACAGTTGAGAACAATATGCTTTATTATTACACCTGTCAAATACAGAGTGTTCCTTAATATATAGAGCTTAGTGTGGAGAACTACATAGATGAGGTAAAGATCTCTCTGTTCATCCTACAGCTGCTTTTTGTTGAACTCCATCTCGTTAGCTGTTTATAATTAAACGGTGTGGTAAATAAATGCATTTAAATGTTAATGTTCATACCTGAACTTGTACACAAATAATTGTGTTTGTCACTCTCCCTTTTCTCACTGCAAGAGATAAAAATGTTATTCATTTCATAACATAAGCACTGCACTGGATTTCAATACCCATTCATATGCACTGTGTCAAGACTGACTGTATTCAAACAGTCTCTTACCTCGTCCATTTCTCGAATATATCACCGAGTGACACTTTCACGGTCATAGTTTTTACCTACGATGTTAGGAAAAAGAGACAAAGGTACCAAAATCAGTTTTATTCATTAAATCAGTTATCTTTTTTTTAAAACAGATCAAAATGTGTTGGTTTTTCCAAAAAGTTTTCCTCAAAATATTGTGTAACAAATGGAAATAGTCATATTTGCTTATATCAACAATTAGGACAAGCTGAATATGTCACATATACAATGTACATAAACATGATACAGTGGCAGGGAAAATGCTTAGACTGTAAGGAATACATGTAAATGTATTTTAAGTACAAAATTAAATATAAAAGGTATACTTAGGTATACGTTTACTTTTATCATTTAAAATATAAAATACTCTCATTTACTCCTAAATTTTCAAACACCTTGTATTTTCCATATTCACTTCTATCCCTAATTACAATGACGTTACAAACAAACTGATTATTTTAGTTTTTTCTAGTAGACTTTATACTGAAACCCTAATTAGATTCCAACAGTATAAACCTTGGATGTCTCCATCCACAAGTCTAGCACTTTTTTTTTCCCATTTATTCATGCAAAAAATTAATCCAGCCATTAGGGCTGCACAAGCCAGTGCACTCTTAGTGCTGGTCCCAAGCCCGGATAAATCGGAAGGGTTGTGTTAGGAAGGCCATCCAGCGTATAACATGTGCCAAATCAATTATGCCAATCACAAATCAGAATGGGTTAAAAGAGGCAGATGTAGAGAACAGAGGGGTATGGAGAAGGATGATCCGCTGTGGCGACCCCTAATGGGAGCAGCCGAAAGAAGAAGAAGAAGAAAAAGATTCCGAATAGGCTTTATCTTTGAAGAAAAGTACTAGAAAAAATTTCAGATAATTGACCTTGATGCAACTGTGACTATTTATGGATCGATTACAAATATATCATCATCATCCGATGGTTGCTTTCATCACTCCATACAAGACCTACATACATTTAACCAATCAATGTTAAGATTTTGCACCAATGATTGACTTGGATGGGCAGCTGTACAGACAACACAAAAACACAATGCCTCAACCACTTGGTGGCAGGGCATAACACATGAGTTAAACATGAATAACCTTTTATTTATAACACACTGCTCTGTTTAAGTTGACAGAGTGTCATCAGGGTGAAATAAACTTTTTCGAGCAGATGGGTGGCAGCTGAGCAGCAATGGGCATCATCTGGGCAGCAGTGGGCAGCAGCGCTTCAGTGGTTATAGCTCTAAATTACTCTAAACATCATGCAAAGACTACAGTTTTGGTTTTAACAAGTATGTAAATGCACACATTCACTTAAAGCCTTGCTGATGAAATAATATACCTTTCTATTGTACTTTTGCACCTGCTCATTTATTTGCCAGGAAGTGTGCAGTATCAAGTGTACTGTAAATAAGCCAGAGCCCTAATTGTCAATTAATCTGGCCAGATGTTGGCAAGCACAATATTAAAGTTTACATTGTATAAGAATACATTATACAACTAGTCTACAACATACAAAGTATATATCATCATTACAGCAAAAAAATTAAGTCTACCTACTTAAGTGCTCTGTCTGTATTTTATAATAAATGAGAAGAACGTCAAGTTGTAATCTATGACAGTAAATGAAGTTGGAGTTAGTTTAGTTATAGCTATATGTACATAACACTAACTTAAAACACAGGTTACATCACAGGGACCCAACCCTGACCTGGACCCAACCCTGACCCGTGCCTGGACCCAGCCCTGAACCGGACCAGGACCCAGCCCTGAACCGGGCCCAACCCGGAAAAGGACCTAGCCCTGACCCCGGCCCAACCCGGAAGAGGACCCAGCCCTGACCCGGACACAACACACCCACTCAACATCAGGACAGGGTTTGTTCATTAACTGAGTAGTTAAAGTAGATGCATTAGAGCAGGGAACAATTTAGATTTTCAGGACGAGCTGGACCACATGTCTAATGAACTGTGAACTACATGATGAGACCTGACAAACAGGGAGATCCGTCTGAGCGGATACACGGATACGGATACACACACACAGACACACACACACACACACACACACACGAGCGCGCGCGTAAATGTGTGTAAGGTCTCCTGTCGCCTGTTAGGTTTAATGCAACACTATGCCCAAGTGTGATGCACAGACGCCTGCAACATTCGAAGTAATACGAAAATTAACGCGTTTCTTACATTTACTGACATAAAGAGACACAGAAAGTAAACGTGAGTGACCTGAGGATCATGTTTTTTGAGCGCGCTGGCAGCTTTCTTGTATCCATTCTCCTTTAAATGACGATAAATCAAACTGATTAGCGCATGCTCCGAAGAGCTGTTGTCTTTTGACGTCATGTTTCCCAAAAGAATCAAACAAAAATACAAATTTCATTAACTTTGACGCATTCGCATGCTTCTGTTAGCTTTCCCCTAGCATCACCATGCTGGATTTCACCTTCGACCTAGTGACGTCATTTGTCGGCGTACGTAGAGCTCTGATCTTGCATTGTGGGAAATGTAGTTTCTTGAGTGTGTGTGTGTGTGTGTGTGTGTGTGTGTGTGAGAGAGAGAGAGAGAGAGAGAGAGAGAGAGAGAGAGAGAGAGACTGGATCAAAAGAGAAACTAAAACCTTGATGATATGAATGAAAAGCATCACATCACGTGAATAAAGATTGAAATCTACAATAGCGATAAAAATCATGTGGGAAATGTTTTTAGATGCACAAAAATTAGATGCACACTTTAGTTAAAACACTATTCAGAATATCAAAAACATGCTTCAATGACAATAAGACAGAACAAACTGTGGGTAACATTTTCCCTTTTCCACCCATGAATTAAAATTACTGAATTTTTTTCAAGCTAAAGCGAGCCCCTGGTCATCATTGACTTGACCTGCCATGCCATATATGAGAAGAAGAAAATATTTATTTATTTATTTATTTTAGATTATGAAATCATAAATGAGAGGAACCATTGCAACTGTCATTTTTACTACAAAGTTTGGTATAATGCAACATTTATTTTTGGCCCATAGTCCTCAAGCAAGTTTGATTTTTGGCCCTTTATAGGAAAAGGTTTGCACTGGTTTCTTTTGGGGTTTTATGGTTTTAGTGTAATAGATGCATAGTTTTATATTTAACCCATTTTTTCTAAGAATATATCCCTATTAAAGTACACTTAATTACATGTCGAGTTGACACACACACACACACACATAAAAAGCCACATAAAACCTCATTAGAGAGTCTAAGAAAAAAGTGTGTGTTTTATGGTACTGTACCACCTGTTAGTAGACTCAATAGATTTATGAGTGAAGATAAACTGTAAGTAACATTTCCCTTGTTCCACACATGATTCGAAGTTGCTGAATGTTCCACCTGCTAATCTTTCTACATCTTTGTTCCCCAAGCATCAGACCCCATTCAAAATATATATCTTCCCGGTTAGTGTCCCTGGGGACAGACACCACAGCTCTGACTACAATAAAGCAAATACTAAAGAGGAATTCATATTTTATGCTCATTTTGATACATTTCTATCTCAGCCATTCTGCCCAGCCATAATACTGATTATAAATCAGTTTAATTTCTGTGTATTTATTGTTCAGATTGCATATTTGGGTGCTCTGCAGCGTGCACATGGCTATTATGTCCTATTTTGCAATCACTTGGATCATGTTACTTCAGCTTTTTCGCCATTCCAAGTAAAAGTGTTAAAGTTTGTTTTGTGTGTGTGTGTGTGTGTTAGGGGACAGGAAATATGTTTATGTACATTATGCAGACTTCTGTAAGATTATGTGTAATATTAGGTTTCTGTAGGTTCTATAGCTGTTAAATATCTTTAAGCTCACAAGAGCATAGACTTCTTACAGTTGGTATTTATATAAGCTCAAATATTCATTTGTGTAAAATGTTTTACAGTCACAGATGTGATAAACTGGAATGGTTTTTGGTTAGATGCTGGTGTGTGTACTTGCTGGTGTGGTATGGTAATGGTGTACGTGTTTGCTCTCAGCAGTGTGTGTTTCAGGTGGTTGTGTGTGGTCTTGATAGGTGGTGTTGGCCCAGTTTGGTTGTGTTTGGCATTAGTAAGTAATGGTATTGGTATAGTGTTTGAGGAGAGGTGGTAATAGGTGGTGTTTAAAGTACTGGAGTGTGTGTGTGTGTGTGTGTGTGTGTGTGTGTGTGTGTGTGTGTGTGTGTGTGTGTGTGTGTGTGTGTGTGTGTGTGTGTGTGTATATATACACATATGTGTGGGGGGCTGGGGAGTGTGATGCAGTGATTGCTCAGATGGATCACCTAAGGGGTGGTGCTGTATGGCCATGGAGGTCAGAGCAGTAAAAGAGCTCCATTCAGGGTTTTAGGAAAGAAAATAGGCCTTTTTCCAAGCAAAACACCAGGAAATGTTCAGATGAGGCAAAACAAGTTCAGTCTCGCCTCATTAATATAGCGCAGATATAAATTCACACGTTAGGCACATAATCTCAAACTGTTTTTAATGTTTTCTTTAATTATTTTTATGCAGCTTGGTTTGTGTGTGTGTGTGTGTGTGTGTGTGTGTGTGTGTGTGTGTGTGTGTGTGTGTGTGTGTGTGTGTGTGTGTGTGTGTGTGTGTGCGCGTGTGTGTGTGTGCGCATGTGCGTGTGCGTGCATAATTCATACCTGTCTATAAAGTTCATACCTGTCCATCTTCAGCAACATTCACTCATTTAGACTTAAAGAATGATAGGATTCGACTGGGTATTGAATCAGGCGTTTCACTGCTGCCTGGCCTGTAGTGTTTGCACTGAGTATGCCTGAATAGATCATGTTACACTGGTAAATATGTTTTTGTTTCCCCATGGATTAAACGCTGAGGCTCAATGCTCAAAACTTTACTGCTCTAAATGTCATAACAGCCAAAATCACCCTTTGATTGCACACTTTCTGCACAGCCACCCATATATACACATACACAAACCAGATTCCAAAAAAGTTGGGACACTGTACAAATTGTGAATAAAAACAGAATGCAATGATGTGGAAGTTTCAAATGTCAATATTTTATTCAGAATACAACATAGATGACATATCAAATGTTTAAACTGGTAAAATGTATTATTTTAGGGGGAAAATAAGTTGATTTTAAATTTCATGGCAGCAACACGTCTCAAAAAAGTTGGGACAAGGCCATGTTTACCACTGTGTGGCATCCTCTCTTCTTTTTATAACCGTCTGCAAACATCTGGGGACTGAGGAGACAAGTTGCTGAAGTTTAGGAATAGGAATGTTGTCCCATTTTTGTCTAATACAGGCTTCCAGTTGTTCAACTGTCTTAGGTCTTCTTGGTCGCATCTTTCTCTTCATGATGCACCAAATGTTTTCTATGGGTAAAAGATCTGGACTGCAGGATGGCCATTTCAGTACCCGGATCCTTCTTCTACGCAGCCATGATGTTGTAATTGATGCAGTATGTGGTCTGGCATTGTCATGTTGGAAAATGCAAGGTCTTCCTGAAAGAGACAACATCTGGATGGGAGCTTATGTTGTTCTAGAACTTGGATATACCTCTCAGCATTGATGGTGCCTTTCTAGATGTATAAGCTGCCCATGCCACATGCACTCATGCTACCCCATACCATCGGCGATGCAGGCTTCTAAACTGAGCGCTGATAACAACTTGGGTTATCCTTATCCTCTTTAGTCCGGATGACATGGCGTCCCAGTTTTCCAAAAAAAACTTCAAATTTTGATTCGTCTGACCACAGAACAGTTTTGCACTTTGCCACAGTCCATTTTAAATGAGCCTTGGCCCAGAGAAAACTCCTGCGCTTCTGGATCATGTTTAGATATGGCTTCTTTTTTTCCAAGTTTTAGCCGGCAACGACAAAATGTTTTCTGGAAGTATTCCTGAGCCCATGTTGTGATTTCCATTACAGTAGCATTCCTGTATGTGATGCAGTGCCGTATAAGGGCCTGAAGATCACGGGCATCCAGTATGGTTTTCCGGACTTGACCCTTATGCACAGAGATTGTTCCAGATTCTCTGAATCTTTGGATGATATTATGCACTGTAGATGATGATAACTTCAAACTCTTTGCAATTTTTCTCTGAGAAACTCCTTTCTGAGGATTGGTGATCCTCTGCCCATCTTGACTTCTGAGAGACATTGCCACTCTGAGAGGCTCTTTTTATACCCAGTCATGTTGCCAACTGTCCTCCAGCTGTTCCTTATATGTACATTTAACTTTTCCGGCCTCTTATTGCTACCTGTCCCAACTTTTTTGGAATGTGTAGCTCTCATGAAATCCAAAATTAGCCAATATTTGGCATGACATTTCAAAATGTCTCACTTTCAACATCTGATATGTTATCTATATTCTATTGTGAATAAAATATAAGTTTATGAGATTTGTAAATTATTCCATTCCTTTTTTATTCACAATTTGTACAGTGTCCCAACTTTTTTGGAATCGGGTTTGTATTTATTTTGTTTATTTGTTTGTTTTTATGAAGCTCTCTTTATCTACAGACATATAGTCATCCTTCATAAAAATAAGCAATAAGAACATAAACTGCTTTGTGACGGTAAGCGTCACAGTGGATGCCAGGAACACTGGGCATGAGGTGGGAATACAGTCTGTATTCCAGTTTATCACAAGGCACTATGTGCAAACACCTGGGGACAACTTAAAGTTGCCAATCCACCTACCAGCATGATTTTGGGAGGTCAGGGATCTTGTTAAACCAAAAAAAAAACCATTATGAACACAGGAAGAAATCCATACTGAGAGGAAACTAAGCTCAGGGTTGAACCAGTCAACCCTGGAGCTGTACCACTGCACCACTGTACAACTGTATTACTGCTAATTTTATTAGCGAGCGATTAATGCAGCTTTCATTTCTGTTTGATCATTTTTATTAAACAAAAATAAATAAATATAAAAGAGCTGAAGGTAAACCTTCAACTCAACACATTTATTTACAATGTCCTTTCTTTACTCAGACATAAAAAAAAAACCTTCAGCAAAAAATAAAAAAATTATTTGTAATCACTAAACATCTTTTTTAATGATGTTTTAATGAGTCTCAAATCAAGCACTGAAATTCACCATGATGCACACATCTGGCAATTAAACCAATCGGTGAAAACATAGCAAAAGTTCTGTTTGGTGTCCTAATGATTTACGTAATTCAAAAACTATAATTACTTTAAAAGATTTACAAAAAATATTTAATCTTCATGCTCTATGTTCAGTACGGTTTCACTAATAATAAACATACATTTACATAAAGCATTCATATTTGTTCATGCACATGTTGATTGGACTCTACTACTGTTGGGCCCCTGAGAAAGGCCCTTATTCACCAACTGCTCAGTTGTAAATCGCTCTGGATACGCGTGTCTGTTAAATGCAGTAAAAAAAATAAAATAAAATATTAAAAACTTGAAAAGTATTAATTTCAGATTTTAGATCATTTGAAAATTTGGTTGCAAATAATCACCAGTTAATTAATGACCACATGGCAGAGGCAACCAAATTTATCTGAAATATGCTGGTATTTAACAGAATTTATGATTCATTATTAGAGACCTGGACAAAAAAAACTAATGCAAAACTTTCACCACATGCAACCCAAGATAATATTAATAATAATAATATTAATAATAATAATATTAATAATAATGATAATAATGATGATAATAATAATAATAATAAAAAAAAAATTCTCCATCTGCAAAACCCTTTTCATTGTCACCACCTGCTTCCTGTGCCATCAATCTGGAACCTATCCACCCAAACTGTCCCTCTTCTCTCTCGTGTCTATTTATTTGCTCCCCTAAACAGACCCCATGCTTCAACCCTGTTTTCTTTTGCTCAACTGCTGCCTTCACTGGTTCCACTTCCTGTGGTTACCTAGCAAAACCTACTTTCACTCTGGTCTTTGATGTGTCATGTGCTAAAATGGCGCACGCATACAGCAAAACACATTGCAAATTAATGTATAAATAAGCACGCGTTTACACATACAGACACATTTAGACTGAGGGAATGTAGGTCATAAAATCAGGAAGGTAAAATATTTTTTCTTTCTTTTTTTTCTAAATAAAAAATCTTCCATACTCCTGCTTTCATCTACTGATGCTCACAGAGAGTGCAAATTGTCCATTATGTGAAATATAACCCTTTCTCTAAACACTGTTGCTGATTAGACATATAAGATGGAAAAATTGTAATAATTTGAGACAGAGTGAGAGGTGTGGCCGTTTATACGCTGTGCTGGCGTTGATAAAAGAATGTAAATAAGCAGAAGCATGCAGTGAGCAGTGAGTAACATAGTTCGGCTTTTGCCAAGTCCAACATCTGCCCCACACTATGCTTCCAAATTTACAGGCCCCTCGTCTAATTATCCCTTTTCATGTGCCCTCTGTTTCTGTAACTGTAGGCCCTGCTAACTCAGGAAATTGGATTTAAGACACAAAAGACCATGTGTTACGCAACTGTGTTAATGAGCCATAACATTGAAATGAGTTACTTCAACAAGTTTTATGTACCCAACCTGTAAATGAAGACATTTGCCTAATCCCTTTTTTGTACCACATTTCTAAGAATGAAACACAATATTACCCATGCTAGAGGGTTTTATTTAACAATAATAAGCATCTGCGTGGCAATTAGTTATCCCTTAATGGCCACATACAGTGATACAGTGTATTGAATTATACTGAATGCTTTTTAATTCGAACTGCTATTCATTACAAAAGTTGATCTCATAAAAAAGTGCACGCATATATATATATATATATATATATATATATATATATATATATATATATATATATATATATATATACAGTGAGGAAAATAAGTATTTGAACACCCTGCTATTTTGCAAGTTCTTCCACTTAGAAATCATGGAGGGGTGTGAAATTGTCATCGTAGGTGCATGTCCACTGTGAGAGACATAATCTGAAATAAAAATACAAGAAATCAGAATGGATGATTTTTTAATTATTTATTTGTATGATACAGCTGCAAATAAGTATTTGAACACCTGAGAAAGTCAATATTAATATTTGGTACAGTAGCCTTTGTTTGAAATTACAGAGGTCAAACGTTTCCTGTAGTTTTTCACCAGGTTTGCACACACTGCAGGAGGGATTTTGGCCCACTCCTCCACACAGATCTTCTCTAGATCAGTCAGGTTTCTGGCCTGTCGCTGAGAAACACGGAGTTTGAGCTCCCTCCAAAGATTCTCTATTGGGTTTAGGTCTGGAGACTGGCTAGGCCATGCCAGAACCTTGATATGCTTCTTACAGAGCCACTCCTTGGTTATCCTGGCTGTGTGCTTCGGGTCATTGTCATGTTGGAAGACCCAGCCTCGACCCATCTTCAATGATCTAACTGAGGGAAGGAGGTTGTTCCCCATAACATCTCGCAATACATGGCCCCGGTCATCCCCTCCTTAATACAGTGCAGTCACCCTGTCCCATGTGCAGAAACCCCCCCCAAAGTATGATGCTACCACCCCCATGCTTCACAGTAGGGATGGTGTTCTTGGGATGGTACTCATCATTCTTCTTCCTCCAAACACGTTTAGTGGAATTATGACCAAAAAGTTCTATTTTGGTCTCATCTGACCACATGACTTTCTCCCATGACTCCTCTGGATCATCCAAATGGTCATTGGCAAACTTAAGACGTGCCTGGACATGTGCTGGTTTAAGCAGGGGAACCTTCCGTGCCATGCATGATTTCAAACCATGACGTCTTAGTGTATTACCAACAGTAACCTTGGAAACGGTGGTCCCAGCTCTTTTCAGGTCATTGACCAGCTCCTCCCGTGTAGTTCTGGGCTGATTTCTTACCTTCCTTAGGATCATTGAGACCCCACGAGGTGAGATCTTGCATGGAGCCCCAGTCCGTGGGAGATTGACAGCCATGTTTAGCTTCTTCCATTTTCTAATGATTGCTCCAACGGTGGACCTTTTTTCACCAAGCTGCTTGGCAATTTCCCCGTAGCCCTTTCCAGCCTTGTGGAGGTGTACAATTTTGTCTCTAGTGTCTTTGGACAGCTCTTTGGTCTTGGCCATGTTGGTAGTTGGATTCTTACTGATTGTATGGGGTGGACAGGTGTCTTTATGCAGCTAACGACCTCAAACAGGTGCATTTAATTTAGGATAATAAATGTAGTGGAGGTGGACATTTTAAAGGCAGACTAACAGGTCTTTGAGGGTCAGAATTCTAGCTGATAGACAGGTGTTCAAATACTTATTTGCAGCTGTATCATACAAATAAATAGTTTAAAAATCATTTATTGTGATTTCTGGATTTTTTTTTTTTAGATTATGTCTCTCACAGTGGACATGCACCTACGATGACAATTTCAGACCCCTCCATGATTTCTAAGTGGGAGAACTTGCAAAATAGCAGGGTGTTCAAATACTTATTTTCCTCACTGTATATATATATATATATATATATATATATATATATATATATATATATATATATATATATACACACACACACACACACACACACACACACACACACACACACACACACACAGAAACACCACACCCATAAACGACTGCTTTGAAAGAATTTATAAACCGTGAATTTCCTTGATTACAAACCAAACTGGAATATTCTCAAAACACATGCAAGTTTCCAAGCAAATAAATGGTTTCCTTATATAAGAGAAATGTTTTGGGTTCTTTACATTTTGATAAAGTATTTTAGGATGAAGGTTAGCTCTGTGCTACATTTTCACTCTCACCTATTGAAAATTGGCAGAGGCTCTAATGCTTCCAGGGAAAAGGCACTCCACCAAAAGGTAATCACTCTTATTGAAGACATGTGAGTGTAATCTGAATTGCTTCACTTTGTGCCATGTTTCAACTTCAGTTTATGTAAGATAGAGCTTTATTGATTAGTTTTGTAAGTCTTAAGTCTTAAAAACAATACAATTTTATATTATTTACTGTAATTAAATAATCATATTTTGATTTGTTAGAATGTCTTTTCAATAATCAAGCTATATTCAGATTTAAATTACTAGTTGCACATCTGTTTATATTTAATGCTTTAAGCTTATACTTCTGCTTTCTTTACTTGGGAAGACTAGGTGTTCTAAGTGTTCACACTTAGATAGTGTGAGAGAAAGAATGTAACACAGAAATTCAAAACAACCAAAAATAAATTTTGTGAAAGGTCTATTACGGCAACATTTGCCTCCTTAAATTCTGCAAAATACATATTTAAATTACTTAATTTAGATACACATAATAAAGCTATCTTAAGTATGGTTAGTTTTTGTCTGAAATTATAACACATTTTGTGGATTCAGGTCTCATTAGTAAACATGCTGTTCTGGGCTCTGGGTTATAGTTGTTGACTCATGAATTTTTTCAAGCCTATCTTAACCTGTTTTCATGACCGTCTTAACCTGCAGAAACAGTGACTAAAAAGGAACATGGAATTAATATGCTAATGCATTATGTGTCTCATAATCAAGTTGACTGAGCACATTTCTGGTCATTTAGGTCTGGACTGTTTAGAGACAAGGACTCACACATATACACAAACTATTACACACATATACACAATGTATTATGTTTAATCTCTGACACACAATGAGTTGTATCCCTTTTTCTTTTAATGTAATGATAGTTTATAATTTGTCATGCATTCCTGAAGGTTGCTGAATTATTCATGAAATACTGTTTATGCTTCCAAAAAGCCATGTGGCCATTTACTGGCCTCTTCCAGTCATGCACCTTAATAGAACGTGCTTTTATTAAGTCTGGCAGCTTCATTTATATACACAATTATTCATTCAATGTGAACTGCTATTCAGAGTGAAACAGAATCCATTACAAGCATAGTGCTGGTAAATGAGCTGTACAGTAATACATGACTTAACCATAAATATTTCCTTCTTTGTCAGTCACTTTGTATATCAAATGCGTCTTTTAGGTCAAGTCATGCCTAAATGTCCTTTAGGGACAGCAGCATTTGATATGTAGGTTTGATACATTGCAGCACACTTTTACGCTCTTTTGCACTTGAGATCTTATCTGGCAAATTTGTGATGGAACCTGTGTGCATTTCAAGATAGTGTGACTACTTGCACTGGACTTTTCAGTTCTTACTTCACTCACATACAATACAAACAGTCACAAGCCAAGAAAGAGGACTCTTGTGTGCCAGAACACGGCATCTGTTGAGACTCAGTGAGGGCCCATGCCCCTCCAAACCCCGAAGGCCCAAAACACAAGCTTTTGGGACAAGGCCTCCTGTTTGTGTTTATTGAATCATGAAGAGCGTTTAGTGATGAACTCCATAAGTTCTGACTGCTGTTTTCAATTTAAAGCTGTCACAAAGACCTCATAGAAAAGCTGTATGCACTCCTACGTCGTTTATGTTTATGAGAAATCTTGAAACGAGAGTTTAATTTGGCTCCATAGGCTGTAAAACAAGCTAAATAGCTAACGCATTTGCAACCAAAAGAATGAAACATAAATGAAGGTTGAATTTCTTCCCCACCCCAGACTTATTTGCAGAATCTCTTAAACATTATAAGCTGCAAAACCACTGGTGTGACCTCACACCTGCAGAATTCTAACACGTTTTATTAATTCAATCTTCAGTAGTTACTAATCCAGGCACAAAATTGCCAGTTTACTAAGAATGAGATATCACTCTGTTACAGGACACCATGTACACCCAAACTTTCACACTTAGCTCCCACAGAGAAATAGAGGGAATGTATTTAATCTCCACAGACAGTAACATATAAATCTCGTACATCCATTCATGTTCTTCGTATGTCTGCATGAATTTCCTCCCATCCTTGAAAAACATGCTAGAAGTTAGGTGAAGATAAATTGCCCCAAGGTGTGAATAATTTAGTTAGTGCCAATTATTTTGTTTTTGCCAGATACTGTAAATATTTGTGTCCAAATTATAAAAATAAAAAAAGAGATTCTGGACCTTATAAAGACTTCTAAACAACTTGACACCTTTGGTGGTAAACTACCCTAATTTTACGTAAGCAAAAGTATCAGGTTGTCTTAAAGTAACACTTAATATCTTAATAATAGGTTGCGTAACCTTCCTCTTTTGGATATGAAATGCTGTTCAATTGGGTTAAAGTAATTTGTTTGGGTCATGTTTTTTTGCACGATGAAGCTGTATGTTTTGGATCATGGGCAGATCTTTGCTTTCTCCACACATTGCTGTTTCCTTTAGTTTGATAAAGGTTGACCTTTAATCTTGATTACAGAACTTATCTGTGACTTATCTCTGTGATTTTTGTGAATTTTATTCTGGACTGACAATTCTCACCACTGTTGATGACTGGTTTACATCTTATAGTATGGCCCAGAAGCGGACTGATCGTCTGGCAGACAGGGAATTTTCCCGCTGGGCCAACATGCTTTTTGGGTTGGTACATCTCATACTGTTTTTGTCTGATCAGCCCATAAAACTTTTATCATCCTATTATTTTTCTGTTGAATTAATTGATAGTACTGGATCTTTTCGGCAGTGTATTGTATTTGTTAAAAATGTCGTCGCAATTTCTTTTTTTTTTTTTTAGACAGACCGGTCCATGAGCCAATTAATCAGCAGCCAATTGTTCTTTTGTTAATCGACATTGGGCTGACCCAATCACATCTTTAAACAATTCTCCTTTTGGGCTCTGTGCGAGTGTGCAGCGTCAGTGTGCGTCTGTCAAAATAGTCAGAGGGCACAAGGGAGTAAAAAACAGGCCCTCCAGACAGATACTGCAAAATGTGTCAAAATAACAAACATTTATTTTAAAATAACATTTAAAATAACAGATTTTAAATAATATTTATAATAACATACATACATTTATCATCTCTCTCTCTCTCTCTCACACACACACACACACAAACACACACACACAGGCACACACAGGCACACACAAGATTGATTTCATAACTTGTTTCAGGATTCATCAGTGTGGATTGTAGCTTTATTGTATTAATAATTACACTTTTTAGAGGTTTTTAATGTGCCAACTCGCACTCTTTCCTACATATTATTATATGGCTTTACTGCTTTTATGGAATAGGAATTGTTACACATATACAAGGGCGTGCAAAGATGGGTAGTATTTTTTTATCATATGTAGTGGGCAGCTCTGGGCCAAAATGCCATGGACGATTTTTTTGTTCCAGATCAACCCTGGTAGTGCCTCTATAGTTCTGCTCTCAAATATTTCTTCAAACGATGGATTGTGATACATTCACCCATATTGATACTGTCTCCAGCTGCTGCTGTTTTTCTTGGACAACTTGTCAAACTTGGACGAATTTATTTTATTTTTTTTCCAGGAACAAACCAAATTGTTGTCTTACCCAATACTTGTGCATTGGTTGACATTGACTCTTTTATCAGCTTCAAAATTGCTTTCTTTTCTCTCAAGGCCAGCTCTTTGAGATTTTCTATTGGTGTATCCCTTTTAATAACAAACACAGTCATAGACAAAGACCCATTTTTTAACCAAGAGTATTTAAAGCTATTCATTTTGTTTTTATTAAGAGACACAAGAAACACCTGTCACTCACATATTCCTGTTTGTTAGACGGTAGTTGCCATATTCTAAGTTGCTTCACACATCATGGTGTACTGTAAATATCAGGAAATTAAAGTTTAAATTCTCGTATTCATCCTTTGGTCTCCAACTCAATTGTCTTCATTGTTGCAAAAGTAAACACAGCTTTGCCATTCCAATACTTCAGTAGGGGATTGAGGTATGGAGTCAATGCTCTAATGTCATTATGTGCTCATTTTGCAAATGCACTCTTTTTTCCAACCCCTTAGTTCACTCTTGCCTTGCCTCATCTACCCCTTGTCTGAAAACCCCACTGGAGAGAATACGTGCCAGCTGGCGGTACCTGTTGGAAATCAATTTCATTTCAAACTGGTTTTACCCAGAAAATGTTAGCAGCCCAGCTGAGCTTATTATACCTATGTACTGTATGTAAGTCTGCCGGGCGGAGTTAAAGCGACCACTGAACCACTGGAAAGGAGACGCGAGAGGTTTTTAAGGACTTAAGGATCCTGGTGGACGAGTCATGCGCACGCAAGCCTTTCTGCTCCAGATGTGAAGTTGAAGCGTATACCTCAATTCGTGTGATAGATGGAAATCGCAATGGCAGCTTGTTTTTAACCTTGCCTTTGTTACCCAGGCTGTGATGAACGAGTGAATGGTCTCTTGAGCTTGTGCACTTCGAGGCTGACAGCGCGCACTGCAGAGGTGCCATGGCGGGGGCGGCCCTGGCGGGGCTCTCCATGATGCTCGGTGCTGGTTTCCTCGCTTGGGACTGGTCGAACCAGAACCAGGTGGAAAATGATCCCGGGGCACCGAACCCCCGCAGACCACCGCACATCATTTTCATCATGACAGACGACCTGGGTTTTAACGATATCGGCTACCACAACCCTGACATGCGCACACCCACGCTGGATAAACTGGCGGCGGATGGAGTGAAACTGGAGAATTACTACGTGCAGCCGATCTGCACACCGTCTCGTAGCCAGTTCCTCACCGGCAGGTAAAGCTAACGATGAAGATCTGGAGATTATCTACAGCAGAATGCAAAAGTTTGCACACCCTTGGGAAAAATTATATATCTGATCAAGACAAAGAATCAGCATTTGGTGTGTTGGGTTTTTCACATATACTAAAAACCTTTTAAATGCTTTGTCTTCTTTTTTGGTTTTTTTTCTTGTGAATCAATTTTGCATTTTCTCTATGGGGTATGCAAACTTCTGCATTCTGCAACCCAGACTGCTACGTCACCTCTCACCTGCTTGTATAAAAAGGGTAGCAAACACACCATACCTTCCCTTATTGCTGGAGTGGAAACATTTTTTGTATCTAATTTGTGTCTTTTATTTGGAAACGTGGATATAATTGTACTGGTAAAAAAAAAAAATAAATTCAAGATGTTGGCTAAACCAAATACCTTTCAGTTGAAAGGAGATCCATAAAGGTACACTATACGCATATTTACATTAAAGGTCCAAATACCTGTGAGGATACCAGTGACCAGGAACACAGTTCAGCACGCTTTTTCTTAAGAGTGTAGGGGTTGTCAAGTGTATTTTGTTTGCCACCTGCACAGGTTGTCATGGCAAATAGGGCTTCAGACTTTTTTGTGTCCTTATAATGATGTAATTTAAAGGCATCAGTAGTGTGGTTTAGTCATGAAGGCATTTCACAACACTTCTAAACTAATGAGGTTTTCAAATGTCCAAGATTAAAGAAAACTCAGAAATTCTGTTGAATATTGTGAATATGATTATTCTGATGATCCTGAAGATTTTTTACAAAACTAATCAAAGCCAAAGTCAATAATGCATATAGTTCAATTAATACATACAGTGTTCAATCACCACATCAGGATTTTCTTGGCTATTATACCATAATTGCACTGAGAGCGCCATGGTGTCTTGCCAGGTAGAGGGGTCCTTGGTTCTTGAGCTCAGGTTACTGCCTGTGTCATTCCTGCATTCATGTGGGTTTTGTTTGGGTTCTGTGAGATCATTTCACTATCCAAAAAACATGCTGGGGCATATTAGCTTTGCAAAATTGGCAGATAGATGAACCAGAGTTCCCAGGATAAGCTACAGGTCCTCTGCCACCCAGACCTGGATAACGCAGCTACTCAAGATTATTGAATTAGTAATTGCTCTGATAGATTCATGCATAACCTGACAACTATCCCTAGTATTGTTGAACATCTACAGTGTTTAAAGAAGTCCTGATGGAGACAAGACACTCAATAAAGCACAAGTTGTACCAGTTGGTGTTATGATTTGTAAATAATTTGATTGATCAATTAGACAATGAAGATGGTCAGACATTTCCCCAACGATTCTCAATACAATTTATATAAGGCTTTTAACAATGGACAGGATTTTGGAAATCGAAACTTGATGACCATGGATGGCAAGCGAAAGTTTGCATAGCTATATCTACTCCTACATACCCAAATTCAACTCACTTTCAAAACATCTCATTATTTCTCTCATCAGGTATCAGATCCATACAGGTCTCCAGCATTCAATCATCAGGTCACGACAACCCAACTGTCTGCCTTTTGACATGGTTACCCTGCCACAACGCCTCCAGGAAGCTGGCTACTCCACACACATGGTGGGAAAATGGCATCTGGGCTTCTACAAGCGTGACTGTCTTCCCACTCGTCGGGGCTTTCACACCTACTTTGGCTCACTTACAGGCAGTGTGGACTACTACACGTACGACTCCTGTGATGGTCCAGGGAGGTGTGGCTTTGATCTTCATGAAGGCGAAACTGTGGCATGGGGATATCGGGGAAAATACTCAACACATCTATACACACGCAGAGTGCGTAAGATTTTGGCATCGCACGATCCATTAGGAAAGCCTCTGTTTATTTTCTTGTCCTTCCAAGCTGTTCATACTCCCTTACAGTGTCCTAAGGAGTATATCTATCCCTATCGTGGCATGGGAAATGTTCATCGGCGCAAATATGCAGCCATGGTTTCATCCGTGGACGAGGCAGTACACAATGTGACATATGCGCTCCGGAAATATGGGTATTACCGCAACAGTGTGATTATTTTCTCTACAGATAATGGGGGCCAGCCTTTATTTGGAGGAAGTAACTGGCCACTTAGGGGCCGGAAAGGGACATATTGGGAAGGTGGCTTACGTGCAGTGGGATTTGTCCACAGCCCACTTCTCCGGCGGCGGAGGAAAGTCAGTAAGGCACTGGTTCACATCACTGATTGGTACCCAACACTTATGCGCCTGGCAGGGGGGAATGTATCCCAGATGCATGGGCTAGATGGGTATGACATGTGGGAAACAATCAGCGAGGGAAAGGAATCCCCACGCTTCGAAATCCTCCACAACATTGACCCACTGTATGTGACTTCACGCCACGGCTCACTCCGGGGCGGGTACGGAATCTGGAATACTGCTGTACAGGCAGCAGTACGAATGGGAGACTGGAAGCTGCTGACAGGAGAGCCAGGTTATGGAGACTGGACACCACCACAGGTGCTTGGAAACTTTCCAGGAGGGTGGTGGGATCTTGAGCGCCATGCCGAAGCCCGCAAATCACTATGGCTGTTCAACATCACAGCAGATCCATACGAGCGCTACGACATGACTGAACAGAGGCCTGATGTGGTAAAGCAGCTGCTGGCCAGGATAGCGTTTTATAATCGCACAGCTGTGCCAGTGCGCTACCCTGCTGAGGATCCAAGGGCAGATCCGAGTCTGAATGGAGGGGCGTGGAGGCCTTGGGCTGGGGACAAGGAAGCTGACAGCTGGCACCAGGTTTATCACAGAAGGAGGAATGACAAGAATAAGAAGCTGGACAAAATGAGGTCATTTTTTAAGAAACTGAACACAAAGATTATGTCCAATCGGATATGAAAGTTATACATGTAAAGAATGTGATTTCCTTTATATCCTTCTAAAAATCTTTTGGAATCTTTGGTATCATTATTACATTCTCTACCTCTTAATTTTATTTTCTCTAGTAAGGTATTTGTATGGCCCTACACTCTTAGAAAACATTTCCTCTGCTGTCCATTTACAGAACCCTAAATGTTCTGTGTGGAACCCTACAACAATGCTTCCCTTTTAAAAATGGTTTGAGGCATGGCCTGTTTAGGATGATAAGAATTATCCTTTACACTCTTAAAAGACCCAGAGGAACCTTTTTTCTAAGCGTGTACTGCATTCCTAGTACAACTTAAAAATTACTGAGGAATTATTAATATTAATGTAATGAATGAAGTAAGGCATTTGTTGTGGTTTACTCAAGACAATCACTCAATACTCCTGGATACCTTTTAAAACGTAGCACTTTGGATAAAAAACAAACACTTTGCTTGGACCAGCTGCTTTTCAGTTGTTGATTAATTTCTTGAAATGTTTACTCTTATCAGAATGATCAAATACGATCAACCATACATCATAGTATTTGCCATAGTATGTGTTGTAAGTATTCTGCATGCATTGTTAAGAGATATTTGTAATAATATAAAAAGGTCGCCTGTGCTTTCACAGACAATTTACTGTATGTGCATGTGGACTGAAGTTACATCATCTCCACAGAGACACTGCCTTCTAGTGGTCATATGGTGTTATGAAAAAACGTGGGTCTGTGAGAACTGTAAGAAAATTTTACTTTTTTTATATTTTAAAAAGTGATGTTTTATGGAAGTCCATACCTGAAAAAAAGAAGAAATAAAACAAATAAAAACTAAAGAAGTTTTAAAAGATAAGTAAAGAAAGCATGGAAAATTGTTTTCCTTACTATTTTTTCATTTCTACTTCTTAGTAGTTATAGTTATATATATAGTTATATAGTAGTTATATATATATATATATATATATATATATATATATATATATATATATATATATATATATATATATAATTTATTTGTTGAATTAGATACTTTATATAATCTCTGTATTTATTTATTTTCTATTTCATTCATTAATCTTTATTTTTAAAGTAATTTTATTGTAATTCAATTTAACTTATTCATTATTTTCTGTATTTTTTATTATTTTTTTTGTTTTCCTTTATTTTGTATACTTTTGTTCATATGCGCACAGCAGCATGCAACAGATAGCGTTGATGAGGCGTTTATTTAACGTGCGTGCCCTCCAGTGGACTTTGGTGGTACTGACGCTGGTCTTTAATTAAGGCTTTTATCTAACAGTTTAAAATATTGGTAGCTAAAATGTGTTCGGTTTTTCTCCAAAATATGTGACTTGGTATTTGAATCTGATATATTTATTGTCCAATTTAGACGATCTGTAATTGTTTCAAATGATATTTAAGTCAAGCCTTTGTTTGATATTGAGTTGATCCATAATCAGTGTGAGGTCTTTAAGAAGGCACACTAGTTATTTTTGAGTGTCGTAGCCAGGACCCAGTTTCACATCTTAACTTGTAGAGAGTGGGAGTGCACTGAGATCATCTATGTATTACGGCACTTTTGGGAACTCTTTAGTGTGATAATCAGGTTAGGGATATTTTGACCTATTTCAATGTATTTTTCACTTTAAATGTTTTGTCAAAAGACAGCATATAATCAAGAGCTTTAATGTTTTGATATCAAACCATCAATGTAACTAATTAATACAGCAGTTTTCATCTACAGAATATAAATAATCAGTGTTAATACTTATTCACTGTCACTTATTCACTGATATTTGACAATTAAATCAATAAACAAATGAATAAGTTTGAACACTGAACAAAATAGAACACTGTGTATATCACCGAATTAAATAACCCATATACACAATAATAAAAAATAAAAAATAAAATTATTAATTCATGTATTTGAGTAAATTATCCATTTAGCATATCTAATCCTACACACTGTCAGTAAATACATGCATGCATTATTTTCTTTTACAAGAGAAGCTAAATAAAAGCTTTGAGCTCACGAGGCATTTACAAAGCATATTGTTTTAAGATCTTTAAGCAAATCTTAGGAACAGTATAATAAAAAAAAAAAAGCAGCAAGGTGTAATCACAACTATGCAAATCCTGGTTCCCCATACAGTATGCTTACATGTGATACCATTAAAAAAATACTAAATAGCTCTCTATGCATTGAATAGGAAAGAAATACAATACAGACATATTTGACCTTGTGGCCTGAAGGAGAACAAATAGGAAATAAAGTAGTTTTCATGTTGCCTCACTAAGTCACTGGAATGGAATGGAGACAAATGACTTAAGGTTTAACTGCATAACATGTAGCATAAAGCTGCTGAATAATTATGGCTAAAAAATAAGGCTGTTATAACCAATATAAGAAGAATAAACAACAACAATAACAACAATACTCAATTGTAATAAACTGGACAGATGAATGTTTGCTCTGATGCAGTAAGAGACACCGTGTTTCTCTTTAGGTTTGGTTCAGAAACTTGACTTTGAGCATGCGCATAGACAGGAGTGATGATAATAATCATAATCATAACCATAATAAAAAAAATCACGTGATCAGATTGAGAGTTCATGAAGGTGAGTTTGGCTCTCAGCCCGCTATGCACGTGCAGCCCACGGCGATGCTCTCCACCACGGTGCGGTAACGTGGCACGCACTTCTTCTTCTTGCGGGGACACTGCATCCGCCGCACCGGGATCTTGGCGTAGATGAGCACGCTGGTCATTGAACGGTCCTCCTGCATGGTGAACGGGTTAATGCAGCCCGCGCATGCGCACTTGGCCTCCGGGATGTCGATGGGCCTGCGGTTCTCGTCATGGTTGATCCTGTTGCAGTAGAGGGCAGGGTGGGGTGTACAAATAACCACACTTATTACATTGTTCACTGATGCTGATACAGTGTAATACAGGATGTGGGATAGTTTGACACTGCCGAATAAAAAATAAACTACATTTACATATCCTATGCTGCATCACTTTTCATGTACCCGGATTTTACATTTCCCAACCACTAGGGGGCGCTAAAGATGTTCGAGGGGTCGCCTATAGGGCGCTCTTGAGTTCTTTAATTAGTTTATATTAGATTTCAGGTGAAATTGTTTAGATTTGTTTGATATTTATAAAATAATGAATTAAAATGTGCAGTGTTATTTGTTCATCTGGTTTAGGAAATAAGTGGAAGCTGTTGGGAATTTTCCTTTCTGAATTACAACTGACTGTAACATTAAATAAAATGTGTCTGCTAGTGTTTTTTATTTTTTATTTTTTCCATTGTTAAAATAGGGGTCTCCTAAAAAAAAAAAAAAAAAAAAAAAAAAAAAGGTTGTGAACCATTGCTACACTACAACCTAAAAAAAAAAGGGGGGGGGGGGTTTAAGTGAAGTACCTTTCATTGTCGGTAGCTGATACACCTTTATCCTTTTTTTTCTTTTGTATGCATCTTGCACGTGGGGTCGTAAATGTAATGTACACAAAAGGTACATCATTGAACATTTAAAGTCAGGTTTTAAAGCCACGCTACACGTGCAACTTTTCGATGTAAAATTTTAAACTAAATGTACACACTAGAAAAAAAAAGAAAGAAAGAAAGAAAGAAAGAAAGAAAGAAAGAAAGAAAGAAAGAAAGAAAGAAAGAAAGAAAGAAAGAAAGAAAGAAAGAAAGAAAGAAAGAAAGAAAGAAAGTTAAAAAAATTTGTCAAAGTTTAAAGTATCATGGAATCCAAAACAGGGCAAAACAAGTGGTGATAGAAGTGCACATTTCGAGGTAGTTGTAGCATCACAGTTATTAGATCATCTTTCCACTTACATTTAGAGAAAAATGCACACGAACTGATAGATAGATAGATAGATAGATAGATAGATAGATAGATAGATAGATAGATAGATAGATAGATAGATAGATAGATAGATAGATAGATAGATAGATAGATAGATAGATAGATAGATCAAATGGGTCAAATCGTTTCTGTACATGTAACTAAAAAGAGTTCAAGACAGAAATATCTCTATTCCCAAATATCCCTGTGTGGCAGTGTGAAACGTTTGATCCTGGAATGCAAAGGGGAAAAAAAGAAACTGGAAAGAAAAGACGCAGATGCTCCACTCACCTGTAAGACCACGGGGAGAGGCTTCGGCTGTTGGACATCCACAGGTGGCGGTCCACCACGCACTTGCTTTTGGACAGAGCCGGATTGTTCCTCACCTGAGACACCATGTCATCTATAGCCTTGTCGAAGTCCATCTCGCGTTCTCCGGCTCCGGCTGTGTGGTCTCCGGTGAGTATGGGGTCGAGGGGAATCTGGAAAGACGTGGAATTGCTGCGCTGCGGCTGCGTGTCCTGCCAACCCTCCACTTTGCGCCTCCGCGCTTTGCCTTCTTTGCGCGCCACCGCGACGATCAAAATATCCGTCAGCATCAGCACCATCAACAGCTGTTTGTGTGGGAGAGACAGAGGATCACATCCAGTTAGATCGTGATATAAGTAGTTTTTTTTCTTCACATGAGTAGAAAATAATCCATATCAGAGATGTTCAAAGATTGAAGCGACTCACCTCGTTCCAAAATCGACTCATGGTTTCCTCTCAGGTTGCTGCGATCACATTTGGCGCACGTGTTCAACCTTGTATTAAACACCTTTTGGCGCAATCAGCATGCGTGTCACTACATACCAGTTGTTGTTTTTGTCACAGGTGAGGACACACCTGTCCAGGGCAGCTGAAGGTGGAGCCAAAGGAGTGTCATTGCGGTCAGTTGCGTGTACACAACACTACTGCTGTAAAAATGAGGAAATGAACACAATACAGAACAAGACAGATGTTTCAACCCGTTCACAGATTTTAGACTATATGATCTTTATGCCTAAATTGATCAATATGCTGCTCCACTTACTACAAGCTGACAATTGTGGGACGGATATCAACACTGCATGAATACACACTGCTAGCAATATTCCCACTACAGTACAATAAAATAATCATTAGCCTAAATATGCTCTGAACTGTACGTGTTCATACAAGTCGGCAACATGTTTACTTATTGCCAAGTTTTTAGACTAAATATATCAAACCATGGCCATTATTTACAGTCTAAGTGGGCAAGATATGTTGAATCATCACTACTTTGTGCCTTATTGTGCTCTCCTTGTCTGCTTTGCCCCTTTTTTACTCAAATACGCCTTTTATTTCTTTTTCAGGAAGTTCTTAAGCCCTGTTGCCACAAAGCAAACAAACAGTACTTTGAAGGTCTATAGATGCACTCTGGGAACTCTCTCTCATAGAACATTGCCTGCCGCTATGGACATGAGCCATCCATGGTTTTGTCTTTGATCTTCTTTTATTGGCATGTGCTTCTTTTCAATAGATCCTATTCAGATGACCAAAGAAAGAACACCTGTTTTTGAGGCAGGTTAGGGCAATTCATTAGTGAAGCTTCCGCTTCAAAAGATCTGAGTTTTAAGTGTGTTAAACACTCAGCTGTAAAAAAAAAAAAAAAAAAGAAACTGACCCACAAAATATATAATATAGCCTACTTACTCTTGTAAATAACAAAATGAAACAGTCTACATATGATTTATAATGTTCATAGTATTCATTACAATGGATCTGTGGTAGATCTTATGAAAAAAAAAATATAGAATTGTACGCTGGCATTTAATGCAACACAAAGAAGCTTCAAAACATAAAAGCAGCAGCTTAAGAAGCTGCAAAAATATTTGCCCTTTGAATGAACAGGAAATAACAAGACATTCTATTAAATTTTTTAAACAGTAAACAATAAAATAATGATTTAAATCAAGTTATCAATTTCACCTACTCTTTCACTCAATGTGGTTTTACAATGCATTCAGCTGGGTATTGTCAAACCTACAGAATGATAATATACCACAAAAATTCATCAACATAAATTACATTGTCAAAAATTACATTGTTAAGGTGAAAGAACTGAAATGTAATGCCTCATTACACAGAGGAAATCAAGCATGCAAACCTCTACATTCTTCTTTCTTTTTTTCTTTTTTTTGCTGACTGGATCATCATATGTACATACTTTAAATATTACATATACACTGGTTTTCCAGCTTACCCTGTAATTTATGTACAACCATTTTTAGGACCAATAACCTGAAGTAAATGTATTCTGTAGGAATGTACCCGCGTCTCACATAGTTTTCTATATTATGTCACTCTTCTTTACAACATTTGCAAAACTCACAGGCAACTGTGTGAAGGCTCTTCACTGTAAAAAAAAAAATCCTCCACAGTGTAAAATTATGAATTCACATCTTTAAGATTATAGCCTTATTACCACACTGTTTTCTGAATGTTGGTTAACTTTTGTTGGTTAAACAAATGCCTACAATCTTATTTTTTTTATTGGGATATTTAGTATATTTCGTGAATTTATTATAAACATTTGTGAAGACAAATACAATTGTTATTTTGGTCATAATTATATATATAAAAAATTATGCCAATTTTAGAAGAAAAAAAAAAAACACTGAATGCATTTAGCTGTAAATTGGCAGACAATCTAATTTTTCACACCAAACATCACATTGACTATACAAAGGACTTCATTGTCATAAAAAAAAAAAAAAAAAAACGTGGAAGGTTTTAGACTTTAGAAGTCAATTACCAAACCCAGTTGAGTATACCTTTCACTTCCTGAAGTATAACTTCCACCTCCTTTGACCTCCAGAAGATAAGAATAAAGAAAAACAAAGAATGACTAAAAGAAGCAACAGTACAAGCATTAAGAAATCACAAATTAAAAATGCAGCAGTTTGGTTATCTTGGTGGGTTGCCAGCTTGATGCAGTTATTGCAGGCAAGGAAAAACAACCTAATATTAAGTGTTATTTACTTTTAGATTATATATAACCAATACTTTTACAAACCTAAAAAAATGGGTGGTTTGTCACCAAAGGTATTCTGTTTTAAGTTGTTTATCACATCTAGAAGTAAATGTCAGGCAAATTCTGTTCAATTGTCAGTTTCAAGAAAAATGAAGAGGGGACTGCATATATATATATATATTATACCTAATAGTTACAAAATTTTACTTTGTTTCTGTATTTTAAATTTCTGTGATTAACACCCGTGAAAAATAGTCCTTTTAGTTCAGGAGGGCAATTTTTTAACTTTTTGTCATCAAAGACAAAGTCACAATTGTCTGTACACCTTTCTTTTTTGCATGTACATACATGGAACCCACCTGGAAAACCAATAGGTTTATTTATTTCTCATAAAACAAAAGAATCAGTTTCTAATCTATTCTCCATTGAGCTTGAACATTATGTTTGAGGTTTGTTCTGTCTGTGGTTTGAGAGCAAAGTGTCTTTTGACAGGTTTTTCAAAAACATTAGGAAGAGACATCTTATATCTTCTCACCACCTGAATCTCTTTTTTTATTGACTTAGAACTAAGTACACACATCTGTTCCCTTCACGTGTTCAATTGTTTTAAGTGTCTCATATTTCTACAATAATAGTAGAAGTGGATTCCTAAATTTAGATTTATGAAAGGCAACATTATTTCATTCACTGGTCTGATTTGTGAAAGGCAACCTTTTTGTATTTCCCATGATTTATGAGGGCAGGCAAAAGAAAAGGATGCACTTAGAAGAAGAAAAACTTTAAAAATTCATCAAAAGCTGTATTGTCTGCTCAAGTAAATGTAAATTTTAAGACCGGAATACGTTCTACTACTGAAATAGCTATCACATTAGCCTTGATTTAGTCAATATTTACCCCTCTATGCTGTATTTTAAGAGCAATTTCTTGTTGTGTATTACAAAATATACACCAGTTTAGTATATTTTGTCTTTAAATGTTTATCCTTGGAGAAAGTGTCTTTATCTAATGCTATATAATAATGATATAATATCTAGTATTATGATTTTGATAGGTAATGTCATTTAATTATTATTTTTTTCTTTATTGTCCAGGTTGTATTGCCGATTCTGCTATATACAAAACTGTGTTCTAGTTGGATTCACTGAAATACCTAAATGAAAAAAAAATTAATAATTTTTGACAGTAACATTCTAAAAGAAGTCATGATTAGATTGTGCCCATAAAGCAATGCTTATGGTCAGCAACAACTGTCAAATAGGCTGTGCCATTCCAGCATGACCGAAGTGGAGTTGACAAAAGACAGGTTGGGTCCATGAAATCATGCTGTTTTATTTATTTATTTTAATCAAAATTATGACTTTTTCCTCCATGTGTTTTAGCAGTTCATAAAGAATCATCAGACCAGGTGATATTTTCCAACTGTTCAGCCCATCGGTCACCACAATCACTGATATCAGTATTTGTCTTTATTTTGGACTGTGTCTATATGGCTTTATGGACTGTACTGCAGCTGCATGATTATCTGATTAGATATTTTTAAATGAATAGTTTACAGGTGTCAGGATTTAATTAAAATATATTCGAACACATAAAATTACATAATTTGTAATATGATGTTTCAAATGATGTTTTACTTAACACAATTATAAAATTTTAAAACAATTTTAATATTTAATATAAATTAATTCCATTAATATTAAATCCACACTAGTCCTATTCACAGCCACCACGAAGGAGCGCGCACTTTCAAATCCCGTTAGTTCTCGCGAGATTTGCGGTACGACTAATTCAGGCGGAAGTAGTTTTGCAGCCTCTTTTCCGGCGGCCATAGCGGAATACTCGGTAGGGTAAGCGATGTTGGCAAATCTCTATAAGTTAAATCTTCGTCCATCCGCGATACTCTAGTGTGAATAAGGTCCAAATCCCCGTTCGGTAATATACAGGGTTATAAATATCCGGATGACGGTGATATTTGTGAATAAAGTTACTACAAACCCCCAGTTTATACACCGAAAGGCCGAGCTAGCATACTGCTATCTAGCGTTCACACACCGCTCTGTGTGCTCAAGAAATGTCTGGACTCTGTGATTTTTAAGAGAACACAGTGGTTATATTTACAGTGTGAAGGTTAGAGGGGGGAAATAAACTTTAATAATTTGTTTTGCTTTGCTTTTGTGGCGCTTCGTTCAGCTGGCAACTTCACGTTTTCATGGTCTGGCAGTTGAATGTGCTTGTATGGGGAGGTAGTTAGGGGGTCTCTGGTACAGTAAGTTTTGTCGGTGCTGCCGCCATTCCTGTGTTTATTTCAGATTTTAGAGCTGTGGCTATTGAGAGTCTGTTTAATGTACCAAATCAAGTGGTTATAAAGTTTGTATGGGCTTCAGTGTGTGTGGTGTTACCTTTCAAACCCTGGTCCATAAATACCTGTTACAGTTTGATCACTGGTTAGTGTGTAATGTGTCTGTTATACTGTATGTTATCAAACAGCCTTTTTTTTTTTGCTCCTGTTGTACTCCCTGTTTGGTGGCTGACTTGTCATCTTTTTCTCCTGTCCACAGCCATCATGAAGATCAATCCGTTCGTGACCTCCTCCCGGCGTAAGAACCGCAAGAGGCACTTCAATGCCCCGTCTCACATTCGCAGGAAGATAATGTCCTCTCCTCTGTCCAAAGAGCTCCGCCAGAAATACAACGTAAGGTCCATGCCCATCCGGAAGGACGATGAGGTCCAGGTAAGGCCATCAACATGATCGGAATGTCACTGTCTTAAGTTTTGTCTATTGAATAATCTATGTATGTTTGCACACACATCTATCTTGTTGGCATTTCATTTAGCGTTTGATGGCAGTGTATTGAGCTAGTTGAGAAAAAAAAAAGTAAAGTGCGTTATAACTACATTTCAGTTGTTTGTATGCAAAAAGTTGTAAGCATTAGGTGTTATAGATTGTGTGTCTTATTTTTTGACAGTCCAAATACCAAGGTTTTGGTTAATTCTCGATTATCACTAGTTTCTGTTTCTCTGATTGCTGTAAGCAACTGAAATTGTGTAGATTTTGTTCTGACAATCTTGTGCAACAAACTCCAGCCTACAGTCTAAAATCAGGTTAAAGTCAGGTCCATCACCCAGGCCATTAAATGCACATGTCGCATGCTGTATCTTAAACTTCTTTTAGTGATTTTCTGTCTAACCTAATGTTTTTGATATAGTACAGTGGCGGGCAGCACTTGTGTGTCTGCTGTATTAAACGTTGATATGGACACTGAATGTTACTGTTTGCATGATGTAAGTGTTGTGCTCATGCAAAGCAAAGGTTTTAGATTTTTGGCTATTGAGTTTTTCATTCATCTAAAAACTTGTGGTCTGCATCTATTTGGCACAACATGGTAATGTACAAACAAATACAATGTGCTGAAGTGGTTATTGTCTAACAGACAAATGTGTATGTTTAACCTACCTGGGGGTTTTTTTGTTTTTGTTTTTAAATGAACAGGTGGTCCGGGGACACTACAAAGGCCAGCAGATTGGCAAAGTCGTCCAGGTGTACAGAAAGAAATACGTCATCTACATTGAACGTGTGCAGCGCGAGAAGGCCAACGGAACCACTGTCCACGTGGGCATCCACCCAAGCAAAGTAGGGGACCCAAGTGTTCTCATTTACCGTACAGTTTTATCTTTATAGACTTAAAAGATGTGATTTCATTTGATATGTGGATATTTTTTGTGCACTTAAATGTATTCCAGAAGTATATATAATCTCTCTGGCATTCAACAAAGTGTTAACACATTTCAGTCCAAGTCCTGGTTATTAAACAAAACTGCCTTTCATTGTCTCTGCACTTGTACTCTGGAAGTAACAGAACAGATCATGTTTTGAGATCAAATTTAGGAAAATGTGATGCTGTGGAAAGGCGGTAGTTATTTTGCGTAGATGCGGTACAACAGAACAGGACAAGTTGATGTTATTAGTTAATTTTCATATTGCGTGTGTTGGAACAATCAGATATATATATATATATATATATATATATATATATATATATATATATATATATATATATATATATATATATATATATATATATGAGACTCATTTAACTACAAACTTTGTTATTAAAAGATACAACCAAAATACAATGTGCACAAAGCAGCCTGGAGTAAAAGATGCCTTGACCATGTCTATGTAGTCCCAGTAGGTAATGTAAATACCAGTAGGTATTTTTGCTTTAGGTAAGGAGGCCAGGTGAGCTCTTCACACTGCATCAGACTAATTAATTAATTTTTTTGTTTAGTGTTTGTGTAATAGTAAATGAAGTTTTTTGTGATCTGAAAGTGTTTGTGAGAATGCAGATTTATTCTGAATCCCAACCTTTAATGTCAGATACTGATTTTTAAGAACTGGTAGCTTGGAGGTCAAGACAAAAAATCGTTTGAAAATCCCAGGACCACTAAACTGACACTGCTGGGTGGATGAGCAAAGCCTTTTAAATGCAAAATTATATAAATGTGGTGATTTTGGACAAAAGCTTCTGCCAAATGCCATAAATGTAAACTCCAACCTGAATTGTAATTGTTTTTTAATTGTACAATCGAATCAAAATTGTTACAAAAATGCTTTACAGAAAAAGTTGGATAAATCTATATGAAGATTGCCCTTTCCTTATCCAAAGTGACAAACGTTTCTCATATATACAACTAAGTAGTTACGGGGAGAAGGGCCTTGCTCAAGGGCTTAGCAGTGGCAGTTTGGCTGTGCTGGGATTTGAATTAGCAACCTTCTGATCAGATATCCAATGGCAAACACTGAGAAGACTTTAATTCTGTTACACAATTATGTTAAATATCTAATGCAGCAATTTGTGAACCTCTCTGCGTAATTTATTTTACTTATGGAATTTTCAATTTATTGGAAAATTTACATGGTATTATAATTGCAACCTGTTGCAAGTTTTCAACAAAAAAAAGATAGGCTGCATGTGTGTGCTTAAAATGCACAATGTTCAATGCTTTATAACATGCTTATTTCTGGTGTGTGGTGAATAATATGGGGTTGATAAATTGCATGATTGTCTAGCAACTCAACTAAAACTATGAAGTGAAGCTCTAGATATTATGTTGTACATAGAATTATATAATAAAGTACAACCAAAGCTGTTAGTCACACATGTTAGCTGTTTTCATGTACTACAGCAGTTTCTTAGCAACACAGTTTTTGTTACTTCAGGCAATGACAGTCTTTCAAGTTAATTTACAGACAGCAGAGTTGCATTTATTTTTAATTCTAAGGGTTGTGGGGAAACATTTACCTGTTGAATTGCTGTCAATCCTATAGAAACCTTGTGTTTCTCCTATTACAATGGGGTGTACACTGTCATGCATTATAATATGCCTGAATGTATGTACTTTTGTATGTATATGTAATAGATTTACTAATTTAGTTAAACATGTATCTCTAATCTTAGATTGATTGCTTGTTTCGTTATTTAGTGAAAGTCTCAATTTTATTTATTTTTTTATCAGGTTGTGATTACCAGGCTAAAGCTCGACAAGGATCGCAAGAAGATCCTGGAGCGCAAAGCCAAGTCACGGCAAGATGGCAAGGAGAAGGGCAAATACAAGGAGGAGACCATTGAGAAAATGCAAGAGTGAACATTACCTTTTTGCTAACAATAAATTTCTGAGGGGAAAAAAAGATTACATTGTGTTGGGTCTTTTTTTTTATTTTGGTGGGTGGTCCATATTCACTCTAATGGGCCATTCAAGCGTTAATAGGTTTCAGTAGTTGTATTTTAATTTAGTTACCAGTGGAAGCCGAAGTGCACACACCATGTAGTTGAATTAAAGTAGAGATGCACTCAGTAAAATATTACTCAATTAAAAGTGCTCCCTTTAAACTTTTCACTTAAAAGTACAAATGTATTTGCCTTCAATAAACTTAAGCATCCAAAGTATACTATGATTTATTGGTGCTACAATGTTTAATATCATTTTTGTCAAGAGACTCTTGCTTAATCAACTCTCTTAATCTGAAAAGACTATTATCCTTAAAACACCAAACTATAATTAGTATGATATTAAACAGTCAAGAGTTTCATTGTTTATTACTCAAGATGTTCTGTTTGCTGTTAAGGTGATCCTAAACTGTATGTTTGTGATAAGTAAATATCATTAAGCGCCGTTTAAACGTTCTACCGTGTTTGGTGGTTTGCTGCATGCTTGACAGGTTATGTTTTTAATCCACTTATAAAAAGGAATGACTGATTTTGCAAAATGTATTTGAGTAAAAAGTAAGGTTTTTGACTGAAATGTAGTGAAGTAAAGTTCTCAAATGGAAATACTTTAAAGTACAGATGCACGAAAAAGCTACTTAAGTACAGTGACTAATTACATGTACTTTGTTACTGTCCACCACTGTCAATTGCAGAAAACCTACATAACTATAAATGGCTCACTCTTACATACTAAGAGAGTCGACTCTTTGCTAACAACACATCATTCAGAGTCGAATGTTCGGAACGACACATCACTCAAAAAGCTAACTGACCTCTTAAAGAGTCGACTCCACAAAATGCGCATCTCTTAAAGAGTCGACTCCACAAAATGCCACATCACTCAGAGTCGACTTCCTGGAACGAATCGTCACTCAAGAGTTGACACCTATGAGAATGACTTTTTTCCCCAAAGAGTCGAATAGTCGGAAGGACACAACATAAGGAGCCGACTCCTAAGAATGACACACACCTCAAAAAGCCGACCCCTCCTCTAACAACTTATCACTAGTGGAAAATATAAATGAGGGATATCGTTTTTTTGTTTCTGCTCCTGGTTGCTTATATTAAGATAACCATAAAACAGTGCGACTAAATAAAAAGTAGATTTTAAAAAAGAGCCGTGCAGTTAATGCAGTGTGAAACTAGCTCCGCCTACCACAGTCACGTGATCGTCAGTCCTTCAGCGCTGGAGTGAAGCTTGTAGAAGTTGGTGAAATCTCCAGCTTCTTACTTGCATTAAAACCACTGTATTATAGCTGTGTTTTAAAAGGAGACGTCGCTGGAAATGAGTTTCGTAATCTCAATCAGCGTAATGACGGTGTTTTGGGGACTTATTGGAGGAGTTCTGCCGTTTTTTATTCCTAAAGGACCGAATCGGGGGTGAGAACTGGCCTGGAACAAGAACAGGAAGTTATAAATGAGTGACTATTTTATTGAACATGTGTCACGTATGTCGGATTATAGGCACTTAATAATATCTGAACGTGTATAAAATATTTGACACTTTGTTTACCCGCTTAACTTGAACTCTTAACAGTAAAGTTAGCTCTAGGATGTGTCAGTCACGTGACGCTTTTTACTCATTCCGAGTGCTTGGGTCATAATTAAGAGGGATAGCAAATCTATAATGTGTAATTATGGCAGAAAATTCGGTTTGTGCTCATTATATTAAAACAATCCTTTTACATTATTAATGCTGAAGGCCAATGTTAAAAGAAAAGTGGAAATTGACTGTAAGGAAATATTAATCATCAAGTTTCCTTCCTTATAAAGCACCAGTCATGCACCAGGAGTCACGTGACAATCAAATGACCTGAGAAATCAGCTTCAGTATAATTTTCTAGTAAAGTAATCTATTTCTTACATACATGCTGGTTTAATGGCATTTCCATTTTTTTTGTACCACAGGGTTATTGTGGTCATGCTCGTGCTAACTGCAGTGTGCTGCTACCTCTTGTGAGTATCAATAATACTAACAACAACAGTGAGTCTTCAGTAAGATCTGTGTGGGATGTGAACATCAAGGGAAAATTATTTTTTATTATTTTTTTACATTATTATTCCAGTCCTTATACTTTAGGTTCATGCTTGGCTTAAAGTCAGACATAGCCTTTGGGTAATGTCCTTTTCATTAGTATTGATTACACAGAAAAACAAAGGCAGGTCAATACCGCTTTTCACAGAGAACTGACTCTTCACCACCAAAGGAGGAGGAGGATGATGATGATGATGATGATGATGATAAGAACTGCACAAATCATCAAGCACATCATTGAAATAATCTGCAACAAACAAGGAAATATTTCCGATGATATAAAACGTTTTGTAATACTAATGATTATTTTGAATAGCAGTTTTAAACAATTATTTTATGTAGAATTGTAACTTTTTTTTAATGTGGACATGATCGGACACGTTTTAAAATAATAATAATTTTAAAAAATGCCATTTGACATTTTTGAGTAGAAATAAAGACACACCAGCTACCAATAGTACATTTTAATAGGGATTTAAGGTTTAAAAGTATCAGTGAAATCTATGATATAGTTAGTGTGTGGTGTCAATTAGCGTGAGCTTAGATGCTTAGAAGCTTAGAAATGCGTTAAGCGATCAGTGTAATGTGTTGAGACAAACCATTTAGAGCTTGTTTCTCTAATCAATAATACTTAGTTAGCTGAAGAGAAATGTATATAATTATAGTAACCACTCTGGAGCAATACATACACTCATACACCCCGGTTCCTCATCAGTGTGGTTTTTCCAGATTAACACAATTCATCAGCAGACACGTTTACACGCACTTCTCAGAGGTGTGTGCTTTGTGCGAGTCTAATGGCACACAGGATGCTTGCAATATTAAATGATGTATTTGTTGAAATCTTATGCTTGCTCATTGTTTAGCTGGCTGATTGCTATTCTGGCCCAGCTGAACCCGCTGCTTGGGCCGATGCTCAAGAATGACACCATATGGTATCTCTATAATCACTGGGGATAATTTTTCATTCCAGTGCCCATCAGGTAAGCATGCAATCTCATCGCTTACTTTAGGCTAATAATAATAACCGGTTTGAAATGGCAGTTAATCATGTCCTCGAATCTCTCTGCAGATGTGTGTGTGGCCAAAGGCTGACTTCACTTTCTCATGAAGGGAAGAGGGAGACCATATGGTACCTGTGTATGAACATGATGTATAGATTTGCTTGGTCGTCTTTTGAAAAAGATAACGAACTAACTGAGCATTATGTGTATTTTTTGTATTTCTGTCTATATGCTTGTATTTGGAGTATTTTTACGCTGACTCTGTTAATCAATTCTCTTGTCCTTTTGTATTAATGTCATTAACAACATGCAATAAAGATGTCTGGATGATGTCATTTATTTATTTATTTTCCACCAGAGCTCGTTTAAAATGTCATTTGTAGTATGAATGTTTTAAAAGATTACAGTAAGCAGATGTATAGAATAAATCCGTATCGTCAACTCGAGATTTTAAGACAACCAGAACTTTTAAATTCTCTCTAGAGACGGGGCGAAATGTTAAAGAAATCGCATTCGAATCTTATGATTATAGTTTATAGGTTTGATAAACACATAATAGGTGTGTTAAAGTCTTTTAAAATGTTCATTTCAATTTTGCAGTTGAAAAGATTCCCTACAAAATTGATCCAATTGGTTGCTTCCAAAGTAACTGCTAAAAAATGTAAAAAAAAAAAATGGTTGTGATGTTGCACCATTTGTGACAAAATCTATCATTATATTGATGATATATATATTCATCATCATGCCCAGACCTTTATCATACTGTATGTCTACAACTTTGTCCTCAGTCACAGAAGTCTTCCTCTAAATACAGTATATTGTAAGGAGGTCTCATTATAAAGTGTCTTTAGGGATTCTGGGCCGGGACTGTGTACATTCACACTCTTCTTTATGCGTGTGTCCACTTGAGGGGCTGCCGCCTGGTGTCGGCTCTTTGGCTTGGCACACAGGGCAGCAGGCTGTAAGGCCTTTTTGCCTGCAAGAAGTACAGGATAGGACGAGCTGGTAGCAGAAATCAGTAGAGCAGAGTTGATACTGGTCCCATGGAATCCCACAGTACCTACAATCTGTTGAACAAAGTAGATTTGAACAGCCAGTAACAGTAAAACTAAAACAGCTGTGATTGTGGATACAAAGTCATTGTACGCATTACAATTTTCTTGCATGTAAAGACGAGACAGTTTACACACATTTATACAGTACCTGAGATGATATCATCGTTGAACGAGATTGCATAACGCTCATCAAAAACAAAAAGTTTGCCCCTGTAGAAACCATCAGGAAACTGCTCCAGATACTTGTGAATGCCGCCCCTCAGCTGGTACACCTCTTTACACACGTTCTGCACAATCAGACCTCAATGACTAACTGACAATGAGAACTTACACGGATTTAATACTGCATAATGCATAGTTGAATCGAAACTCACTTTTGAACGGAGATATGCCGACCCTCGTTCGCACCGTATCCCCCCAGTGCAGTACATCAGCACCTTCTTATTGCGGAACAGGTCCAGGTTCTTGTCCACGTAGTCAGGGAAGTAGCTGAATTTGCGGATATCTGGCGCCAAACAATTTTTAAACTGGCCCTAAAAAAAATATTTCATGTTTAACGCTTGACTTTTCTGACACCATTCAACATCTTTTCTCATAGTGATGGAAATGAATTAGGTAAAAAGGCTTACTATTTTACTCTCATAAAAGTTTCTACAGTCCAGCAGAATTGTATCGCTGTTCAATGAAACGTCTTTGAGCAGAGATTGCACCTTCTTGTGGAATTCCTCCGGTTCCAAATGTGTTCCTATTTCAAACACGCCACCACTGAGCATCAGCTTTTACACAGTATAAGGTGCCTTGTGTAAGTTATTGCTTCTTAAAAATCTTCCACATATGGTAATGTTAGATATTCAAAAGATATATATTCAAATACACTATGTTGCCAAAGGTTTGCGGACACCTGGTTGTAAGTATGATATGTGCCTTTAGAGCATCGCTTTCCACATTTAGACCCAATTTGCTCTTATAAATCTGTCCACTCTTCTGGGACGATGTTCCACTAGATTTTGGAGTGTGCTTGTGGACATTTGTGTTCATCAGTCACAAGGGTGTTAGTAAAGGCAGGTACTGATGTAGGAAGAGGAGGCCTGCGGTGCAATCAGTGTTCCAGTTCATACCAAAGGTGTTCAGTAGGGATGAAATCAGAGCTTTATAGCAGGCCACTCAAGATATTCCACTCCAAACCATGTAAACCAAATCTTCATTGAGCTTGCTTTCTGCACAGGGGCCTTGCCATGCTGGAACAGGTTTGGGTTTCCAAGTTCAAGTGAACGCCAAATTGTAATGTACAGCATCCCAAAGACGTCCTATACGATTGTGTGCCTCCAGCATTATAGTAACAGTTTGGAGAAGAACCACATATGGCAGGAAAGTTCAGGTGTCCTAGTACTTTGGTCCATATATAGATAAGTATTATATATAAGTTATATTTAATTTCAAGTTGTAAAACTACAAAATGTGGAAATAGGGTGCAAACCTATGCAAGTCACCATACATAAAGTTATTTACTAAAAATAATATTTATTTACCTGCTAATCTGTAGGAGATTATATCTGGATCCACACCCATTGGGACGATTTCTTTGTACACTCCAACCTTAAGTTCAGGAAAGCACTTCGCACCCCCTTCACTAGTCTGAAGAGAAATAGATGTTAAAAAAAAAAACAGGCATTTTGTATAAGAATGCATTCTGATGCAGAAGTAAATTTAACTTGTTTACCTTAAAATCTTCCCTTTGCATTACTTGGAAAATGGGATGTGCCAGCATTGCCTTGATGTAAAGACTTGTGGCTGTTTTGGTTCCAGCGACTGTTCCGTTGATGCCCTCTGTGGCCAAACGGACCTGCACGAAAACAAAATGCAGCGCAGTGAATCACATACCACCACAACATCTGAAATGAGAAAAGCACCCTGTGTACCTTGCCGGTGAGGTGAAGCTTTGAACACAGCTCGTTCTGCCAGTCACAAATAAACCTAGGCTCTTTTATCTGACAATAGCAGTAATATAAGATGACTTCACCTGGACCTCTGCAAGCAATCAAACAAACGCCTGATAAGCACATTTCATATACAGACTTTAATGACCAAGGCCTGCAGAAGAAAACCTACTTGGTAAGCATGTCCTCAGAAAGATGGCTTATGTCAGGCATCCAAGCGTCTTTTGACTGGCAGTCATTCGGATCATCGTGTACAGAACCGTCTGCGTTTGTTTGCTTCAGCATTACAGCCAGAGCTGCACCGCTGAGCTCGTCAATCTCATTCGCATGGACATTGGACACGTGTTTGTGGATGGACGAAGGGTCTGAGAATGCCTCTCCACAGCAGTGCCAAAGTGTCGAGGTGTCTACTGGAGGTGTTTGGATCCTTTTAGATGCCACAAATGTTGCAAAGGTCTACAAGATAAGGACAATTTTCCATGACACATTTATTCACATTATTATCAAGAGTACCTCAAGTCAATATCAGAGTTTATTTAAACGATGCACCATGTATTCAAGACATACAGTTGGTTGGATTGTTTGTGGTGAGGCTCAGGATCGAGAGGCAATGAGTAACTTTCAACATGATCCCACCAAAAGCAGGCTTAACTGTGTGTCTTCTTCTGGTGATAAATTATGTTGATTTTCCGGACAACTTTGTGCAACGTTGGTTTGGTATAATCTGACCAGAGAACCACGTTTTTTCCCCCCGAATGTTTTCTGATTTTCCAATTTGGAGCCAACCCCAAACAGTATTTTATATGATTTGTTAGCGTTCTGGGCTACAGTGGGACATTCAAACAACACGCTGCATCCGCAAAGCCACCAGCATTGTGGCTGATCACACACGCGATCTGGGAAACAAAACTGAAGCATTTGGGCCCTCACATCCAGACAGTTGTGTAACAGTTTCTTTCTGCAAGCCATTTAATTACACAGTACAAAGAGACTGGACTGACACACACACACACATACACATTGCTCCTTCAACTCAATAATGCTTTGTACAGAATTAGTGTTTTGGACAAATTGTTACTAAAACATTCAGTGTTTATATGTACAGTATTTATTATTATTATAATGTGGACATTTCATTTGCACAACACAATTCTTCTATAGCGGTCAGTGCTGCAGCGTCGCTGTGTCTCACGGTCTCATATGGTATTTTTTGCACACTTGCTCTTTATGACTTTGGTCCTGGGGGGATTCAGTGTGTACTCTATAGTATATGGATGGAAAGACAACACAAGCCTACTTTACTTGACTACTTGACCTGAGATGTCCCGTGAACCGCTTCTTAAATCTTTCCAGCTGATTTAATGATGAGATGATGAGATTTACCTCTTGGTTGCTTCAATGTCCTCCTTTTTTGGTCCACTAGATGGAGTTTTGGTTTAGTTGGATAATTATTTTTTTTATTAATTAATTTAACAGCTCAACAGGATGGTCAAAGTTTTTATTATTATTATTATTATTATTATTATTATTATTATTATTAATGGCTGGAATAAAACTCTTCCAGAACATTTTTCCCAGGATTAGGCTCCTTGGTCTTTATAATTTATATTGTTTATAAATGTCCATTACACTCTGGAGCCCACCAGAAGATGTAAATACTTATGAGATCACAATCTTCACGCGTTTTATCTTTTTTATTTCTAAATCAATCATAATATTTCTGTGTTATGTAGCACCAAAAAGGAAACATTGTTACTGTGCCATGTACTGTATATGGTTGAAATGACAACAAAAGTCTACTTTTATAAAAAAAAATACTACAAAATGTGCAACAAATTATTAAAGATCACTTCCACCTTTTCCACTAAATAATGGCGACCCTGATTATCATAATCCTCTCACACACACACACACCATACTACGTACCTTCTTCTTTATATAAGAGTAGCATTTCCGAGTGGTGCAAAACTCAGACTTGGCTTGTTTCTCGTGTTTACCGATCGCAGGATTAAGATTCTCCACGTCCAACTGAATAAGAACACTGTCTCTCAGATCATCACCGTCCATCATGATGTGAGTCAACTCAACCCAATGCGCCCACAGGAGTTAAAATCCCACCCAAAGCTTCCTCACACCGGCTTATTAACTCACTATAAAACACAACACTGTTCTACAGATAAAAGTGAACCCATCCGAACTTGTTTACTCGTGAACACGTGTCACGGGCGATAGTGTCTATTTAAAAAAATGCTCCATGCAGCACGAGATGTTCTCCAGGAAGGAGGGCTAATCCCAAATATCTTAATGCAACATACACAAGTGCACTTCCTATAGTATGTTTGTATACGTTTTACACTTGCACTCAAAATTCGTTGGGTTGCTATTTGAGATTCAGCCAGAATAATTCCGGTTCCGGTTAGGAGCCACTTTTACCCCGGATGTGTTCCTCCGCAGGCCTGCCCCCTTTTATTCCCACAGCTTTGGCTAGCTTTAGCGGTAGCTGTGTGTCTCACTGAGGCGGCGTGCTTTGCAAACTTCGCTACGTTAAGTGTTCAGGCTGAATAAGCCCTTGGGGGAAGTTTAGGTCTGGGTTGAAAAGCGCTACATTCTGCAGCGAAAATGTCCAGGCGAAGACACAGCGACGAAAATGATGGTGAGTTCCCTTTCAGGTCAGCTAACTAGCTAACGGTATGTGCAGGAAAGAACAATTTCCCATCTGTATTCCAGCACGACCCACCTCCTGTCATTTCATTGGTGGAATTATTCGCACGCAGTCCGCTGATTGGATGAGAAGACCGCGTGCGAGCTGTCAGTCAAAAAAAACGGACCGCGATGTTTGTCGGAATACGGGTGCGCTTGGGAAAAACCAGCGGCAATGCAATTCTGCTAGTAGCTGCTTGTGCGTGTAGTGCGGGAATGGAAAATTGTTTAGCTCGAAACTAGTGTGCGTTATTTAAAGGGCTAATTTGGATAATTGGTTAAACGGGGTTTATGAGGTCATATTGTTTCTTTTAACTTTTCCCCAGAGCGAAGCAGCAAAGCAGTGCTTCCAGCCATAACCATGTATTTTATTATTAATGAAGTGACTAAAGGATGCAGTGAACAATCAGTTTCAGATCATTACAGAACATTTCAGATAATTTATTTTAGTTTTATTTGTAAAGCTATTATTATTATTATTATTATTATTATTATTATTATTTTATTGCCTATAAGTTTGTTCCATATAAGTTTATCTCTGAGTGATCCAGTGGTGACTGTAAGGTGGAGATGAAATGAGAGGAACCAGATCCAAAAGGAAACCCGTCCTCATCCGGGTCACATCGAATGTCCATTCATTATAGTTTTGAGATGATGAGGTGTACTGTTCATTGAACTGCTCGTTTTTAGGTCCATTCACTTACATATGCTGAACTGTTCCTCCTAACTGTAGTCACAAGCGATTGTATCAGACTGTTTTTGTATTAATTACAGTCCAAATCCATTCTCATGGTTCTTGAGATGCTCAGTTATTTCATAGATCTTTACACTGTAAGGCTGAAGGTTTCTTCACATCTATATCTAAATTAATTGCCACATATGAGCCATACTCAGTCCTGTTAAAGGAAATGATCCCCAGCTGACTTATGGAGCCACGACATTGTATTCTGGTCATGAAACTATCGTTTGACCATGCATAAAAAGTAAGGAAAGTAAAACCAGCTTGTAGGCATGTGCATGACTCATGCTAGAGGGTAGAAAATACAAAATAAATACATGCATATATTACACTAGCCACATTTACATGTACATGCTTTTGTCATTCCGATTAAAATATTTGTGTTTGTCACTGTAGCTGCTACTCTTATCATTACATTCTGATTACTAGATGTAATGGTGTAATGATTACATTAGCAGTTCATTTCCCACAAATAAATGCCTCTTTTAACCTCCTACTAATTAATACTGCCTACATATTTTTTATTGGTCGACATGACCCTACTGTCTGCCATAGAGTATTTGGAGGTGACTGAAACGGCAGCAGGATCTTTAACCAAAACCCAGAACACGTTAAGTGGCCTGGCACCTTTTTATCTATGCAGTAGGCACAAATCAATTTGACTACAAAATGAACAGCTCTAGAAGTAGTCAGAGTTTAGTTCAGTTGTTTGCTTCTTCTCCCAAAAACAAAATAAAAATGCTTGCTATCCTGTGTCTAAAATTGCCCCAGTATATGTTTATAGTTTGGGTTACTGTCCTGGATTCTTATTTTAAACTGTATTTTCTTCAATTTTCTCAAACTGATTTTTCTTTCTTTCCCTTCATCAGGAGGGCAGCCTCACAAAAGGAGGAGGACGACGTCCGAGCCGATTGAAATTGAGGATCGACTGGAATCGCTGATCTGCAGAGTTGGAGAAAAAGTAATATAGCAGGAATTTAGTTTCACATTTTTAGTATGGATTTGGTTTGAGTGGATGAACATGAGTTAAATTAGTCCCCAGAATCCTTTTCATTAACCTGCACAGTTTAACCTGCACCTTACAGTGTGTCAGCATTGTTTAAGTTTGATTGTGTGGTTACATTATGACTATGTATATATAATAAAAAAATAAACAGATCTTTACTGCGTGTAACAAATCTGTAGCTTTATAGATGCAACCGTCTTAAAATCGCAGGTGGAACATTCTTTCTTCTTGGCATGCAATTTTTCTGTTACTCAAGCGCATATGAAAGAGTTTTATAGCAAACAGTAGGCATATGTGGGAAATGAACTGCTGTTTGTGTGTTTTAGTTAAATATATACACATTCTCCTTAATTACTGCTCTTAACATCATTGGGAATGGCAAATTTGCTTGATCTGGCTTTGAATGATTTTATTATATTTTTATTTTAGTGGAGCAATTTATCACGTGAATAAAACATACAAAGACTGGGGAATAATACACTTCAAACTATAGCTGTACTTTTATTTTTAAAAATTTTTTTATTTTTTTTTTATTTTTATTTTCTTTAACAGTTGCTGTAGAATTCAGCAGGGACTAAAAAACTAATGAATAACCTCTCTTCACTGACTCCTTTATTTATTATCTTCCAGAGTACTTCATCATTGGAGAGTAATTTAGAAGGTCTTGCAGGAGTCCTGGAAGCAGATCTTCCTAATTACAAAAACAAAATCCTGCGTATCTTATGCGCCGTGTAAGTAGATCATGTAAACAATGTTTCACTACTTTTACCATATCTTTTAAATGCCAAACATAGTGTGCTAATTAAATGTGTTTTTGCAGCGCACGTCTCTTACCAGAGAAGTTAACCGTCTACACAACACTGGTGGGGCTGTTAAATGCAAGGAACTACAACTTCGGAGGTGAATTTGTAGAAGCCATGATCAGGCAGCTGAAGGAGACCCTGAAGTCAAATCTTTACTCTGAAGCTGTTTACCTGGTAGGAAGGATTTCCCCGAGTAAGACTGGTTTAGTTGCTTGAATTATGTCTAATTTTAATTTCTGCCCCATAGGTCCGTTTTCTGAGTGACTTGGTGAACTGCCATGTCATTGCAGCACCGTCTATGGTTGCCATGTTTGAGAACTTTGTCAGTGTCACACAGGAGGAGGACATACCACAGGTACAGGTTTTAGATATGCACTATATGGGTGGGTGGGGGTGTATTTGTATGTGCGTTTTTATCATTTTATCATCCTATTCCACATTTATTCCTTACTTGCTGTTATAATAACCTCCACTCTTCTGGGAAGATGTCTCACTCAATTTTGGCATGTGGTAACAGAGATTTGTGATCATTCAGCCACAGTGTTGTTCGTAAAGTCAGGTATTGATGTAGGGAGAGGAGGCCTGGATTGCGGACAGCGTTCCAGTTCATACCAAATGTGTTCATTAGGGTTGAGGTTAGAACTCTACAGCAGGTCACTCAAGATCTTCGTCTCCAATCCATGTCCCAATCTTCATGGAGCTCACTTTGTGCACAGGGAAATTGTCACGCAGGAACAGAGTTGGGTCTCCTAGTTCAAGTAAAGGGAAAATTTAATGCTACAGCGCACACTTGCGTTCCTTTAACTTTGTGGTAGCAATTTGGGGACAAACTACATATGGCTGAAAAAGTCTGGTGCTTTTGTCCATATGAGGTATATTGAAGACTTCTCAGTACAATCATGAGAAATCTCCAGTATTACTTTTCTGAATGATGGTCAGTGTAATAAACCAGAGTTAATATTTTGCAGGTACGCTCGGACTGGTATGTGTACACAGTTCTGTCCTGCATGCCCTGGGTCGGGAAAGAGCTCTATGAGAAGAAAGATGTGGAAATGGATCACCTCCTGAATCAGATCGATAACTATCTGAAGTACGCCATATTTTTTTTTACATTTCTTAAAATGTTTTCAAAGGTCTGTTTTCACACTGCAAACGTATAAAATGTCTGTCTGATGAAGTGAATTTTATAACTTGGTTCGGCTTTGATGCATTTTTCAAATAGAAATTTCTCTGCAAGTTAAAAGTAGTTCTGGATTAAACAGAAAACTGATAAAAGCAGATAAAATGAAACTAAGGGAATTAACTTATGTGGCAGCTTTGTTTGTTTATCTGTATATTTTTCATTTACATATTCATGTAAACCCTGTGTGTTTTTAGGAGGCGGCAGAAGACCCATGTAGCCATGCTGCAGGTGTGGACAGCAGAGAAACCCCATCCACAGGAAGAGGTGAACCTCTAATATACTAGCATGGAATAGAATGCCATTTAGGCAGCATTTACTGAGGAGATATTCATTCATAAACAAACTAAACACTGCAGATAATGTATTTGTAGTAAACTTTATTATAGCAATGCAGTCAAATATGCCAAGTCTGTAAAAGCGTGGGAAATCTTTTTTGATTTGATTTTGTTCACCACACTGAGAGATTAGTACTGATTAGCTCTAATATGATTAAATGTTAATAATATCACTGTTTTTAAATATGATCCATCATAATTTCACAAGTATAGGTTGGATTAGTCTTATGTTTTCTTATAAATACAAGCAATACTGACGCAATCATGACAAATCTTATACAATACAGATTTTTTATACCTACATATAGTAATAAAGGCAATTTTTTTTTTTCACTTTTTTGAAAGAAAAAAAAAGATAACGATTATAGATTTTGTAATCCCGAATGCTTTTTTTTGTTGTTTTTTTCCCCCTCCCCTCTCCCCATCTTTACACAGATAAATCCTACAGAAATGTTTTTGTTTGCTGTTAATAAAGTTAATATATTAAATAATGGCAGTTTTAGGATTAGGAACGTAATGAATGCTGTCTGGTATTATCTGCTAAAACAAATGTTTAACATTCCACTACTGTATGTGGCAACTAGATTAGCCAGTAACTTTTTAGACTGCGGCAAAGCATCATATTCCCACTGTACTTAGAAATTGCAGTAGATATTAAACCCACAACCAAATATCCTGGTATTGTTGTATTTGGAGTTTCTTGAGTTAACCACAATCTGCTTGATTGAAATGACTAAGTGTACTGCAGAGGATACGTGTGCATATAATTATTTTTTATTTTTTTATTTCCAAAAATTTTCCTAATTTCTCTTGTCTTTTTCTGTCCCTTTGTAGTACCTGGACTGCCTGTGGGCTCAGGTGCAGAAGCTAAAGAAGGATCGCTGGCAGGAGCGTCACATCCTGAGGCCATACATTGCCTTTGACAGTGTGCTGTGTGAAGCTCTGCAGCACAACCTGCCCCCTTTCACTCCTCCTGCTCACTCCGACGATGCGGTTTACCCCATGCCCCATGTCGTCTTCCGCATGTTCGACTACACCGATGCTCCTGAGGTACACGTCTTATCCGGCTAATGTTAGAAATATCAGCAGCGATTGCACGCTTCGTATTTGTTGCAGTGCCTTTCAACTTTTTCCACCTACTCATGCATAAAGAGCGGAAGCTGTAAATATTTAATGTTTATTTAAAGTTCTACACACATCTGATTTTTCTTTACACCTTCTGTTTGCTTTGATTGTTTTGCATTTCCTGCTTGTGTGTGATGAGCCTGTGTATAAATTATTCTCAGTGTAAGGGTGTTTTTCATAGAATTGCTCTCACTTGGGCCTATTCTAGTGAAGGCTTTTATTACTGCAAACTGGCATCCTTTTTTGAATTCCTGCTCAAAATAAGCACCTAAAGTAATTAACGTTATGTGAAACGCAATGCTACTTTAACTCTGTTTCATATGTTGTCTGATTCATGCCATGTTTTGTTCTTAGGGCCCTGTCATGCCTGGCAGTCACTCTGTGGAGAGATTTGTAATTGAAGAGAATCTGCACTGCATCATCAAATCTCATTGGAGAGAAAGGAAAACCTGGTGAGCCCTAAAAAGCTCTAATTGCACCTTAAATCATTAATGTTGGCATTGTTCATGTTACATGGTTTTGTTTAATTCTATATTAGAGTAGTTCTTATTGTTTCTTTTTTGTCTTGTGCTTGTTTCAGTGCTGCACAGTTGCTCAGCTATCCTGGCAAAAGCAAGATTCCTCTAAACTATCATATTGTTGAGGTAACTGCATACACTGTCTATCACTAGAACATACTGACTTTAACACGATGGAGCTCTGTTATAGTATACACTACTTTTTATACTTTATATACAGTTTATACTGGTATTTATTTATATATATATATATATATATATATATATATATATATATATATAAATAATTAGCATATAACGAAGCATGACTGTGATTTTGTGCTAAATCACACTGTTAATAATGACATGCCCTCCCCTAGGTGATCTTTGGTGAGCTCTTACAGCTGCCCGCTCCTCCTCACATTGATGTCATGTACACTGCATTACTGATTGAGCTCTGCAAGCTGCAGCCTGGGTCATTACCTCAAGTTGTATCCTTTTTTATTGCTTGAATGCATGCTGGGTTTTGTAGTTCAAGGCTTTCTTAGGACTATTTAGTGCAGAGTGCTGTTAGGGGTTCGTATAGGTGTTCCATGTTTCTCGAAGTAGCTTTTGACTCCTAGAAACATTCTTGTGAGAAATATGTAGCTGATATGACATTTATTGAAATGTACCACTTTATAAAAATAAAAAAAGGAAAGGGGAACTTGGTTGATAGTTATATTTTTTTTACTGTATAATGCAGTCTGTTTTCAAATATATAGAATTGCAATGTAACCTAAACTTGCTTTAAGCTGGCACAAGCCACAGAGATGATGTACATGAGAATGGACACAATGAACACAACCTGTGTAGACCGGTGAGTGTGTGAGCCTGAATAATGCATTTCATACTATGAATTAAAATAAAAACTTGTGCATGGTATTTTATTTTCTTCTGTGTATATTGTGTTTCTAAATACAAAGCAGGTCTAGATTTATTTAAAAAAAAGGTTATACGGAAATATTACCATGTATGAACCTGTGGTGCTAGTTTCCTTATAATATAGTTTTTTAAAACATACAGTAAAGAAATACCTGTCTTGATTTGATTTGAACTTTATTCTTTTGTTTTAGATTTGTCAATTGGTTCTCTCATCATCTGAGCAATTTTCAGTTCAGATGGAGCTGGGACGACTGGTGAGATGTGTTTGACATCTACATACATTATTCATCTTGTAACTAACAACCGTTTTCACACACTTTCTGGTCCATATTCATTAGTGTTCTTTGATTGTAACTCATGGTACTGATGCAGGGGTTTCAGCATTAACTCATGGAGAGTGTACGAGAGCTGTGATAAGCTCTGCAATAAATAAAGTCCATGGCACTTGTGGTGGTGCAGTGCTGTCTTTTCTGTCCCCTGTTGCACTTGCTATTCTCACTGATGTCTCTCTCTAGAGCAGCATGAACATAAAGGTGTTAAAATAAAAAATGTTCTACCTACATTTTGAGACGTGTAAATCATCTTGGTCTAATCAATGCTGTATCCATTGATCTTATTTCTCCTAGGTCTGACTGTTTAACAGTGGATCTTGATAAACCCAAGCCCAAATTTGTCAAAGAAGTTTTGGAAAAATGCATGAGGTGGGGTTTTTTTCCTTGGTATTCTGGGTTATTTCTCTTAGTCTAATGTTTTAAAAATGTTGCCTAACTTTGTCTTACATTTTTTTAATTGCAGGCTGTCATATCACCAGCGGATCGTGGACCTTGTGCCCCCTAGTTTCTCCCCTTTAATCCCAGCTGACCCACTGTTTCATTATAAATATGGTGATGAGAGCAGCAGTAAGTACCACTTCTTGAAACACTTATGACAAACTGGCTGTTCACTTATAAATCTTTCCAAATGAAGAAGAGGGACAGATTTACATCCTTGAGGGTGCCTTGTTTTTCTTAAGGATATGTGTTTTGGCCATTTAGGTGACTATTTAAGTGTACTGTGTAACATGTCCTGCTCTGTTTTCTGTAGGTTCCTTACCTGGATTTGTTATGGCAACAACTGTAGGAAATGCCATAAAAAACCGTGCCACAAATGATGAGATCCTGGCTGTCCTGAAAGAGGTACCTAATCCCAACCAGGATGAAGATGACGGTATGGTATCTTCTTTCATTTATCATTTTAGTTATCTAATTTCCATATCAATTATTACCTCTTATACAACTAACTTAGAAATTTCAGATGCCTGTGTAAATTTAAATGTGTACAAAGACTTGAAGCTATCTGCTCCCTTAACTTTTATATTTTCTTCTTCAGATGAAGGTGAAGGATTCAACCCACTGAAGATAGATGTGTTCCTGCAGACACTCCTTCATCTGGCTGCAAAGTCATTCAGTCACTCATTCAGTGCCCTTGCAAAGTGAGAGCTGTTTCAAACTTTTAGCCTGTAGTGTGTTCTTTATGCAGGGTCTTAAAAGTCTAACATCGAAGTTTTGGGCCTTAGAAGTTCTTCAATTTTATACAGATCTTAATTTTCACACTACCTCTAATGCTCACAGGAATGCTTCCTTTAACACTTTAGAATGTTTTATTTTTTTTTGGCTATTGTTAATACAGCTAATTACATTTTATTTTTTCTAGCTATGACGAAGTGCACATTTAGGGATACTTGTCTTGAAAGAAATGAATGTGAGCTCGGTTAAGGCCTTAAATTTGACTTTGTAAAGCCTGCAGAAACCCTTTTATAGAAAAAATATATATAATTTGATAAAGTAGCAAGTTTAAAATAAACCTTGGTATTTGGCCCATCCCTGTTTTCACGTTATAAAGTATTGAAACTAATCTTACAACATTAGAACAGTACTGTTTTAGCCATATTGATTGGGAGAGTTGATTTACTTTCTCACTTCCATATTTTCTTGTTTTGCCTCTTCTAAGGTTCCATGAAGTGCTGAAGACTTTAACAGAGAACGATGAAGGGAAGCTGCACATTCTTAGAGTGGTGTATGAGGCATGGAAGAATCACCCCCAGGTCAGAAACCTGCTTGTTCGCTTTAAGCCTTCTGAATACACTGAAAATAAGCACGTCATCAGTGTATGTGGACGTGAAGACTTGTGCAGATCTGGTTTCAAGTTCAGTGATTGAATCGGGACAATGACTTTGGCATCATTTACTTTGTTTTCCTTCACCATGATTTAAGAATTTGCTGTTTCAATGTTTCCTGGAAGACTAATTTGTGGATCTTAGTCTTGGAATTGTAGAAAATGATAATTAACTACACTATACATGAATATTACTCATTTTAATGAGTTGTTCTGAAAACCATGCAAACCTGAATTAGTACCAAACTACTTTTTGTCAGTTTATGCATTAATGTTCATAATTGACATGTCCATCTGTCTTCAGATGATCTCAGTGCTGGTGGATAAGATGATACGTACTCAAATAGTCGACTGTGCTGCTGTGGCCAACTGGATCTTCTCTCCTGACATGGCTCATGATTTCACAAGGTAGGTTTACATATTCTTGTGCTATTCCCCCCCCCCCCCCCTTTCTCTATGGATTCTTATGTTTCTGTTTGTATCGCTTGGGTCAGGCTGTATGTGTGGGAGATTCTTCACTCAACCATCAGGAAAATGAACAAACATGTCCAGAAGATCCAGAAAGAGCTGGAGGAGGCGAAGGACAAGCTGGAAAAACAGCAGAACAAGAAGGTATTGGAAGGTCATATATCTGATATGGACAGCAGATCATAGACTTATTAGTGATAATTTGTAATCATGTTCCCACAAACAAGTCATTATAAAAATAAATTATAAAAAAAATACAAAATGCTAGACAGATATAACAAACTACGTGTGTGTGTGTGTGTGTGTGTGTGTTAGATTGCATTTTCTGATGCTTTAATTGGTTAAGAAATGCTGTGAGAGAAAATAATCTGCATCTAATCTCTATATAAATTGGTCCAAATATTTATTTCTGTACTGTAGCTAATCACTCACCAGCCATTTGGCCTTTTTCCTTAACCATGCTCTTTCATGCAATTATCTGTTTAACTAGTTATTTTAGCAGCGGTATGGCGTGTTAAATCGTGTAAATACAGGTCAAGAGCTTCAGTAAATGTTCACATCAAGAACCAGAATGCGTTCTCTATTGCTGTGTGGGTTTGGTTTTGCTGCTAGAATATTAAAGAAACTTCTGACGTCCTGGAGATTTCATGCAAACAGTTTCTAGAGTTTACATATAATGGTGTGGAAAAACCAAAAGCATCCAGCAGTTCTGTGATTGGAAATGGTAGTCAAAAAATGCTGGGTCTGACTGATTTAATCTGATATAAAGTCTGCAATCACTGTGAGGAAAACATTTTCAGTACACTGATGTTGAACCTTGAGGTGAACATAAACATTATTTGATAACTTCAGGAGTGAGCAGGATTACAGGTGTTCCTATTAAAGTGGATGGTAAGTGGGTACAGATTTCTATGCAAAATGCTTAAGGTACCAAAAGGAAGCAGACATACAGCCATTGGTGGCAGGTCAAGAGTAAGTTAATTCTGTGGAAAAACAAAAGTAATAACTCGAGTTGAATAGCACCTGGACAATGCACTCGTGTGTTTTAAGTTAAGTACCAATGCTGTGTAATGTATCTTCACTAAGGGCTTGTGCACTGGAGAGCATCAACGATGAATTGGTGAAGGTACAGTGTTTAAAGCAAGTGGGAATTATTTTCTGTTTTTTAGCAGAAAGACAGTGGTGATGAAGAGGACATGGAGAAGAACAGTGAGGATGAAGATGGTCAGCTGGAGGAGCAAATCGAAAGACTGCAGGAGAAAGTGGAGTCGGCGCAGAGCGAACAGAAGAACCTTTTTCTCGTCATCTTCCAGGTAAGACCCCAGACCGGGCGCAGGCAGCTTTATTACTGGTCTTAGACACACTGTAGACATGCGATAGCTCCAGGTCAGCCTGCGTGTGGCCTCAAAACTATTCACATTCAGAAATGTAGTGCTGTAGAGAATTCTCAAAGCAGCAGACTTTCCTGAATTGGAACCCATTTTTTTCATTTCTTTTCTTTTTTCTTTTTCTTTTTTTAAATATATGTACAGTTTTAAACACAAATTGTTCAAACAAAATGGCTGTAACGTCAAAATAAAAAATTCAATTGTTCATATTTAAAATCTAGTTACTTCCAAATGTGTGAAATGGAGAAAATTGTTTACTCCAAAGCTGTGGTTTTGTACAATATTAGGATATATATATTACAGTGAGGAAAATAAGTATTTGAACACCCTGCTATTTTGCAAGTTCTCCCACTTAGAAATCATGGAGGGGTCTGAAATTGTCATCGTAGGTGCATGTCCACTGTGAGAGACATAATCTAAAAAAAAATCCAGAAATCACAATGTATGATTATTTTTTAACTATTTATTTGTATGATGCAGCTGCAAATAAGTATTTGAACACCTGAGAAAGTCAATGTTAATATTTGGTACAGTAGCCTTTGTTTGCAATTACAGAGCTCAAACGTTTCCTGTAGTTTTTCACCAGGTTTGCACACACTGCAGGAGGGATTTTGGCCCACTCCTCCACACAGATCTTCTCTAGATCAGTCAGGTTTCTGGCCTGTCGCTGAGAAACACGGAGTTTGAGCTCCCTCCAAAGATTCTCTATTGGGTTTAGGTCTGGAGACTGGCTAGGCCACGCCAGAACCTTGATATGCTTCTTACAGAGCCACTCCTTGGTTATCCTGGCTGTGTGCTTCGGGTCATTGTCATGTTGGAAGACCCAGCCTCGACCCATCTTCAATGCTCTAACTGAGGGAAGGAGGTTGTTCCTCAAAATCTCGCAATACATGGCCCCTGTCATCCTCTCCTTAATACAGTGCAGTCGCCCTGTCCCATGTGCAGAAAAACACCCCCAAAGCATGATGCTACCACCCCCATGCTTCACAGTAGAGATGGTGTTCTTGGGATGGTACTCATCATTCTTTTTCCTCCAAACACGTTTAGTGGAATTATGACCCAAAAGTTCTATTTTGGTCTCATCTGACCACATGACTTTCTCCCATGACTCCTCTGGATCATCCAAATAGTCATTGGCAAACTTAAGACGTGCCTGGACATGTGCTGGTTTAAGCAGGGGAACCTTTCATGCCATGCATGATTTCAAACCATGACGTCTTATTGTATTACCAACAGTAACCTTGGAAACGGTGGTCCCAGCTCTTTTCAGGTCATTGACCAGCTCCTCCCGTGTAGTTCTGGGCTGATTTCTCACTTTCCTTAGGATCATTGAGACCCCACGAGGTGAGATCTTGCATGGAGCCCCAGTCCGAGGGCGATTGACAGTCATGTTTAGCTTCTTCCATTTTCTAATAATTGCTCCAACAGTGGACCTTTTTTCACCAAGCTGCTTGGCAATTTCCCCGCAGCCCTTTCCAGCCTTGTGGAGGTGTACAATTTTGTCTCTAGTGTCTTTGGACAGCTCTTTGGTCTTGGCCATGTTAGTAGTTGGATTCTTACTGATTGTATGGTGTGGACAGGTGTCTTTATGCAACTAACGACCTCAAACAGGTGCATCTAATTTAGGACAATAAATGTAGTGGAGGTGGACATTTTAAAGGCAGACTAACAGGTCTTTGAGGGTCAGAATTCTAGCTGATAGACAGGTGTTCAAATACTTATTTGCAGCTGTATCATACAAATAAATAGTTTAAAAATAATATATTGTGATTTCTGGATTTTTTTTTTTAGATTATGTCTCTCACAGTGGACATGCACCTACAATGACAATTTCAGACCCCTCCATGATTTCTAAGTGGGAGAACTTGCAAAATAGCAGGGTGTTCAAATACTTATTTTCCTCACTGTGTGTGTGTGTGTGTGTGTGTGTGTGTGTGTGTGTGTGTGTGTGTGTGTGTGTGTGTGTGTGTGTGTGTGTGTGTGTGTAATTTCTTCTCTAGTTTTATATGGATTTAAACTTTACTTTTTTTGAGTTTAAAGAAGCACAAAAATGATAATGATGGTCAGTGTAGTCTGGCACATTGTATGTATTAATAGATATGTCTGATGCGTTGTCTCGTGCTAGCAGTGTTCTCTGCAGGACACCATGCACTCTGCTAAAATTTGGTGACAAGTGATGATCTGAGGCAATAAAAGAGTGTTGACATATTTCTGCTGGCGTCTCATTAATACCAGTATACAGACGTGAAGTGTTTTGCTCTGGGGTTTAACCCAGCTAGATTTTAATTCCTGCCGTTCTTCTTCTCTCCCAGCGTTTCATCATGATGCTGACGGAGCACTTGGTGCGGTGCGAAACAGGCAGTGTGGACTTCAACACCTGCTGGTACAAGAACTGCATCGAACGACTGCAACAAATCTTCCTCATGGTACTTTTCATTAAACATATGCCTTGTCATTATATCATATATTAAGCAGAGAACTTGAACCTGCACTTGTAAGTGCTTTAACTAGTAGTGTTGTTCTTTAACACTAACCGAGATCTCTGGTGATTTGAGCTATTAGACAGAAGATAAAACTAGGGATGCACCGATTATGTGGCCACCGAAAATTTTCGGCTGAAAATGACCCAAAAGTGTATTTTCGGTTTTCGGCCGAAAGACTTTGATCACCAGAAAAACGCGGCCGAAACAGTGTGTTGTGATGACGCAAACAGAAACCGCGTCCTGCACGTGCTTTTCTAAAACAGGTCTGCGGTGTTGGACGTATTTCAGTATATCTGAGAAAGACCCACGGATAGCGATTTGCAAAACATGTAATGCCGAAATTTCAGGATGGGGTGCGTCTGCAAAGACTTTCTCCACGTCGGGTTTAATTTATCACCTGAAATCCAAACATCCTGTCTGTGGTGGAGGTTTTTAAAAGGGCAGGAAGTTTCCCAGTGATAGTGTTGTATTGTATCTTTAAGCAGTTGCACTTTTTCTGAATGCACTTTGTTTTTATGAAAGAACATATTTAATTTTACAACCTTTCAGCAGGCCAGAGGGCCTGTACATTATTATTTAATGTACACATGAGTGCATTTAAGTTTGAATTTTAATTAATTTTATCCTGTGCATTGTTGCAATGTGCTATAAATAAATATTTTCATAATTTGTAATTGATTTATTCTTTGAAACTTTAATATTCATTTATGCAAGTTAAATGCCTTGATTTTAGTAAGTTTAGTACACGGTCATGGCCATAAATGCAATGGTAATAATAATTGGCATCATTTCTTTCGGTGTTTCGGTTTTAGGCCTTGTTTTCCTTTTTTTCGGTTTTCGGTTTCGCCCAAGAATTTTCATTTCGGTGCATCCCTAGATAAAACGTATAGGTGTGATAGACAAAAGTGACCTAAACATCTGTAACCATTCGCTTTTGACTACATAATGATTTCTTTGTGTCATTGCAGCATCATGTGACTATCCAGCAGTACATGGGCACGCTGGAGAACCTGCTCTTCACTGCTGAGCTGGATCACCACATCCTTGCTGTGTACCAGCAGTTCTGTGCTCTACAGCTTTGATCATGGCACCAAACCCATTGCGCAGAACGCTAAACCGAGCCCACAACCACCCCATTGCAACCGCTTAATATTGACTTGTGTTTAGTGTGGCTTATTAGCTACATTCAAACAAGTATTTTGAGTTTTAAGATGGGAATCATTTAGTTTATTCTAAAGTAGTGATAATGGCTCATAATGTTTGTGTAGAGCAATTGCTTTTTGTTTTTTTAAATCCTAATATTTTTCAGTTTTTACACCTGGATCATAGCTCTGAACTAGCCTGGAACGAGTCTTTTTAAAGCCTGAGGTTAAGTGGGCAGAAGGGTTTTTAGTTTGATTGTGGCCAGACCGAGGGGGAAAAAAACTCCAATTTTATATTTAATGTCATTTTGATCTGGATGTGATTAAAATGAGTTCTGAGTCTGTGCCTGCATTGTCTAAGAGCTTCTCTCACTGTAATGCGGTCATTTTCAACTGTAAAGAAATACAATGAAACATTTTTTCTTTGTTTAAAAAAAGAAACGTCTGCCTCTTTAATTCAAAGCTCTGAGGTTATTATGGAACGTGAAGCACATGGCAAAAATGACACGGACAAATGTTTAATATCAGTCACATCTCATCAATATTAAAGCATAGTGTTCTTTTGTTGGACATTTAAAATTGTTAAGAAGGCAGAATAGATAGCTGCATTTCTGTTAAATATAGAATTATCACTGCAACAATACTTTCATTTAAAGTGTCCATGAAATAAATGTGTACTGAGGGAATCCATGGAACGTGTTTAAATCTAAAGCGAAATGTACAAACCCTGATCCAGATGATCTAAAAACAACTTTTTCAACGTGCATCTATCATTCAATTTGTTTTGTAGAATTAAAAATCTATACACTAAAAGGTTCATTCTTAGAGGTTTAGAGTGATTATATCCCACCATCCTGCAGTTAGAACACTGCATATTTTGAGGTCCACAGCATTCATCAGCATTTGTGTGATCAAATGCATCAGAATTCCTGACATCATAGATTTTTTTAACCAGTTCTTCACAATGTGTATAAAACTGTCTATAGCAGTGCTCTTTAACAGGGGTCATTTGTTCATCAGTGTTCTTTGAGAGGTCTAATCACCAGGCTTCATTAATCGGTCTGCAGTTAAAGGTTAAACTACCAAATGCCAAAAAAACACAAAAACACCCCCACTCCCCCCACACAAACTACTCAATAGACGACATAGTGGTTATTATTTTGCATTCATTCTTGTCCCATGAACTTTTACATACATGTGCAGTCCCAAATTTTATATTATATTTTTTATATATATATATATATATATATATATATATATATATATATTATATATATGTAAATAATATTGTAACCTGATTTTTTAAATGTAACATAAAAAAAACAAAAAAACAAAAAAAACAGTATAATGTTAGAGTGCAAACTTGCAAATGCCTTATTTAGTACCAGGATAGCAAACTGTAACTGAACGACAGTGAATTAAATCATACATCCTGTTAAAAACCATATAGAAATTACAAATATCCGACTGTAAAAATTGCCTAGGTTGACTGGGGTAAAAGTTTTAGTAACAGTGCACAGGAACTCATCAGTGGTTTCTGTAGCTGGCTTTTCATATATTCTGCTAGATGCTTTAGTGAGAGTTTATGTCCAGTCATACATCTGTGCTGTTATTCCTCGGTGTCTGTGGAGTGGTTTTCGGCTGCGTCAGCTTCTTTATCGAGTCGCCGGTACTGGGTATGGAAGAAGATGACGAAGGAGCAGGAAGCTAAGCAACACAATCCAGCCATCACCAGCACGGACACTGTAGTGTAGGAGAGAATTCTTTAAATGAATTTACCATTATTACTATAAAGGCAAACTGGGGCAAATAACAGAAGTTTTCAAAGTGGTGTTTTTCTTCTCTCTCGCCCATTACAACTCTTTCTACAGGGAGGGGGAAGTGAAAATGATGCAGGAACTGTCTCAAAAAGCTTAAAACTCAATGCCATGTTATTTGTATTATGATTTTAACAACAGACAAGCAGCTTTAGAGAAAAAAGGATTTTTAATTTAAAAAGGAACACATCCGCATCCTAAAAGTTTTAACTGTTCATTGAAGAAAAGGTTTGTGAAGTCCTGAACATCCGCAGCCAACTTTAAGGTTTTTATAAGGTACCTTTTAAGGACATCTAGCTGATCATTAGGCTGTCCATATGATGTTTAGATAATGAGAACTTCAGCCAGATGTAAGGCGTCAGGATGAATCAGGCAGGTCTGGACATTACCTGACAACTAGCACTAGTGTAAAAATGCCTCCTTGTAATACAATGCTAATGAAGGCCTGTTTTTATTTTTCCATATGCTGATGAGTGCAAATGAGGTAAATCTGAGTGTCAATGGTGTGTCTGACCTGACACCACCTCTGTTACTCTCACATGCAAAGAAAGTCATTTTGGCCCAATTGTGGTTAAAGGTTTCAGTTTCAGTCCAGTTGCTGAACTATTTATAGCGCTGATCTGAGTAGCTACAAAACCTTCAACACTTAGACTTGTAAATGAGTCTGTGGTTTGTTGTGGTTGTAGTGGAATAGTGATTAATAATTATTTACCAATAACTCAGAAGTATATTCATGCTGAGTGATGCCTCGTTTCAATGCAGATATGAGCCATATGTCTTACCGAAAGCTATTTTATAGTTGAATCAAAGTAATACATTGTATATGTAGTTTACCAAGGGCCAGCAAGGCCTTCACTGCTGGTCTAAGCTCTATCAGAATCACTGACTTGCATTTGAATATATTTTTGAATAAAAATATTCCCAGTGGTCTATTCTCTTTATTTCAGTGTTTGTCCTGTGTGAGATCTGCTGCAAACTGCAAAAGCTCAAAGAGAGATGAGCAATGAGAAGTTCAACAAGTGCACATACTTGTGGCCGTATAGTATATGCTTGTTAATGGGTGACTAGTTTACAGAAGGGCTGAAGTCCTGCAAAGTGTGTCTGCTATTACATATGCGCCAAAGCTGGTCATTAACCAGTGCGTTGAATTAGAAGATTTAAAAGTGAAGAAAAATGAACAACTTGCAACTAGCGAGCACTGAAGCTCTCTCAGATGACGTATAATTGTGCACCACTCACCCATCCAGTTCAGATTGGCATCCTCACCAGCAGCACAAACAGACAGTGTTGAGTCTGTCAGTTTCTTTGTAAGAGCTGGTAAGAGTGCAGTGTACACAATGGACTGGATCTGCCTAATAAAGAAATAGTCATTTCCAAAAAAGTACTTATCAACACCTTTCTATATTTAATCTAGTACATGGTATAAGATAATTTATACCCTGAAATAAACACGAGACCCGCTGATGTCGCCTCTCCAACTGGGTAAGAGCACTCGACTGACAGCTCCATGGCAACTGGATAGGTGGCAAATCCGAACAAGCCGAAGAGAGCACAAACTACACCAATCACAACTTTCTGCTCTGCCAATTGGGAAAACTGGAAGAATTTAGAGAAACACATGCAAGAAGTTTAGCCTGATAGATAAAATCATATTTACACACATGGTGTAGATCAGTGGTCCTCAGAGCAATCCTTCAGCTCCACATGTGTTGTTGTATGAGTTGTAGACCATCTGTAGGCCCCTGAGGACTGGTTTGAGAACCATTCCTATTTAACAATATGATTCTTTTGAACTCCAATCATGCCCACAATACGATCCCTGTGTATTTAAAATATCACCGATCTGATGGTTGTTCTCACCACTGCAAATGCGGTGCAGGCCAAAGACGTTAGGCACATGCTGATTTTGATGGATTCTGTGAACATCTTTGTTTTGTCCACAAAAAAACCGATGGAAGCAGCTCCAAACACCCCGGATACGATGAAGAGAGCACCACACAAACCTGCAAAGTCCTGCCACAGAGAAAAAATTTTTTTTAACTGCATATGTATTTTTTTAATCACGACTACTAACCTGATAGAAAATTAATACTGGTTTAATCCAAAATGATTATATAATCTGTATTTTGTAATGAAATGCAGCACAAATGGTGTGCTTTTTTTGGCTCGCATTCCAAATACCTCTAAAAGCTGTAAAACTGGATGTTTACTGCAGTTATGCTTGTGGATCAAAGTACACTTGCCACTGTCAAACTGGTCCTTATTTACATAAACACAAGCTCATTTGGCTTGGGGTCTTCTGCTGGTTTGTATTGAAAATTGATTTGTTCCACTGTAATCTATAAAAACCTTCACTTTTTATCAACCCATAGAAAGTGATGCATCTCACAAGGGAACAAAGAAAACAATATCTTGAGCAAAAAAAAATAGATTTTATTTAATCTAAATGATCTTTATTATCAAGAAATTACATTATAAATGTATCAATAAATATATTTACAGAACTATTATGAAAAGACCAAATAATTAATTTTCAATGTATGCATATATTATATTGTGTGAATTGTTTCAGCAATCAGATGTGTCTGAAATTCTGACTCCACACGCCAAAGCAATATATGAAGAGGCTTCTTGTGGACATGCCTACGAATAAATACGTAGTATAGGTTTTCGACTTACATTTGAGTAACCTTTGACACAGAGAATCTGCTCGAGCAGTGTGGAGAAACAAGTGAAGATGCCGATGCCTGAGCCGAAACACACCAGCAGGATCAGGTAGGCTTTATTTGTCACAAGCTGCAGGAAAACAGAGCAATTACCGAAATTACAGTGGCTTTTTGGAGTCAGCTACAAAATATTTGCCGCAATGTTTTAAAAATGGGTTTTTAAAAGGTTATTCACTGTAATTAACAACAAATACTTTTTTTCATTACCTTTTTTTTCATAAGGTTTTTATATTACCAATGGCAATGAATGTGGAGTTGGTGTTTTAGATTGTCATTTCAACCTGATTGGCTACACTGTTGGCACATGCTCAGTTTTTTAAAAGTAGCCAATAGAAAAAAGAATAGTGGAACAATAAAACAACTTTCTGGAAGTTTCTTTCTTGAAGTCTGTATGTAGGAGTCTGTGTCCAATTAGATATTTTTTTACCATTTCTGCATGAAAGACTTGTGTAGAATTTGTGTATGTTCTTGAGTAGTTGCATGTCAAGGTACCAGTTTAATGCCTTGTAGGAAAGGTTCAGAGCTGGACGTGTCTGCACTGGCAGAAGGTGGTGTTGGGGGAATGCTCTTCTGGATGCCCACTGTTGCTAGGAAACAGACGATGACGGCAGGTATAGCATATATAAGGAGCTGTAACAGTGAATGAGTGTTAGTGTAAAGAATACAAGATAGAAATATTGGTATAATATTTAAGGAAAGTACTTAGTAGTTTTAACATCTTTGCATATTATGCATTATTGTTAAATATATAATAAATATATATAATAATATGTCTTCCAATTTATATCTTACCAGGATGAAAAGACTATTGGTTCTACTGAGGATCATTGGAGAGAGGATATTAACAAAAAGCAGCCCAAGGGGATTTGCTAGAAGAAGAAAAAATAGTGTTAGATACATGGCTATCTTTACTAAACATCAAAACTATTGACAGGGGCACTCACACATGGATGCAATCATATTAGCCGTAGCACGTTGGTGCTCAGGGAACCACAGAGCTGCCAGTTTGGTAGGGGTGAAGACTACCAGCGGCTGGGCCAGAGAGCACAGGGTCTGTCCCGTCATCACCACAGGGAACATTGTATAATCCGGCAGATAGCTTAGAACACCTACCACCTTCATTACACTGCCAGCCATGTTCAGCCATGAGCCCAGGATCATCTGTAATAACAAGCAGACCCACATTTTTGGCCCATACTGAAGCAATAGTTTTTCATCACAATTAAATCATTTATATTGTTTGAGAAGTAAATGTGGTCTATTGTACATCTGCGACATCACAGATCTAACTTTTAGTTTTATGCCACAGCACGGTTGAATCCCCGATTCTGATAAACCAGAGCAGAAATCAAAGCCTCTCAATATAAACAGAATGTTTATGAGCATTGCAAAAATAATGTATAAGTATTACAATAAAACTTTGTGACGGAGAAAAGAAGAAGCCAGTGAAGCAGCTATTATTTATAGCTGTTATAAATGAAAACGGGAACTAACTTGTTCCTCAACATTAAATGCAACATTAAAGAAGTCATTCCTATGATGTGCTGTTTTAAATAAATCAATAAATTAAGCAATATTTGACAAATTGCAGCAGAAATAAACACTTCAGGGGTGTGGTGTTAAACTACAGGGTGGTTAGAAATTTGGAATTTGTCCAAAGTCATGAGTTCAAATACCGGCACCACCAAGCTGCCACTTCTTCTTCTTCTTCTTCTTCTTCTTCTTCTTCTTCTTCTTCTTTCGGCTGCTCCCAATTGGGGATCGCCACAGCGGATCATCCGTCTCTATACCACCCTGTCCTCTACATCTGCCTCTTTCACACCAACTACCTGCATGTCTTCCCTCACCACATCCATGAACCTCCTCCTTGGCCTTCCTCTTTTCCTCCTTCCTGGTGGCTCCATCCTCAGCATTCTTCTACCAATATAATTCATGTCCCTCCTTTGCACATGTCCAAACCATCTCAATCTCGCCTCCCTCAACTTGTCACCAAAACATCCTACATGCGCTGTCCCTCTAATAAACTAATTTCTAATCTTGTCCATCCTCATCACGCCCAATGAAAACTTTAACATCTTCAGCTCTGCCACCTCCAGCTCCATCTCCCGTCTTTTACTCAATGCCACTGTCTCTAATCCATACAACATCGCAGGTCTCACCACAGTCCTATAAACTTTCCCTTTCATTCTTGCAGATACCCTACTATCACAAATCACTCCTGTCACTCTTCTCCACCCACTCCACCCTGCCTGCACTCTTTTCTTTACTTCTCTAACACACTCTCCATTACTTTGCACTGTTGACCCCAGGTACCTGAACTCCTCCACCTTTTCCAGCTCTTCTCCCTGCAACCGCATCACTCCACTGCCCTCCCTCTCATTCACACACACATGTACTCTGTCTTACTCCTACTGACTCTCATTCCCCTTCTCTCCAACGCATATCTCCACCTCTCCAGGCTCTTCTCAACCTGCTCCCTACTCTCACCACAAATGACAATATCATCTGCAAACATCATAGTCCAGGGAGACTCCTGTCTGACCTCGTCCGTCAACCTGTCCATCACCACTGCAAACAGGAAAGGGCTCAGGGCCGATCCTTGATGCAGTCCAACCTTCACCCTGAACCAGTCTGTCGTACCTACTGCACACTTCACTGCCGTCACACTGTCCTTATACATGTCCTGCACCACCCTCACATACTTCTCTGACACACCTGACTTCCTCATACAATACCACAACTCCTCTCTTGGCACTCTGTCGTACGCTTTCTCTAAATCCACAAATACACAATGCAATTCCTTCTGTCCTTCTCTGTACTTCTCCATCAACATCCTCAAAGCAAATAAGGCATCTGTGGTGCTCTTCCTCGGCATGAAACCATACTGTTGCTCACAGATGGTCACCTCTTCTCTCAGCATGGCTTCCACTACTCTTTCCCATAACTTCATGGTGTGACTGATCAACTTAATTCCCCTGTAGTTACTGCAAGACTGCACATCTCCTTTATGCTTGAAGATCGGTACCAGCACACTTCTTTTCCATTCCTCAGGCATCTTCTCACCTTCCAAAATCCTGTTAAACAACCTGGTCAAAAACTCCACTGCCATCTCTCCTAAACATCTCCACGCTTCTACCGGTATGTCATCTGGTCCAACCGACTTTCCATTCTTCATCCTCTTAATCGCTGCTCTCACTTCCTCCTTACTAATCCTATCTACATCCTGCTTCACCAACTCCACATCGTCCAACCTTCTCTCTCTCTGATTTTCCTCATTCATCAGCTGCTCAAAATACTCCCTCCATCTTCTCAACACACTCTCCTCACTAGTCAAGACATTTCCCTCTCCATCCTTTACTGCTCTAACTTGCAGTACATCCTTCCCAGCTCGGTCCCTCTGCCTGGCCAATCGGTATAAATCCTTTTCTCCTTCCTTAATGTCCAACCTCTCATACAGCTCCTCATATGCTTTATCCTTGGCTTTCGCCACATCCCTTTTTACCTGCTGCCGCATCTCCTTGTACTCCTGCCTACTTTTCTCATCACTCTGTCTATCCCACTTCTGTTTTGCCAACCTCTTTCTCCTTATGCTCTCCTGCACTTCCTCATTCCACCACCACGTCTCCTTGTCTTGCTTTCTATTTCCAGATGTCACACCAAGTACTTTTCTAGCTGCCTCCCTCATCACTCCTGCAGTAGTCCAACACCTCTTCAACACCACCGAGCCTCTGTCTGACCTCTTCCCTGAACCTCACACTACACTCTTCCTCCTTAAGTTTCCACCATCTTATTCTTCTTTCAGTCCTCACTCTCCTCCTCTTCTTCTTCGCCTCCAAAACCATCCTACAGACCACCATCCGATGCTGTCTAGCTACACTGTCCCCTGCCAACACCTTACAGTCTCCAATCTCCTTCAGGTTGCATCTCCTGCATAGCATATATTTCACCTGTGTGCACCTTCCTCCACTCTTATACGTCACCCTATGATCCTCCTTCTTCTTAAAATAAGTGTTCACCACTGCCATTTCCATCCTTTTAGCAAAATCTACCACCATCTGCCCTTCCACATTCCTCTCCTTAAAACCATACCTACCCATCACCTCCTCATCACCTCTGTTCCCTTCACCTACATGCCCATTAAAGTCTGCCCCAATCACCAATCGTTCTTTCCTAGGTACACCATCTACCACTTCATCTAATTCACTCCAGAATCTTTCTTTCTCCTCCATCTCACAGCCAACTTGGGGAGCATAGGCACTGATGACATTTATCATCATCCCTTCAACTTCCACCTTCACGATCATCACCCTATCAGAAACTCTCTTCACCTCCACTACACTCTTACTGTACGCTTCCTTCATAATCACCCCTACACCATTTCTCTTTCCATCCACACCATGATAAAACAGTTTAAACCCACCTCCAATGTTCCTGGCCTTACTCCCTTTCCACTTGGTCTCCTGAACACACAACAGATCTACCTTTGTCCTCTCCATCATATCAGCTACCTCTCTCCCTTTACCAGTCATAGTGCCAACATTTAAAGTACCAACCCGAACCTCCACTCTCCTACTCCGCTCCTTTCCCTGCCGTCTCTGTAGACGCCTTCCTCCTCTCCTCCTCCTCCTTCGGCCAACAGTAGCCCAATTTCCACCGGTACCCTGTCGGCTAACGATACCTGTGGCGGTCGTTGTTAACCCGGGCCTCGACCGATCCGGTCTGAAATTCTCATTTGTGATCCGCATATTTGATTTGGGACATGTTTTACGCTGGATGCCCTTCCTAACGCAACCCTCCCCAATTACCCGGGCTTGGGACCGGCACTAAGAGTGCACTGGCTTGTGCATCCATAATGGCTGGGTTAAGGGCCACTGCTAGACCCTTAACCCCTCGAATGCTCCGGTGTAGATCACTCTGCATAAAGGGTGTCTGCCAAATGCTAATAATACAATTCACAGTTCCTCTTTTGGGTGGCTGGACAATATTTCATCAACTGACTCCTCAAAGGGTTATTGTGTTTTTAATAACTTTAGTGTTTTAAAAGCAGACATTGTACTTGAAACAATATCTGAAAATGACATCTTTTTAGATCCCCAGAGGGAAAAACCAGATCATTTCCTCACTACACATCCATCTTTCCTAAAGGATTCCTTTTCTGTGTGTGTGTGTGTGTGTGTGTGTGTGTGTGTGTGTGTGTGTGTGTGTGTATATATATATATATATATATATATATATATATATATATATATATATATATATATATATATATATATATATAAATCACTTTTTTAAGGACAAACACGGCCCATTGTGTACAACAGTACAAAAAACAAAAAAAGAAAAACAATAATAATCCACAATATCATGCATTTACATACAGACTGAAACGACGGTGGTTCCACATGTTGGAGAATAATCTGAAAGCTAAGTGCAGGATTTGTCAGTGTAGTAATTATACTGTTTACAGACTCTAATAGCTTACCCATACATCTGTACATGAGATTACGTAACACAGCAGAGCAGGTTGGTACACCAACGATGGCAAACATTTGAGTTGCACTTCTCCATCGTGGCACCTTAATCAACAATCGCATTCAATCATTATATGCTACCTTAAGTTTCTGCATGCTGCTTCTTCTGTAACGCTTCCATACATGGGCAGTATACATAGGTGTACAGTATGCTCTATACTGTACAGTCTTCACAGATATTGAAGACATACTAAATTTCCTAACCAACATATTTGCTTGTGCCGCATCACATGACATTGTCTAAAGACAAGTCATCAGTTATATAATGTACTAAGTATTTAAACTTATCACATACTTTAGGGACAATACCGGAGAGAGAAAAGTCTAAAGGGTTAGGGTTAGGGATAATGTTAAAATTTGAGCCATAATGACAACAAACACTTAATAGCTGTTGAAGTCCTGCACTTTATGGGCAAAAAATCACCAAATCATCCGCAAACCTCAAATGGTTGATAATGGTTTGACTGACCATACAACCTGTTCCACAACTATTTAGGAGCTTTAATAAGCCATATATATAAATATTAAAAAGAACTGGAGACAAAAAATGTGATTCTTTGTTTTAGACCGAAAACAAAGAATCACATTTAAAAAGAACTGTCTAACTGCATTACCTACATTAAAACACATGATTACTCCGTTTTACATGCATTAACTGACAAAAAGCCAGAATTCTCACTAAAAATTTAGGAACCCCCCCTGATGTGTAGCTTATCAAATCATTTTTCATGATTCACACAATCAAAGGCTTTAGATCAATCAATAAATCTCATAAAAATTGTGAAATTTTTCCTAATATACAAATCTAAAATCTCCTTTAAAGCGAAAATACACATATCCATACTATGTTTAGATTTAAAGCCAAACTGATTATCAGAAGTCGAAAAAAAAACTGTTCCAACTTGTTTATTAAAATTCTCAAAAACTTTGTATACAATACTGGCCAAGGCTAAAGGCCGATAATTTTCCATACTATTAATTTTCCCAGCTTTATCTTTAATAATAAGCACTAACATAACAGGTAAGATAGAATCAGGTAAAATGCCATGAACTAAAATCCCAGTAAAAAAAATAGCAAGCTTGCAATTTTTCTGCTTGCAAACTTTAAATGCTCAGCAGATATTTTACTTATCCATACCACATGCCTTCTTATCTTTTAACCTCATGATTGCATCACAAATATCTCATGGAAAAACAAACACATCATCATTATTTTTAATATGACCCACTAAAAATGGGTGACTTTTAACACAATTAAAGAGCTCATAGTAATGTATTTTTCCACAGCTGAGTAATGTTCTCTGCTCCACATACCCCATTAATATTTGTTGTCAATGATGTTTTACAATTATACAAATTTTTATTTCTTTCCAAAAAATTTTATTAGTATATAGTCCTCATTGTGCTTTCATTCCTTTTTATATGACGAAGGACATATTTAAAGTTATCATTTTCTCGTTTCTTTTATTCAAATAAAAGACCATATTTGTGTCTACTTGACTTTAAAAGCCCCTTTAGCCTCAGCATATAGCGCTTCAACATAATCCTTCTAACCTGGCCTAGCTCCAAACCCTCTGGTCTTGTACTCAGGGCCTGCTTGAGGCAAGAAGGCATTACACAATGTTATCATACAAGAAACATAACTCGAAACCATGTTGCAGATTCTTACACTTAATATTATAGCATGCAGATGCATCTTTCGGGAAATCAATATTACTGAACAACGTGTCTGTCTCTGCACAAGATACTCCAAGATTCTCCTCAGTCACATGAATAATATCCTGAATAATAACATGGAACTTTCAAATGTGTTTTTTTCCCTCTTTCTGACTAAGTTTGAAAAAAAAAATAATAATAATAAAGACATGCATGGATGTAGTTGTGCTTACGGATGGCTGTAGTCCCAGTTTATCCAGCATCCATATGGTGATGAAGCTCAGAGGGATGGCCACCACCATGTAGACCAGAGAGAGCCAGTTGACCTGTTCCAGTGTAACGTGCAGATTCTCCGCTATCTGATCTGCTATTGGGGCAAAAGTCAGCCATTGCTGCAAAAAAATGTGATTCTTTGTTTTAGACCGAAATTAAATGCATGTGTAAGTAAACAGCTATGTTTAATGACGTCCACAGTACTATGGTGCTATTGTGACTGGGTTTAATGTGGCAATAAATATGTGCACCCCATTGTCTAAAAAGTCTAATATAGCACACTCTGTGTATTAAATTAAACTTCCATAATCCATGCTCATAGACACTTAGTAGTGTGAGACAAAAGTTTCAACAATAGGCCTAATGGAGAAAACAGTAAACACAATGTGAAACTGAAAAATGCACTGGTTTCACACTCATGATCTGATCCTGATGACTGGTCAGCATTGCGCATGAGGGCTTTAGTAGCCATCCGTAGTTCTCCATTTGCTGAACATTTATCAATCATCTTTCAAGCAACCAGAAATATAAAAATCATATGATTATAACATATATACAAAGAAAACGTACAAAATCTTAAAATATGCACTTTTTATAAACACGTTTATGCGCAGGACTTAACCTAGCTTCAGTAGAAAACTTTAACCTGGATACTGTAGGTTTCTATCAGAGAACTGCTGCTGTAAACATAAATCATTTTAAGTCCTTTGCTAATCCGAGGGAAGTCTGAAGTCATCTCACAATAGTAGCATTTTCCAAACAGTTAACAAACATAACATTTTTCTCTGCAGTTAATTTAATGTGTTTGACTGAAAATCCAATGGGGTCAGTTTGCAGGTTCAAACTGTGGCTGCTGAGTATAGACATGAATTACAAAACTTATCTGTTGGACACTCGGAGCATGTAGTTACTCTGTTAACTCAATAAATCTTTACTAGTAAACTCCAGTAGGTTTTAGTCTAAATTATTCAAATAATTGTAATCGTCACTCGGCACTCATGAAGGTTGTATGAGGTTATTCAGGATCAAACTCTCCTTTTCTTTTAAATTAATGCCGCTGGAATGAGCTCTAAATGTAAATCACTAACCACTGATGATTTACTTGATAAACACAGCGGAAGTGAACTGTGAGTGACAAATGAAACATAAAAACGGTGGCTCTGTAAAGTTGTTCAGAGCATTTTGTCTCAATCTTTTTAGAGGGAAGAGACACCGCAGATCAATATGGCGATTTCTAACTCGACAACTTTATCGTGTGATGAAATGATTCTATGGACTTCAACTACAAAGAGGCTGAGTGAATTGTTTGAGGAGTATGAAGATGATGTAAATCATGGCATTGGCAGTTATCAGATATACCCGATGGGGGATTTTACTCTGGTTTGGCAGACAGCACTCTCTATCACCAAAATACCAAATGAAAGAATATCTATTGTAAGTACAGCCTCGTCCTGTACGGTTCCAAAGATGTGTAGAATCTTTGCCAAGACACACAGACATTACTTACTGACCAGACACCTTACTGAAACAATTTTATATTCATTTCAATCTGTCTTCACCTTGCCATTTAATCTTTAACTTTAACATTTTTTATATTATTTACAGAGAAACTCAGGCATGTTTTCAGAACCTCCAGACTGATCAGTTGCTTTTAATGCTTGTTATCTGTCCTGCTGTTTCTATAAATCTGTCCTGCTGAACACCTCAAGCAGTATAGTCTATCCTCAACACTCCGCTCAGCCGAGGCACATCTGCTATTAATCTTGAGAATCGCTCAGTATGCTAATGTTTTTATTACACCCTAAACTCTGTTATAATGTTCAAATAAATATTAGGAACAACACAGGCTGATTTCATTTGTAATTGATTAGTAATGTAAATCTTATTGATTATGGTTCACTCTCCAACAAGTGTACAATCCCGGGTAAAAAAAAGGCAAAGCCAAAAAATAGCAACATAAACATTTTAATGGTTTTAACAACAAATTATTTATCAGGAAACAACATGAATGGAACAAATAAATAAATAAATAAATAAATAAATAAATAAATAAATAAATAAACAAACAAACAAACAAACAAACAAATAAATAAATAAACAAATAAATAAATAAATAAATGTATAAAGTATGGGATAGTTTTACTTTGTGATTTTTTGTTTATTTGTTTAATGTTGATGTTTTGGAACAGTTATGGTGTAGGGAATTTATTGGTGAAATGAAACCTGTTTTATTTTTACATCAAGCATCCGAATCATTATCTTGATTTCACCTTTGCATACAAGAAGACTACCTAATAAAAATGTTCCTGTTTCTAGCTTTTCCCCAAACACCACTAAACAAAAGCTAAAATAAACCTGCAACCGTGGCACAGGAGCGTGTCGGGAGTGTTAAACTGTTGCTTATGATTTTGTGGTAAAAAAGTTAAAGCCTTAATATTTTAACATTCTGGGTTTGGATTAGTTTGTTTGTTTGTATTGCCAGATGTGTAGAATGGTAATATAGTGCTTTCTAATACACACTTTGTTTTATATCTCACGTTAAGCAAGTTGAACGTTTGGAGTCTAGATAAAGGAGTCTTACTGAACAGGATGAAGTGAGAACTGAAGATAAAGCAGGAAGACAAATGATGATAATGGGGAATAACATTGCTATTATAAAGTTAGTACAGTGGTGTTTGTTTAGGGGCGGAGCCACAAGTCTGAATGACCTGATTGCAACCACACCTGGTGCATTCAAAACCTAATACTTATATCATCTAATCACTAAAACAGGTACCTTAAAAACTCAAAAATAAATAAATACTCTGTTACAGCACTCGTATGAGATTTCCTGTTGTGATTTAATATGAGAGAATTTCTCTTGTAGACCAATGCTTTAAAAGTAAAACAGGAGTTACCGTAGTTCCTGGTCACTTACCACTGAATTCGAGCAGTTAAGCAAGCAAAGGACCAGTAACATGAACCATCTTCTCTTGTACACTCTGAAGTGCGGCGCTGGGCTCCTCTGTGGGGAATCATATTCAACTCGCACTTCCGAGGAATCACTGGCGAGACCTCCATCCTCCATAGAGCAGCTTTACGTGGGAAGCGCTGGGACTGAATTACAGCCAGGCACTGAATGAACATTTCAAGCGGAAGACTTGTTAAAAGTCTTCAACTAAACCTACCAACCGTGTCATATATCTGTAGCGAAAAGTAAACTTCACCCCAAGTTCAGCAGGTCGCTCATTTACAAGTGCCGGCTAAAGTCCCAAGGAAGTAAAAGGAAAAGGAAAAAGCCAATACAATACTGAAGGCAGGCATTTATGACCACGCCCTCTCCCTCGTGACTGATGATGTCATAGCGCCGGGCTGATGTTGGCACGTGCTCGTGTGGGCCATGCATGATTTTAACCTGTTTCATGTTACTGCAAGAAAGTTTGCATGGTACTGAAGAGGCATCCTGCAACAAAACAACACTTAACCTCAATGGGAAAGTCGCTTCATAAGAAGCAAAAAGGTTTATTTTGTCATGAAGTGTATGATATTTAACAGGTTAAATATACACAGTGCATCAGTAGGAGTAAGACAGAGTACATTTGTGTGAATGAGAGGGAGGGCAGTGGAGTGGTGTGGTTGCAGGGAGAAGAGGTGGAGAAGGTGGAGGAGTTTGGGTACCTGGGGTCAACAGTGTAAATTAATGTAGAGTGTGTTAGAGAAGTGAAGAAAAGAGTGCAGGCAGGGTGGAGTGGGTGGAGAAGAGTGACAGGAGTGATTTGTGATAGAATGATATCTGCAAGAGTGAAAGGGAAAGTTTATAGGACTGTGGTGAGACCTGCGATGTTGTATGGTTTAGAGACAGTGGCATTGAGTTAAAGACAGGAGGTGGAGCTGGAGGGAGCAGAGTTGAAGATGTTGAGGTTTTCGTTGGGAGTGATGTGGATGGACAGGATTAGAAATGATTTTATTAGAGGGACAGCACATGTAAGTCATTTTGGAGACAAAGCGAGGGAGACAAGATTGAGATGGTTTGGACATGTGCAGAGGAGGGACCTGGGGTATATCGGTAGGAGAATGCTGAGGATGGAGCTGCCAAGAAGGAGGAAAAGAGGAAGGTCAAGGAGGAGGTTTATGGATGTTGTGAGGGAAGACATACAGGTAGTCGGGTTGAAAGAGGCAGATGTAGAGGACATGGGGGGTATGGAGACGAATGATTCGCTGTGGCGACCCCTAATGGGAAAGCCGAAAGAAGAAGAAGAAGATCATGAGGATTAGGCAAAAACTGCAATCTGGAGGTAGACTATAGAAAAAAGTCCATCAAAGATTCTAGCTTTAACCTTTAAAAGGTTTTTCCACACGGTCAAACAGGAGAATTATTTTAAAGGAAAAATTTAGAAATGGATGAATAGTACAAGTTAGCTTTTACTGTCTTTCCAACCAGTTGCAAGAAAAATTCTCCACAGACAAGGGGGGTCAGTGGGTTCAGTGTGTGTGTGTGTGTGTGTGTGTGTGTGTGTGTGTGTGTGTGTGGGCTGGAGGTCCGAAAATTGTCACGCGCAATACTGTGCATATTATATTACTATTATACATATATGAATTCATTATTAATTCAATTACAAATAAAATGAAAATGTAACTCACCGTAATAATGCAGAATCAGTGCATTAATTAATTGATGCACAGAAAAAAAATGCGACTGAAACAAGTGACCTGAAACAAAACCCTGCAGACCGTGAAAGTCAATAAATGGAAATAAAATACAAATGAGAAAGTTTTTATTCTTTTTGTGTGGAATGATACCACAGTCTGGTCCAAAAAGTTAGGGCCCCTTGATATCAAGTACAGTACACAGTGAAACAAAATAGCATTCCACCAGCACCATAAACAACAAGGGGCTCGAGAAAACAACATAAAAAAACAAAAGGTAGTACAGAACACAAAACTAGACAAAACTATCTGGAACATGACATAAAGTGCATGTGTGCAATATTTAGTCAAATAAATAAGACAGTGAGAGAGTAGACATAAGACAGTACAGAAGATTTGTTTTCATGCGACTGAAATGTCCACATAATAAATTCTGTACATATGCAAACAGGGTTTTGAAATTAACAAGTTTGTGCATTTGTGTGTGTGTGTGTGTGTGTGTGTGTGTGTGTGTGTGTGTGTGTGTGTGTGTTTGTGTGTGTTTGTGCAGTCTCTTCTTTGTATTGTACAAGAGGGTTGGAAGTTTGTAGTCAGTTAAAAGGCCAAAAGGTAGGAAGTTTAAGACTTAAACCATGCATCATATATATGACATATTTACAAGTCACAATATATACTTTTGTTTTTGTTTTGCACCACAATTAATATCCCATCAAGCAATATAAGACTGTTTTAACACGTGTTGCATGTGATAATGAAAACACATGTAAATGATCATGAAAATAATGTAATGTCCAACATGTCTTAGAGATGTAAAGAATCCTTTTCATTTTGATATAATTAGTGCCTGGCTTATGCAATGGTCAGTTGAAAGAACTCAATGACCTACTGATAGCATATTTAAGGTTATTCATGATTAATAGTGTGTGTATTTATTTAGAAAAAATAAAATAAAAATGAAAAATTATTGTGTTTGTCTGCCTTGTATGTATCATTCTGTTTCCAACTATGTTCATCCAAAGAAACACACCTTTTACTCAGTCTCTTACAAATGTAACTTTAAAAAATGAATGAGATGAAATATACACGCTGACACGGGACTCCCGACCTCCCCCATTCACGCTGCAGCTCAGCGCATGCGCATCAGCCCCCCCTCCTGGTTTCGGCCTGTTTCGGAACCGCTCGGGCATTTTCGCCTCTTTGTTTTACTGATAGTGGATTTAACTCGGATTCAACCCAACATCCAAACGGAGCGCTCTCTTCATAAACAGGTTAGTTTGTTCAACTTGGATAAAAATTCACAGGCCAGTGCATAGACATGTCCTTTGTCAGATTTTAGGTCCCGATCGAGGAGTTTTTGCAAATTATTCTCCGTTTCTTGTCCGCTTGATGGCAGCTATGCATGCTATACGTGTTGTTATAGGCTATGTGTGCGCCTATGTGGTCGTGCTGTGGATGGCGACGCCGGGCCCTGCACTTCCATACCGGGCTCGGTCTTTTCTTTACAGGGATGGTAAAGTGTTCATTTGTGGTGTCAGGGCACCGCGTTCATTGTGTCGTTGTGTGGATTCAGTATGCACGGGTTGTCTTTTTGCGTGAGGTGTGTGTGGCTTGCTGGGGGAAACCAGTCCTTTTTCCCTTTAGCCTGGAATGTTCTTGAGGGGAGAAAAAAAAGCAATCGGTTAAGCAAAATCCACCACTTTCATGCTTTTCAAAAGTTGGATTTTTGACCCGCATGAGATGTGCTTAGACCACAAATAAAGTTGGGAGGAAACAAAGTTGGAGCCCAAAACATGCCGATTGTGTTTCAGCAGCTTGTGCTAATATGTTGGAGGCTCCAAATCCACTGGAGACAACAAGTCGGGCTTCCTCCCTCATCCAGGCGCCGGTGTAGCGATATATCGTACCGACATCATACCGTCTAAAGCATGGCCATGTTCAATTACAGCCTTAAAGTTTGTCTGAAAGCCTGCATGTCTCCATGCTGCTGTCTCAGAGGTTATTCATGCTGTGTGTGTGTGTGTGTGTGATTGAGAGACTTGATTTCCTGATCTCAACTTGAAGAAGAAGAAAAAAATAAAACAATTTTGGCAAACACTCAACTCATTTTGACTTGTTTGAGCCTGATCGTGAATCATGTGTCAATGTAAAATTTGGATTTGATCTACTACCTACTGTTACAGGTACAGTTTAATGAACTCAGGGTTCTTCTGGTGAGCCTGTTGAATTCTACAGCGATTTGATGTTTCTTGTACAACACGGATCGATTCGGTTCGTGGGATGTGTAATGGCTCAAGACCAAATCAAAACCTAATTTTCACCCCAATCCTTACTTATTTTTATACCACTCTTATCTTATATATGATTACACAATGTATACTGTATCCTTCACAATTTTTTGAGAACATCATCATGTCTATAAAGGTTAAAGAAAATGTATTCATAGGCTGCACCTTTTAAAGGTTCTTTGGGTACTCAAGGGTTCTTTGATTCTGGCTTAGAACCCTTTTGGATACACTCTTGAATTGAATCAACAAACGGTACAGGGTTTATGATAGAACCCTTTTTTCTTTCGATTTTGAGCCGACCTGAAGAGTCTGAACAGATCTGCAAGCTCACACATTGTTGGATCGAAAAGATTATTGTTGAAATGTAAACATGTGCATCAGGTTTATTATTCTGCATTATTGTTTTAAGTGCAGATGAGTTTGCAGTTCTGTTCAGACAGTCAGGAGGAGTTTATCACACCACCTGGGTGCTGGTACTGAGAAGAGAAGAGTGTTCAGGCTTGTCTTAAGGTTTTTAATGGCTAAGGCAAGTTGTCCATTTGGTTCAAGAGCTTAAATGTTTGAGGTACATTTCAGGTTTGGAAAACCTCACACATCAGGGTTTTTTTATCTAATGTGTGCAGTTACAGGAAAACATTGGAGAACATGACCATGGGTGGTGTGTGTGGCATCATGAGGTTATAAGGTTAATAGTTTTGGCCTTAAAAAAAAAAAGCATTTCCTAAAATCAACCCCTCTCTAAGATGCAACTGAAATATTTGTGATGGGTTTAGTAATTCTGGTGCAAATTGGTTGGTTGATACCGAGCCACTTTTTTCATGAACCATTTTTCAGTGGCCTCCACCAAAATATTGATGACAAATCCAACAAAAAACTAGTGGAGACTGCAAATGTTTGAGTCAGAGTTTAAGAAGGCAGTGCAGCTTGCACACTCAGCTTGTCTAGTTAGCTGCATACCAGATGATGGGTGTGATGGCGTTTAACAGTGGTATCAGCGTGAAAACTGAAGCTTTGAAACTTGATCTCCTTGAGCCAAGTATTCAGATGAAGAGGTAACGGAGCCGGAAAGATTAAAGTGCTGCCGCATCACTCTCTTTAGGTAGAGATGAACCGAGGACCAACGTTGTACCTGAAATATCTCAGAATGTCAGAATTTGGAAGTATGTCATTTCCGTCTGGAGGTCTCCATATTTGTATTTTGCTTGCAGTGAATGAGTCAGATAACTGTGGATGTAGACCTTCTAAAAGCTGTATAGAGAGTGCTAGAGATTTAACAATTGAATAGAGAGAGCATGCTGATGTATTGTTGATGCTATGAGCAGCCATGTTGATTTGATGTTACTTGCTGAACTCGATGTTGAGGAGACCACACACAGGAATTCTAAGATGAGAGGGTGTTTCCTTTATTTTTTTAAATCTCGCTGCCAACACTCTGAGCAGACCGTTAAATGGCACTGTGGGTAATTTAGAAAACTGTTAACTAAAGTGAAAACAAATCACTATGTTGATGAAAGAAGTTTCAACAAAAAGGAAGCTCCCCCCCCCCCCCCCTTTTAATGAAGTAAATCTTGGACCCTTTTGACGATCACATGTTCATTATTAAAGACTAATTTGCAATTCGTTCATTTTTTTAAATTGCTAAATAAACAGTGCATTTCAGTAATCCGATCTGAGAATCTTGAGTGGGATTGTGAATGAATATAAGGATTAGATTCAAGATTTAATATCGGTACGTTATTGACTTAGATACACTGGTTAAATGAATAACTCCGACTGCTGTTATTTCGCTCCGTTGTGAGGATCTAAAGGCATGTGCTGGAAGAGCAACCAGGCAGGAGAGGCGGTGGTATTCATGTCCTCTTGCTTAAGGCTACACATTTCTGGACACATGGGACCCTTTGCATTAAATCCTCCAGCGGCAACTGGTCGGAAATCTGAAACTGCTGAAATGTGACTAGTGACAGCTTTCCTCACAAATCCACATTTCTGTCTATTTAACACAGAAGCTTGAGATGCAGCCTGCCGCAATCGTTCTGGTTATTACTCAATCCGCTCCTGTGACTTGCTCACGTAGGAGTGTATGAGTAAATCAGAAATCCATAGATTTTTATTAAAGGGAGCGTTATTAGCCTGTAAGAGCTAACAGAAACCCAGGTGGCCAGATAGCAGCGTGGACAGGTTAGATATTTTTTTTGCATTGCGTTGTGTTGCGCACTGGTTTGTGAAGGTCGTTTTTTTTTTATCATTTTTTGAGAAGAAAAGTTGTGGTTGTGAAGAGGCGGCCTCAGTGGTGCCTCGTGTTTTGTTGCCACTTCTGGCTCGCTGGCAGCAGTTGAAAGGTTTTCGGTTGAAACAAAGCCGGCTGTGAATTCTGCTCTTTCGCCATTTGTCAGGAAAAGCGAGTTCTAAAACGGGTAAAGCCTGTGGTCGGGCGTTAGGTGATGGAGGTAGCCGATATGGATTCCTGTTGATATATATGGCTCATGTTGGGTACTTATTTTTTCTTCTTTGAAAGGTCATACAGGTGTTTGTTGAGACACACAACTAAAGACCTTGACAACCAAATATCAGGACACTTTTTCATCCTCCGTTTTGGTTTCAGATCAGTTAACAGTAATGTTATGTATAGTTATAGGTGCATGACAACACATAGCGCTTTATATATCTATAAACAGAATATTCGGCGACCTCATGTCTGAACTGCCAGTTACACAAAATGTTTAGAACTGGTATTATATAAAAGCAGTTTCACGTTTGCAGTCATGTTGTTCTGGTATGTGAAATAAACAGCAAGATGTGACCGTGAACACAATATTGGTTCATATTGTATTGAATTGAACGCTTGAATCTGATTGGTCAGAAGATATTGATTGATTTTCTGTTCTGCTCTGACAGAAGTGAAGGCTGTAACTCCTATCACTGGTGTCTAATGTGCTCGTTCTAATGCCGCATCTGTGGTGATCATTTGCGAGTTGTAATGATGTCATTTCCCATCTTGGGAGTTTTGATATGAGAAATGGATAGAAATAAAAACTTGAAAGCTTTTGTGAAAGTATGTATTTTGTTTGCTCTGTCAGATCATGTAATGCTCATATGAAGCTACTTTAGGCCGGAGTGATTACTGTGGCAACTCCAAATAACCATATTGTTAGTGATTATCTTGTCGTTATGACTGATATGATCAGTGTATTACCAGATATAACCAGTACTGTGTCTATTTTATTCTATTATTGTTTAATATACTGTGTCTAAACAACTTATGCTGTAAACCTGGTTAAAAGTCGAGAAGTTGAACATCACGGTGTTTCCACAGTAAGCGCTGCCGTGTCGATGTGACCTCACTCTGTAAACTCAGGAGAAATTGCTTGATGAGATTTCCGGTGCTTTTAATTGGTTACAGGCGATAAACTACCAGTTTCTCTATGAACAATTCATGCGTTCATTATCATTCAGGGAAGTCGTCTCTACTTTTCAGCGCTTTGTTACAGTAAAGCTGTTCAGGACAGCTGATGTGCAGTTTATCCGAACGACGCTGCAGTTTCCCTCTTATTTACTTCGAGAAAATAAAGGAGATGCTTTACTTCTAGATTGATCTAGAAAAACGCTCAGTTATTATTGGCACATTGTACTCTAAAAGTAATTAAACACTTCCGAATGTGCCGTCATCAGAAAATTTTTAACTTCTGAAAACGTTAAACGTCTCCCGCAAGTTCATCGTTGATTATTTTCCTACGACAGCACTTCCTGTTGCTATTTGTGTTTCTTGTTCCATGTCAGATTTGTTTAAGACGGTTGAGTGGATCTAGTGCCAGCTATATTGAGTGGTAAATCAGACCGAGGCTGTCGAAAGTGTTAAAGGGTTATTTCAAACGCTCAAAAATGTACTAATATTTCATTACTTCAGAACACCAAGGTGTAAAGTGTTTGTGAGTGCTATCTAGCAGCAAGCCGAAGATGCGGTGTGTGTCGCGCTCGCGCCCAGGGCCTCTTCCTCTCCCTCTGTGGTTTGCGTGGGTGTTGGGAAGCCTTGTGTTTTGTAAGCATGAATGTTTTGAATGAACGCCTTGATCAAGCCATTTGTTTGTTTTTTTGGTGTGTCAGAAGCAGGGTCGCTTTCAGAGCTCTGTGTCAGTTTGTTTATCTCCTGAATGCACACTATGAGCTACTGTGTACAGCCGCTAAACGATGTGATAAGCTATTGCCGCTAACAGAGTCACGCTTCTTTTATTGATCTCTTTCAACGTGTCAGAACGTGACATGCCCACAATCCACCAGCTTGCTCATGAGCTCCCTCTGGGAATACGCCCATGTTTTTTCTTTTTATTTCCCCACTACCTAAATGTAGGTGGGGATATTTCTACTATCCTGAGTCACAGGAGCCTGCATGCGGCAATTTACACTTTACTGTTGCTGAACAGCAGGGACAGAGCTGTGGTTTAAGGATGTGTGTGCGTGTGCGCGTGTGCGTATGTGTGTGTGTGTGTGTGTGTGTGTGTGTGTGTGTGTGTGTATCACATTTAACGTTAGTTTTTTTGCTAAGGTTAGCTAATATTACAAAAAGCATTGGGACCAAAAATCTGTGGATTTTTTTAATTAATTTTTATTCAGACACACTACTGAGCAGGCAGCATTTGTGCTCACGAAGAACATCTGTCCAATTCAGAAGTCACTTTCAAGTCCTTCATGGAACTCTTTTAAGAGATAAACGGGATTTTACTAAAGCCAGTGATTCAGGACTAATGAAGTAAAAATGGTTGTAAATATAACAGTTTAGGGATAAAACATGACCACGGGTGCAATGGATTGTTTGATTCCTTTTATATCGAAGGAACTGGTTTTGTGCCTTTGTGTGAAAAATGAATGACCGTCTGCTCCACTGAGATCCTCATACGCAATATCTAAAGTGGTTGAAAGCGTGTCTGAATTATTTTGATAGGACAACCGTAACCAACAGATGAAGGGATTTTATTTATTTTTTTTAACTGATCCAAACAGGGTCAGGGTCACAGCAAGGTCAGCAATCTTGTGATTTTCTTCAAGAGGATCTTTCTTGTTTGTATGTATTAGTGGTATTTTAGACAGACTGGTAAACAAGAAAAGAAGGTGTCCCTGTTTGTTGATGGCATTGATGTCAAGTTTCGTGTGACCTAACCCTAACCCTAACCCTACACTTTTTTTTTTTTTTTTTTATCCATGTAGAGTTACATTCATTGTAATGAAATGTCTGTGGGACAAATCACTTTTTGTTCTCGCTTACGCTATAGCTGTTCTAATTAGTCGTTCCTTCACCAACCTCTCGAATTTCCTTGAAGTTAATGAGGGATTAATGCAGCCTGTCAGAAACTGCAAGTCCTCAGTCTTGAAGACTTTTCTGCGAGGGAAAATGTAAAAGAACACCTAAAGAACTGCCAAAAACTGTCGTCTCAACAATGTAATTATCGTAGACTGCCGCACGAGTCCTTATGAAGTAGTCATTACTATTGTAACAATAATGTATGCGAACAAGCCAGAACTGCACTATATGAACAAATGTTTGGGTCATCTGACTTTTCCAGCCATTAGCGATCCTTTTCAAAGGAAAAGTTACCACAAAGTTGGAGGCACACAATTGTATAGGAGGTCTTTGCATGCAGTGGCATTACAATTTCCTTTCACACAAAGTAGGAGAACTAAACCTGCTTCAACATGAGACTACACCTCTACACAAAGCCAGCTCCATGAAGATATGGTTTATATGGGTTGGAGTAGAAGACTGGAACACTGACTGTACCTCAGGCCTCCTCACCCTACATCACTACCTCATGTTACTAAAACCCATGTGCTTAAATGAGCACAAAGCTCCAAAAGTAGAATCCAAAATCTACATCGGCCAAGAAGAGTGAAGATTATTATGAGAGCATATGAGGACTAAAAGTAAAACGGGATGTATAAAAGAATCTTGTGTCAGGTATTAGTCAGGTATCCACAAATTATTTTCCATATTTATTTTTACAAATTATTTATTTTTATATTGGTGCCTAGCTGCCACTCTTGGGCCCTTGAGCAAGGCCCTTAACCCTCTGTGCTGGGATATGCAAGCTGGGATATGCAAAGAACGAATTTCACCATGCTGTAATGTATATGTGACCAAAATAGCAGGTTTCCCATGTTGTTGTTGGGTTTTTTTTCCCCAGAAGAAGGAATGTGATTATACAGTCATAGTTTGTGTGTTTTTTTTTTTTTTGTTTGTTTGTTTTTATTTTGTATTTATTTTTTAATCTGATGTGAAAACTAGGAAGTGGTTCTGCATAAAGACATGTTATTTGTTGTGATCAATAATGTGATACTGCACACTGAAGGCTGGGTTGAAAGGTTAAAAAATTACTGTGATTAATTTCTTTGAAGTCTTCTGAAAAATTCTGATTGCAATCTGCTGATTGACTTGAACAATCACGTGCGAACTAATAAACAAAGAAAGCGACATGGGCATGAGAGAGAACGCAAGATGCTTGTGTTTCCGCTCATACACAAAAAAGAAAGAGCTTCACGGTGTGGGCTCAGAACTCTCTTACGTCAATGTGTTCAAATTTATCTTTGATTGTATCTGTTACCTCCAGAGCGGCGTGTGTAATTGTATATAAGAAAGTTCATCCTTGTTTCTCTTTGTGCTTTTTTTTTCAGAGCCTAGAGGTAATTAATTACGTTTTCTTCCGGGTTTTTTTTAAATTATTGTTAATATTTTGACTATACAGATACGGAGCTGGAAGCAGTTTAGTATAACGCTGTGTTCCTAAATGGTTTCATAGCTTCTTATTGAGACTTAATTTCAACAGGAGACTGAGATGTTGATGAGATTTGTTGTTGGTGTAATTTAACTGCAAATGATTCGAACGATATTTAGTTTATTTTACACAGAGTTTATATAAGCTGATGTTTAACCTTTTAAAAAAAATCTTTTTTTTTTTTAAATAATAGGTGTTAATGTTATGTTTTCTTCTTCCTCTCACGACCTTCAGTAAATTTAGTTGATGCAACTTCCTGTTTCAACACATGACCTGTTTCAACACATGAACAGATATTTCATAGGGAAATTAAACTAAAATGTACAGTTTTTATGTGGTGTAATTGATATTCTATGGAAAAAGATGTTTGCAGTACAAGCAATTAATATTGACATTTTTTTCTTTTAAGATAAAGTGTATGTATGGGCTTCGTCACATGAGCGCTATAGGTTCGTTATAGTACGCAAGTTTGAATGTTTTATAAGGTTATTTATCTGAAACACGCATCCTAAATGATACTTTATGTTGAGAAACGTGTTTTATTGCTCCGTACTACATAAATTGTAATTATATTAACAGGGCAGCAAATGTCACCTCAGGAATCACTTTTCTAATATAATAGTGTATCGTAAGTCTTTATATCACACGAGTGTCAGGAAGTCTCTGCTGTGTAGGTTGGAGTGATCACTGGAATCTGGGACACTTTTTAATTTAATGATCCAGTGCCTTTTTTTTCTTTTCCTTTTTTCTTTTCTTTTTGCGATAATGCTTTTTCAAAGTGTGTCAGCTTTTCTCAGTAGCAACCCGAACCTGTGTGTGTGTGTAACATTACCTGGCAAAGTAGGAGTTTTTTTTCTGGAGGCAACTACAGTGAGACATGGCTTATAAAACACCACCCAGGAAGAATAATTGAAATAAAACAAATTTGATGTTAAAGGGGGGGGGGGGGGGGGGTGTGGCTGCAGACCTCGAGGCCTCGTCTGAGCCAATTCTTTAGTCTTTTTACAAAAATAGAATTTTCAGTGCTGAGTATCATTGAGCATTGAAGCACAATTACCCAAGCTTTTTCCACGACTGTATTTCAATAAGCACCGTATGTTTGAACCTTAGCAGAGCACAAGGAAAGCGAATCGGATGCAATTTAGGATTCGGCACAAGCTGAAGATGGCAGAATGTATGTAAATTATGGGTATGATATATAAAATTTGGTTAAAATTGACTGCATTGACATGAGTAAATAATAAAAAATGAATCATTATAACTACATTGTCCCTTGGGTGAGGGAAGACTTTTTGGTAGACTGTCACTAATTGGGATGAAGCCTCCATTTTCTTTTTTTTCAGGATAAACATGTTTTGAAATTAAATACACTAAATACATTACCCAGAAGCACTGTTGAAGATTTTGTTTAGATTTGTTTAGATTGTGTGCTGCTAATGAATAACTACTCATGTTCAAGTTCATGTTTGATGTACTGTAGTGTAACAGTCTTAAATAATGAGCTTGAGGGCAGTCAATATGAACACAATTCTGTCAGTGTGATCAATTAAAATGAGGACAAGGTGCTTTAAAAAATGGAAAGGAAGAGAGCACCCACAGTGCTCAGTGCTCACAGAACTGAAGTGCTCTCAGTCACAGCACTTTCACAGCTCACTTCACCATGCTTCATTCACAAGTAGCTTTTTTTCATTTTCACAAGCACATGTACAAGTAAATAAGCGTAGTAGTTGATACATTTCTGATACCGGTATTGCTATCATGGCATCCTCACAGCTAATATGGGCAAATTTCTCCCAGAGATGTTACTGAAGATGAAGCGGTGGTGACCGAGTGTGAATAAATAGACTATTATGAGCTCGAACTGTATGTTCTGGTTTCCTGTAAATGTTTAAGAAGCGCAGTGCTTGTGTGGTACTGTTTGTTAATGGAAATAGCTGACATGTTCTAATTATGATGTTCAACTGTTAACTTTTTGCGGTCAAGGTGCGTTTGAGGGATAATGACTGTAGTGAAGTGTAGAAAAGCGAGAGGCCGAACCCATCCCGTACTGATTGCACATTCACACCACTGTGAGTAAACAAAAAGCCGCCATTGTTTTCAGTGAGTGCGTTAGCGCCTTGTGCTTTGCTGATATAATCACCACCAGGGCGAGTAATCACTTGTAGGTCCACTTGCATTTCTAGCTGTTTTGCCCTTTGTGCTCTCAGCTCAGCAGTATGATGCCTGAAGACTGCAACCAATTTGTCAGAGTTTCTCGACTGTGAAGCTCTGGGGGTGCAGTCTGTGAAATCTGAGTGCTGTGAGGAAATCTTAGATGATGAAAGATTACTCCCTCTTTCAAGTTCCCCTTTACTAGTGTTTTTAATTTGGTATTTTATTGCTGTGATCTATAGATTCCTGGATATTCAAGAGTTTTATTATCTACTAAATAATACACTTAGTAACCTTTAAAATAGCCAGAAACGAAATGAGTGTCTGTAACATTAAGTCTTTTCTAAAGGTGATGTAATCACATTTGATTTGTAAGGTAAATTTTTCCCCACAAAACAGCTGTAGATAAATCTAGATATAGATTTGGTTCTTATCTACTGTACACAGCGTATTATATACTATATGTGTATTGCAATCATAGAAGCAGCAACCCTCAGCGTACCGAACAGCAACAAGGATGTCATCAACATGTCACAGATTTGAGAACACAGAGGTACATGGTCCTGAGACTCACCCCATGGCACGAGTTATAGGATTGCTCAGTTTTGGCCTGAATAAATTGTTTATCCAGATGTTGTTATATGCACTCGTGTAGTGATTGAGTCATTAACACAGGCTTAAACATGCTGAAGTGGTCAGGCAGAACGACTCGTTTCTTTATCTCGATTAGAGGTCGACCGATATGGGTTTTTCTCTGGCCGATGCCAATATTTCGAAATGTTGCAGTTTTTTCCCCCTTCATCTCGTAAAATCTAATCATTAATAACACGTGATACAGAAAATGTATTAAATGAAAGTTATTAAACAACACAAGACTCTACAATCAGTGCATTTGTTAGTAGGTTTTGGTCCCTGTGCCAAATTTATTCTAAACTACAGCTGGTTGAAAGTTCACTAACAATACAGTTCCATAAAGTTACTTTCATTCTCTCTCCAAATGTTTTTCCTCATATTGAACTAATAAAATACATAAGGCTTGATTTAAGAACGAATGAGTAAAATTTGAAGCACGGTACACAAAAAGCTGACGGTCGGGGAATGTCGGAGAATGTCGGAGGGGTTGAGTGTCAGTCGGCTTTGGGGGTGTTTTCCGCATCGTTGGCTCTGGTCGGACCGCGTCAGCTTTTTTTTGCAACTTAGCAAATATGATGGAAAAATATAGAAGGATAATCTGGACAATATTCAAAAGTAATTGCAAATCCTGCATTACCTTTTGCATTTTAGCGAACGCACAGTGGCTGCCGAATTTCAAATGGAAACCATTTCCAAGTAGATTTGCAGCTGAATTTTCCGTGTCTTACGAGTTATTAAATGTGTTAGTTATTATGTTTAAATGCCAAAATTTATTTTCCATGTTTGCGTTTTCACTTTCTTTGCGTTACTTATGCAGCCTGCCAAAACGCAAATGGAATCGAAATTCCTTTCGCCTTTCCAAAGTCTTGCATGGTGTGCATATGTATTTCCGATGCCTTGCACTGAAAGATGTAAATCAAGTTTCGGGGACGATGTTATTGTGCGTGTTTGTATTGGGAAGTGACGTCACTCCCAGTCGTAATCTGTATAAGCATGTATAATGTATAAGCAATTGACCCTTTGCAAAGAGCTTGATTGACAGGTGTTCTTGTCATGGTGGCATGGCTTGTCGGGCATAGCAACAGTAACTAAGGAGGGCAGGTTTGCGAAGGGTCAATTGCTTATACGTTTATGAAACCGTATTTACCTTATTTCTTGTAGATTATGAATTTTCATCAACTTGCTGCACGAGCATCATAATAAACAAAAATAAACCAAAACATTCAGCAGAATCATCTATTGCTGGCATTTCCCCTGTTGGCCGTTGACGGAGAGTGACGTCACTTGCCAATACAAACACGCTCAATAATATAGTCTCACCCCTGAAACTTGATTGACAGCTTTCCATGCAAGGCGTCATAAATGTAAATGGTGCAAGGCTTTGAAAATTCAAATGCAAAAGAAATTGCGATTCCCTTTGAGTTTTGGCAGGCGACGCACGTGACGCAGAGAAAGTGAAAACGCAAATGTGGTAATAATTATTGCTATTTACATATGACATGGTCATAACTCTTAAGACACGTAAAATACAGTTGCAAATGGACTTTGCGTTTCCATTTTAATTTGTCGCTAATGCATAATGTTTGGATTATGTCACATTTTATGCGTCCACATACGGAAAAAGTAATTGCTAATACAATTTGCAATTTCTTTTAAATACTGTTTGTAAAATACTTCCATAGAAAAAGCTACACGACTCCGTTAGTAATGCTCACGTCAGGTGTAAACGCTGCCTGCTTTATATATATTTATGGTTGGTTTCCCGGTTCGGACGGCGAATAAAGACTACTGCTACCTGCTGGTATAAGAGAGTTGTGTTTTTTCACGCAAGCACAAAATGTACACGTACGGGTCGGTGCGTCAGATGCGCCTGCCTAATAATCGGCCTAATTTGCAACACAATCCCCCGATGCCAATTTCATTTAGAAATGCCAGTAATCGGCCCGATGAATCCCCTGGCCAATCAATCGATCGAGTTTTAACCGTAATGACACATTGCTACTATACCTACTTATATAGACAAAAGTTTTGGGACGTCTTCACCAAACGGATGCCACACGTTCAAGGCACACAATTGTATAGGATGTATTTGGATGTTTGTAGAATAAAATTTTCCCTTCACCTGAACTAGGAGACCCAAATCTTTTTCAGCATGACAATGCCCCTGTGCATAAAGTGAGCTCTATGAAGACATGCTTTAAATGGTTTGGAGTGGAAGATCTTATCTCTTATAGACCACTCAGCTCAATCCTATTGAACACCTTTGGGATGAATTGGAGCGCTGACTGCACCCCAGGCCTCCTCACTCTACATCCGTACCAGACTTTACTAATGCTCCTACGTCTGGCTCTTCATGTCCACAAGCCAAAATTTTGTGGAAAATCTCCCAATAAAGTTAAAGTAACAACAAATGGGGATTAAATGGAAAAGTTGAAAAGCACAAATATATAGTCAGGTATTCAGTCATTTTCTTCCCATGTAATGTATTTCAGAATATTTAAATAATTCTCAAAATTGACATTCGTTTATTTGATATCAAGTAATTAAATTTTTTTCTCATCATACAATAGTTATATCCCCACAGTAAAAGTGCAAGTTTTAAAATGAGTGAGGAGTGTTTTAGAAACACGGGTTTAAAAAAAGAACATTGTTGCCTTTGTGGTTTTGCCCTCCTGCTGCGCTCTTACCCAGTCTGTGTTACCTGCTTCGTTTCCACCGAGATTCTTCATGTATACTAAACCGTACCTTGCGTACGCTCGTGGTTTGTGCTGCATCCCATTAACATTTTATGCTACTCGCTTTGAAACTAACCATCAGTGAAAACGAATGCCTGAAGGGGTTTTGCTGGGCTTGTGTGTTTTGCGATGCTTTGCTACATTATAATGCAAACGCTTTGCATTATGGTTTTTGAACAACATTATTTAATGCATTATTTATCGTGGCGCGAATCCTAGCAGTTGATCATATTTTAGTATTTTTGTCATAGATTGACCCTTGCTGTTGGTGCATGTTAAAAGTTTATATAAAATAATATATATTGTTTTGGTGCAATATTATATATTGCACCAACAGCACAAAAAATATATGTATATATACGTGTGTCTATATATATATATATATATATATATATATATATATATATATATATATATATATATATATATGTATATATATATATATATATATATATGTATATATATATATATATATATATATATGTATATATATATATATATATGTATATATATATATATATATGTATATATATATATATATGTATATATATATATATATATATGTATATATATATATATATATATATATATGTATATATATGTATATATATGTATATATATGTATATATATGTATATATATATATATATATATATATATATGTATATATATATGTGTGTGTGTGTGTGTGTGTGTATATATATATATGTGTGTGTGTGTGTATATATATTTTCTCTCTCTCTCTCTCTCTCTCTCTCTCTCTCTCTCTCTCTCTCTCTCTCTTTATATATATATATATATATATATATATATATATATATATATATATATATATATATATATATATATATATATAGAATCATTCTGACACAGTGAGATGTTTGTTTGGTTCTGCTGTGTAAGAGTGTTTATCTAGGAAACATTAGCTGCTCTTTTGGGGTCGTCAACACGTTACACGTGAACCCTCGGTGTGTCAAAAGTCAAACCGGTTTGTCTCTGTCAGGCCAGCTGAACCCAGAGAACGCATTCATGGTTAGAAGTGTGCATGTACGCGTGCCAGTGTCCGCTTGTCCAACAGCGCTGCTGGACAACACTAGCTCCTTTGTGAGATTCAGTTTGTGAGAGTCTGTTTGCAAGGCGCTAAGCGCTGGTTAAGAGAGCGTGGCCATGCGTACCCCCTGCGCCGATCGTCATAACCTCTGGAACACGAGACCGGGTTCATGCGAGGTCAACCACAGTGTGTTCCTTCAGAAAGTGCACATGCATGCCTGCTATTTCTGTCAACATGATATGCTTGTGCGCTTCCCTGTCAGTGTGTTTAGTGTTTTAGCCTCAACGAAAACCTGTTTGAGCAAGTATCTGAACTCTCCGGTACTTAAAGAGATCCAATTAAGACTGGACTGAAGTTGTGTGTTGCATATGAGAGATTTGATTTGAGTGGATATGATGTTGATTCATCATTTGTTTCTGATATTTCTTTCCAGGTTGGTCAGACGTTTCTTTGAAGTAGATGTAGCTAAACGTGAAAAGGTACAGCGGTCTGTCGGAACTCGTGGGGGGTTTCGTCCGAAGACGGTTTTTTCCCGTAAAGCCGGAAATTTTTGACGCACCCCCGCAGCCTCTATGGTATCTTAGTGAATTCATCTAGATATTATCCCACTTTAATACTATAATGTTTTAAAAATTGACATTTGTTAGTGAAAACATGGTTTAAAATGTTATTCCTAACGTTCCTGAACATTCGGTCACCGCTGGGGATTCCCACGAATTTTAAGATAATCCACAACTTGCTGTTAGTTAGGTTCCAAACAAGAACCCGCAAATTTCCTGAACCGTGAATTATCGGGGGTTGAATGTATATGTAAATGTGTGCGATGTAGGTAAATGTGTAAATGTCCACAGAAAGATAGAGTTGCCATGAGATTTTAAAACTTGGGATGAAACCAAATATAAACACGTTAATCAGAATGAATATATAACATGTTCCAAACAGATACAATTGCGTATGCTATTATGTTATAATTTTGACATATTTTAAACTCTTGCGCTTTTTTGGGGGGTTTATAGTCAGTGACTTGTGCTACTTGCTGGACTGTTTAATGCTTGTACTTTTATCCCAAACAAAGGCACACAACAAATAAGCTTTGAGTTAAAGGGCTGCTTTTTTTCTAGTTTTCAAATTTCATCAAATGAAAATGTTCTTGGAGGGGAAAAAAAATTCACACAGATCTAAAACAAAGTGTTAACTCGCTTTGTATTTCATTATGATTACATTCAAACGTTTCTCTTATTTTATGGAATGCAACAAACCTCAATTCCAAATTAGATTTGACACGTGTAGTCAGTTTCAAAAGAAAAAAGCTCACATCATATATTCGAGTGGTGAATAATTGCATAGTGTTAATAAGGATCATAAACTATAGGCAAAACAAATGATATGAGCTACGAAAAGTGCAATTAAAAGCAAATTATTGGGGAAATTATTTTTTTATCTTACCATTTTTCTTTTTCTTTTTTAATATATATAAAGTGACACCAACATTTGTTCTACTCAAAACCGAAAACAGCTGAGAAGAGCTTTTACTATAGAATCCTTGAATAAAGTGGATAATCTCATTTCTATGCTCGACTGAAACATTCACGAATGACCCTCGTCCCCGGTTTTACATTTCACGTTTGAATAGTTAACTGATTTGGAAAAGATTTTAATGGTTATCTTGCTCCTTAGTCTGGCCAGAAATCTCCACATGACATCTGCTTGAGACTGATTAGGGACTTGATGGATGTAACTGAAGTTGATGAACTAGAGAAGCTCAGGAGAGAAATAAAGTTAAATAAAGTACTATTTGTTGTTTTATTATTATAATTTTTTTTATTTCAGCAGGCCTGCATGGTTTAATCTGGCTCAGACACTGATAGCGGCACGGTGTTGAGTTGGAATAGATCTGTCAGCGTGGCTGAGGAATGAGCATGTCGATGGAGAGGATTTAAGATTATATAGCATTATGATCTTACAAAAGGCTGATTTATAGTGTCCTCCACACACAAGCATGCGATTAAATTCAGCAAGATTCTCATGGTTATGCAATGCTTTGTAAGGACAAGGACAAATTGCATATGTCCGTTTAAGAGTTGACAAATGTGTCTCCATGACTGATATCCCTGACCATGTTTGGGGAAACTGGGTCATATACTAATTGTTCTTGTGAATAAGTGCATGCCTCAGTGATTATGTGGACAGACAGAACAGGAGCTGGTCAGGACTTCTACACTCTACACTGTGGTATTCACTTAAAATATCGTATTGTATCTGCATTCATCCATAAAACCACAGAGAACATTTGCAAGCCACTTTACCACCGCATTATAAGCTTTTTGTTAGATATTGTGTATTCCTCTGGGTGATTAGGCAGCTCTCTTTAGTGCTCATATCCTCACTGTAGTTAAAGCCTATGGACCTATTTTGGGTTAATCGAGGCTGAACAGGGATGAAGTTAATTCTGTAACTTCTTGTATATACAGGGTATTTGAATTAACACTCACTGTATGCAAAGCAGAAGAGTTTCCATTCAAATACTTCAGATGTGCACAAATGCACTGTTAAACAGTTGCAAAATGAATGAACTCGAGAGCTGAATATCTGTGTTAAGAAAATTTTATTTTCGAGGTGGCACTGAACCAAACCACAAAAAACGGCTTTTTTATGTTTCATGACGACTTTAGTTGCTTATGTGAATGACTGCCACATTATTTTTGCACAAAAATAGACCTGCCAGTCATATGCATATTTTTGAGAAATTTAGAAATGCTGCTTCTGGTGCTGTTGGAAAGAATTAAATATCTCGATTGTTTGACCAAATTAAAATTTAGTATATAAATAATAAAGTTAGATTCATTTTCGACAGTTAAATATAACTCGTTTAAAAAAAAAAAAAAAAAAAAAATATATATATATATATATATATATATATATATATATATATATATATACATACACAGTGAGGAAAATAAGTATTTGAACACCCTGCTATTTTGCAAGTTCTCCCACTTAGAAATCATGGAGGGGTCTGAAATTGTCATCGTAGGTGCATGTCCACTGTGAGAGACATAATCTAAAAAAAAAAAATCCAGAAATCACAATATATGATTTTTTTTTACTATTATTTGTATGATACAGCTGCAAATAAGTATTTAAACACCTGAGAAAGTCAATGTTAATATTTGGTACAGTAGCCTTTGTTTGCAATTACAGAGCTCAAACGTTTCCTGTAGTTTTTCACCAGGTTTGCACACACTGCAGGAGGGATTTTGGCCCACTCCTCCACACAGATCCTCTTTAGATCAGTCAGGTTTCTGGCCTGTCGCTGAGAAACACGGAGTTTGAGCTCCCTCCAAAGATTCTCTATTGGGTTTAGGTCTGGAGACTGGCTAGGCCACGCCAGAACCTTGATATGCTTCTTACAGAGCCACTCCTTGGTTATCCTGGCTGTGTGCTTCGGGTCATTGTCATGTTGGAAGACCCAGCCTCGACCCATCTTCAATGCTCTAACTGAGGGAAGGAGGTTGTTCCCCAAAATCTAGCAATACATGGCCCCGGTCATCCTCTCCTTAATACAGTGCAGTCGCCCTGTCCCATGTGCAGAAAAACACCCCCAAAGCATGATGCTACCACCCCCATGCTTTACAGTAGGGATGGTGTTCTTGGAATGGTACTCATCATTCTTCTTCCTCCAAACACGTTTAGTGGAATTATGACCCAAAAGGTCTATTTTGGTCTCGTCTGACCACATGACTTTCTCCCATGACTCCTCTGGATCATTCAAAGGGTCATTGGCAAACTTAAGACGTGCCTGGACATGTGCTGGTTTAAGCAGGGGAACCTTCCCTGCCATGCATGATTTCAAACCATAACGTCTTAGTGTATTACCAACAGTAACCTTGGAAACGGTGGTCCCAGCTCTTTTCAGGTCATTGACCAGCTCCTTCCGTGTAGTTCTGGGCTGATTTCTCACCTTCCTTAGGATCATTGAGACCCCACGAGGTGAGATCTTGCATGGAGCCCCAGTCCGATAGAGATTGACAGTCATGTTTAGCTTCTTCCATTTTCTAATGATTGCTCCAACAGTGGACCTTTTTTCACCAAGCTGCTTGGCAATTTCCCCATAGCCCTTTCCAGCCTTGGTGTACAATTTTGTCTCTAGTGTATTTGGACAGCTCTTTGGTCTTGGCCATGTTAGTAGTTGGATTCTTACTGATTGTATGGGGTGGACAGGTGTCTTTATGCAGCTAACGACCTCAAACGGGTGCATCTAATTTAGGATAATAAATGTAGTGGAGGTGGACATTTTAAAGGCAGACTAACAGATCTTTGAGGGTCAGAATTCTAGCTGATAGACAGGTGTTCAAATACTTATTTGCAGCTGTATCATACAAATAAATAGTTTAAAAATCCTACATTGTGTTTTCTGGATTTTTTTTTTTAGATTATGTCTCTCACAGTGGACATGCACCTACGATGACAATTTCAGACCCCTCCATGATTTCTAAGTGGGAGAACTTGCAAAATAGCAGGGTGTTCAAATACTTATTTTCCTCACTGTATATATATATATATATATATATATATATATATATATATATATATATATATATATATATATATATATAACAAAAAACTAAAATTTATAGTGTTATTTCTACACTATATGGGCAAAAGTATTGAGACACCTGACTTGTGGTTCTTCACAATAACACCCCAGGTCTTCTGACCCTCCATCAGTATATAATTAACACTCTTGTGGCTGAATAAGCACAACTACACAAATTCTGTACAAACACATGCCAAAATCTAGTGAAACCTCTTCCCAAAAGAGTGGGAGCAGCATTTTGGAAAATCGGGATGTTCAGAAAGCATGTACAAATCTTATGGCCAGGTGTCTATAAACGTTTGTCCATTTAGTCTATCAGAAATGGTGCATTTTTGGATGTGTTCATTCTGTGTTTTTTTTGTGTGAATTTCAGATCAATTGTACAGTTATTAAAGGTGTTCTCAAAGCCTTGCACTGCTGGGATCAGAACAGCTAAAAGAGGAAACCTCCGTTTTTTTTTTTTTTTTTGGTCTCATCTGCCTCTATAGCTCTCCATTACTTCAGGAGTAAATTGTGCTGCAGTAGTCCAACAACTCCTCTGGTCTATCCTTTTTTTGTAACAGTTGTTAGAGGAGAAAGTCCTCCGGATGTACCGCATCCGTTTAGTAACACGTCCTTGGTCACATTGCGCTCATCATCTATGTAACCTAAGGGAAGTCATTTCACAGGCCAGTAAGCAGATGGAAACACTAATGGTGACTGGTTTCATTTCTCTGCCTGGACTCTCAGATGAGCTGCTGAAAGCTAAACAGCAAGTTCTGTGTCTCTGTGTGTGTGTGTGTGTGTGTGTGTGTGTGTGTGTGTGGGGGGGGGGGTCTTGTGTATTTTCAGCAGTGCCACAATGTGTGTGTTGTCACATGGCCCAGTGGCTGCCAAACCCTTTGGGAAAAAAAACCATGGAGTTCTTCTTTTTATACCTGCATTTACTGACATTTCAAATTCTATTATTGTCTGTTGTGCGTATGACCTCGGAAAATATGCCTAAAGGTATCATGGTCTTATTTGTGTTATTGATTTTAGTTGTGGATAAAAAAAAAATATTTTGTGCAGAAATGATCACAAGAATGAGCAAAGATTTCTTCCCTAGTATTTTTTTTCAGAATTTAACACAACAGGATGCTGTTATAGGAAAATAATTATTCAATAACGACTCATTCCAGAGGGTTATGTTCTACTTCAGGTGTAGCAGTTGGCAAACATTGACCATTTCTTATTAATTAAGGAATAACATCTGCTTTTTTTTTTTTTTTTTGTTACATTTAATGTTGTTCCTACTGTCACTTGTGTTATAATTGTTATAAACAATTCCAACATCATCCCCCTTTTTATTTATTTTTATTTTTATTTTATTTTTATTTCTTTCTCCGTCTTAAAGTTAGGCTACGTTTCCATTTATCCGGATAAATTTGAAAAAGGAGTTGAAAATGCGCTGCGGTCACGTTTTTGTTTTCAAAAGTTGCTCATCCGCTTATTTACTTTCCCGCTCTTTGAAACATTGCGGCAAGGACAGAAAATGCGTCATCGTTTTCAAAATCCTCAGTTTTCACATGCCACATCGCACTGCAGAATTGGCTTTTTAAAAATTGTCTCCTTTAGAAAGCTTTTCAAAAAACTATTTAAAAAAACGAACTCAGTGTCGATTGAAGGCCAAAACGGAGTTGAAAATCTCCGTTTTGAGTGTAGAATAGGGATGTGTGGTATACTTGTATATTTTATATTTCAAACGGTGCAACAAAATTTAGTTCTTTTTTTTCGGCTTCTCCCATTAGGGGACGCCACAGCGGATCATCCGTCTCCCTGTCCTCTACATCTGCCTCTTTTAAACCAACTACCTGCATGTCTTCACTCACCACATCCATGAACCTCCTCCTTGGTCTTCCTCTTTTCCTCCTTCCTGGTGGCTCCATCCTCAGCATTCTCCTACTGATATAATTCATGTCCCTCCTCTGCACATGTCCAAACCATCTCAATCTCGCCTCCCTCACCTTGTCACCAAAACATCCTACATGCGCTGTCCCTCGAATAAACTCATTTCTAATCTTATCCATTCTCGTCACTCCCAACGAAAACCTCTTCAGCTCTGCTACCTCCAGCTCCATCTCCTGTTTTTTATTCAATTCCAAAATCATTAAATCTACAAACGCACAATGCAACTCCTTCTGTCCTTCTCTATACTTCATTAACATTCTCAAAGCAAATAATGTGTCTGTGGTGCTCTTCTGGCATTTCATCTGGTCCAACCGACTTTCCACTCTTCATCCTCTTAATCCCTGCCCTCACTTCCTCCTTACTAATCCTATCTACATCCTGCTTCACATCTCCACACCATCCAACCTTCTCTCTCATTTTCCTCGTTCATCAGCTTCTCAAAATACTCCCTCCATCTTCTCAACACACTCTCCTCACTAGTCCACACATTTCCATCTTTATTGCTCTAACTTGCAGCACATCCTTCCCAGCTCGGTCTCTCTGCCTGGCCAATCGGTATAAATACTTTTCTCCTTCCTTAGTGTCCAACTTCATACAGCTCCTCTCCTTGTACTCCTGCCTACTATTCTGTCGATCCCAATTTTGTTTCACCAACCTCTTTCTTCTTATGCTTTTCTGCACTTTCTCATTTCACCATCATCTCCTACATAGAACATAGTCCACCTGTGTGCACCTAAGTGTTTACCACTGCCATTTCCATCCTTTTAGCAAAATCTACCACCATCTGCCCTTCCACATTCCTCTCCTTAAAACCATACCTACCCATCACCTCTGTTCCCCTCACCTACATGCCCATTAAAGTCTGCAATCACCAATCGTTCTTTCCTAGGTACACCATCTACCACTTCATCTAATTCACTTCAGAATTTCTTTTTCTCCTCCATCTCACAGCCAACTTGTGGAGCATAGGCACTGATGGCATTTATCATCATCCCTTCAACTTCCAGCTTAACGTTCATCACCCTATCAGAAACTCTCTTCACCTCCACTACACTCTTACTGTACTCTTCCTTCAGAATCACCCCTACACCATTTCTCTTTCCATCCACACCATAATAGAACAGTTTAAACCCACCTCCAATGTTCCTGGCCTTACTCCCTTTCCACTTGGTCTCCTGAACACACAACATATCTACCTTTGTCTTCTCCATCATATCAGCTACCTCTCTCCCTTTACCAGTCATAGTACCAACATTTAAAGTACCAACCCGAACCTCCACTCTCCTCCACTCCTCCTTTCCCTGCTGTCTCTAAAAACATCTTCCCCCTCTCCTTCTCCTCCTTCGGCCAACAGTAGCCCAATTTCCACCGGTACCCTGTTGGCTAACGATACCTGTGGCGGTCGTTGTTAACCCGGGCCTCGACCGATCCGGTATGACATTTTTATTCATGATCCGCATATTTGATTTGGCACATGTTTTATGCTGGATGCCCTTCCTAACGCAACCCTCCCCGTTTATCCGGGCTTGGAACCAGCACTAAGAGTGCACTGGCTTGTGCAACCTTAATGGCCGGGTTTTCAGGGCAGCCGTTGACAGATATATGATGCCCATTGTTCTACACTGTTGGCTTCAGCGTGACGTCTTCAGCCTTTTATTTCAAACTTATTCTGCATGAGGAATCGTAGACGGAACTCGTCGGCGAGAAGGAGAACTCCGATTGGCTATTCAGATTAGCGAATGAGCACGAGGAAAACTACAAAACAGAACATGCTTTTTGTCATTCTTGCTTTTGTCTTTAACTCAGCAGACATGATTGAAAATGCTACATGAATCCATCAGTAATGATTGCTGCAAGTGGAAACACTGCTTGCTTTATATATTCACCGTTTGAGCTCTTCCTGTTTCCTAGTTCCAAATACACACTACTGCCACCTTCTGGTATGAGTGTTTTTTTTTCCAGAACAAACGCAGAATGCTGCAACTAACGATTCTTTTGGTAATCGATTAATCAGACGATTATTCTTTTTTTTTTTTTTTTTTTTTTTTTTATTAATTAATTAATTAATTTTTTTATTTTTTTATTTTTTCAGATTACTCAGATAAAATTTTTTATTTTGTTTATTATAACTATATAAAACTCTAAAATATCTAAATAAAAAATTCAAAGTTAAACCTGAAATGCATTTGCATTTTTAGGTACAACTTTATACATAAATACCATGAATTAAAGTTTTATATTGGCTGCTTGTTGAGGAGTGCATGGGGGATTTCTCCTTTGAACAAATTCACCAATGCTGACTTGTTTCTTTCTGTTAAAATAATTGCTAGGTATGCAAGATAAAGCAATTTGTGTAAATTAACATTTGCATTGTATTTTGCAGATGGCAAATTGACAACCATGCTTTAAAAAATCTATATAAAATATAATAGAACATTGTTTTGAAATGTAAAAAAAACAATGCACAGAGATTTTTTTTAATTTGTGAAGATATAAGAATTTAGAATATATATAATCAAATTATATTTGCATTCAATAAATATGCAAACATTAAAAACAAGCATTTGAACGTAGTAAAGCCGCAGTAAAATATAGTTTGTAAAACAGAAGTTACTGTTGTATTAAACAAATGCTATAAAAAGAGAATGGAACGGAGAAACGCAGCAAGGTAACTTGATTAAAAAAAATATATATATGCATTGGTGTACCAGAGCATAATCTTTGCTAAAAACCAAAACAGTGACTAAGAATGTGATTGTTTACTGCTGCTGTTATTTGCTGCTTTTAGATTTAGTGTTTGTTCGCACCGTTTAAATTGAATCCATCACTATGTCGCGAGCCAATTGCGCAACCTGATGCTCGCGAGTCACTTAAAAACAGCTCCAGTGCGACTGTGCTGAAGTTACAAACCGTTTACAAAATAACACTTTACCATCATTACACTACACCATTTTCACATGATGAGCATTCTACAGTTTTTGCTTAACGTGCTGATGTTTCACTTTCACCCGTGACACCACTGTGTTTTCTTTTCATGTGCTCGTGCATCACTGTGGTCTTCCATCCCACACATCTTCGCTTTGCATAACTTCCGTTATGTTTTCTTTGCATTTTATATAAAATGCTTCCATGACTGGGAACGCACACTTTACCCGCTGCCGGTTGACCCTGTACTGTCCGTTATTTTCCCGAGCGCGTGTTTTATCTTGCCGTAATGCAAACCTTTAACCTGAGCAGCCCAACTATAACAACAAATTTCATTATTGAGTTTATCAATTAGTTGTTGCAGCCCTACTTCGGTGTGTCAGGCGCATCTGCCTAATAATCTGCACCTAATTTGCAGCACAATTGGCTGATGCCGGCTTGATTAATCGTCTGGCGGATCGATCGGTCGACCTCTAATGATGTATGTTATCAAAAATTGATGTAAACCTGTCATTTGCATTCCAGCACTACAATGAACCTTAAAAAGTGACACAGATGAACATGTCTCAAACACTCGAACACACGTGTTGAACGAAATGATTACGTAGAAAGTACTTTTTTTGTGACACAGCATTCTGCAGTTAACAGTGCATAATACAAATATCAAATCCTTTTATTAGACTCATTTCCGAAGAAAATGATTAAACACTTCCTGACCAATCAGATTCAAGAATTCAGCAACACTGTGTTATTATAGTTGGTGTATCGTAATGACGTTAAAAATGTCAGTAGAACTGTCATAAAAAAAAAAAAAACCCAAAGACTTCTAACTGGGGTCTTCTTTTCCTTGTTTCTTGCGCATGTGAAACTAAATGTATATATTCTACACCTTTTATACAATTTATTAGTTCCCCTTGCATTTTCTTTCAAAAACCTTCCTTTATGCAGGTGATTGATTTGTTTTATTGTGTTTGTTTCCTCTGTAGGTGTGTGAGCATTGGTTCACGATGCACAGCTAATGCTGGCCTGGCTGCCTTTCTGTCTGCAGTAGATTCATGGCAGCATTAGGGGTAAGCATACAACACACACAACACAATATACCATGCGTGTATGTATACACACACATTGTGTGTGAGTGTGTTTTTTATCTACCGGTGCGAAAGAATCACCTCAGGTTAACCTCAGAGTGTCAGTTATAACTATGTCATGACTGAGATGGAAATTTGCTCTTACCCTGGTTCACTGGCTTCTCGAGAATGTCTAAATAACACTATTTTGTATAAGCAAAGCATGCAGGAGGTGTCATTGAGGTGGAAAAGAAAATGTGAAAATATGGCTCATTAGTAAATCCAATTCCAGGATTCTCCATTTCTTGGCAGAGTGAAAGGAAGTGTCACAGACACATACTGGAAGTGTTTTTGTGGTGCGTTAACTGTAGATATTTATTTATTTATATATATATATTTTTTTTTTTAGGAGAAAACTAAATATTAATACAACTTTTACTAATACAAATTTCCCTGGCTGTTTTAAGAACACCTATTTTACCTGCCCATTCACACAGTTATCAATTCAGCTAATCCCGTAGAGCTACTTATACAAACGATTCAGTTTAAATCGACATCATTCCTCAGAATAGGTAGATAAATGTGATCTCACTGACCTTGACCTTGGCATGGTTGTTTGTGCCAGATGTTACATTTTTGCCTTGTCATTTTTATATATATATATATGTTTTTTTTTTATTATTATTATTAATCTTCATCATTAACTGATGCCAGCTACATTTATGCAGCTTATAATGAGTTATATTAATGAGGTTTATGATTTTCAGACATTAATAGCACTATGCAGTTTGCCAGTATGTGTGTTGAGTAATGAAAATAATAATCAGCTAATGGATACTGCAGAGAGAAGTGTAAAGTAAGAACTGTAAGCCAGGTGAGTTCATTAAAATGTTGAGAGAAGGTTTAATATATATATATATATATATATATATATATATATATATATATATATATATATATATATATATATATATATATTATTTATTTTTTTTTTTTTTTTTTAACATATTACTTTCTTAAATGTGTGATTTGTATCCTGTGCGTGTGAGGTGTATTGCTGATGTGTCGATTGAAATGCAGTAGAAATCACTTCTGTTGTAAACGACAGAGTAGATCATTATGGCACACAGTAAACATGTAAACGGCATTTTTTTTTATTATTATTATTAACGCAGTTTATTATTATTATTATTATTATTATTATTATTAATAACATTTGTGATCAACATTTAAACAGTGTTCATTTTCAAAACAATTTTAAATAAAAATGGTTATATAAAATTATATTTTTAGAACATTATCAATATATAATTGCATGTATTTTTTTATTATATTAATAAAATTGATTAATCAATCACCCAAAAATAAATAAAAAAACATAATTAGATTTCAATTGTTAGATCCCATTTGGGGTGTGTGTGTGTGTGTGTGTGTGTGTGTGTGTGTGTGTGTGTGTGTGTGTGTGCTACATTTAATAATTAATTTTCTAAAGATATGATCTACTTAACTGTTCTACGTATTTCAGCATAGTTTAACAAATGTCTTTATTCCTTCCATCCTTCATTAGCGGCTAACGCAAGTGCTATGGACTAACTCTAGTTTCTATTTTATACCCCTGGCATTGTTTTTTTTATGTTTCCATGTTTAATAATAATAATAAAAATAATAATAATAATAATAATAAATGAAGACTGAACCACAGACTTGTGGTCCGCCACTTAATACGTTCCTGAGGGAACTCGGATTTTAACTGTGTTCCGCATGTAAAAAGAATTGCGTGCACTACTCCCCTATGAGAGACTGAGAATTGCTCATTTTTTAAATTTGTAAATAACAAAAACCTGTTTGTTCTTTAGAACCCCGAGATGCTCACAAGGAAGATCAAACTGTGGGACATAAATGCCCACATTACATGTCGCCTTTGTGAGGGGTACCTGATCGATGCCACTACCGTCACTGAATGCTTACACACCTGTGAGTACACACACACACACACACACACACACACACACACACACACACACACACACACATTTATGTTATCCTTTGTGTGCATCAGTTTTATGATTTTGTACGTAAAACAATAAATTTTTAAGGAGGCGAGTTCCTTCATTTACAGTATTACTTACACTGCCAGTTTATTAGGTATAACTGCTCATATTTACCCTAAATACACAATTTTCCAGCCCCTTTTTCCCCAGTGCGTTAGTAAAGTCGAAGCATTGGAGATTTATTTATTCTGTGTTACTGACCTGTTAGCGATATGTTTAAATTTGTGTAGTGTGTGCCTTATTAGAGTTTAGAACTCCTGGAAGTAAACTGACAAGACTAGAGGGCGAGTGAATAATTACCTCACACTATACATAAAAATGCTGACATAGATTTAAACAAGGACACTGTTTGCTCAAGTTCCCATACGGCACCACATGCATTAGCATGTTACTAACGTTTCAGGGTCAGCTCTGAGAAGAACATACTGTGCAAAGTACATATGGTTAGTGTTTGTATAAAATGCTCAGTAAGTGTATGAGTTAAGTCTAGTATTTAACTGAAGCGTAGTCTGTTCAGACTCAGTTTAATTAGCACACAAATTTCACTTAGTACTTTCAAAGCGGTTGTATGAATCGACAGAGAGCGTTTTATAACGGTGATGAACAGTAGAGGGAGCCCTTGTGCCACTCATGAGTGTAACTGTTCCAGGCTCTATTGGACTGACTTTCACTGTGGGAGGAAAAGAACAGAACTGTAATATGTCACGTCTCATTTTCTCCTTTTTTATTTTCAAAGCTCCACAGCGGAATCAGTTGATGCCCCATGCAACGCTGCTTATTGTTCTGTCGTCCTTGATTTCCTTTACATGCAGGATATTAGTATGGATTTCAAATGATCTAACAGTATATTTTGTGTGTGTGTGTGTGTGTGTGTGTATACAGTCTGCAGGAGCTGCTTAGTAAAATATCTGGAAGAGAACAACACATGCCCCACGTGTAGGATTGTCATTCACCAGAGCCACCCACTGCAGTATATCGGGTGAGTGTGTACTGCAGCAAGCAGACGCAACCAGCACACACACACACACACACACACACACACACACACGGACATAACATGCAGATGACTGACAGAGTACATCCCATCCCATCACAGCAAAATAAGGAGTCATGTTCTCAGCTGTGTTATGCTCCTAGGTCTTTTCACTTTAGTGATGTGTATAAAAAGCTAAGAGTGGGCGTAGTCCATCTGGCCTCATCTTTGCCCTTTCTCTCTGTCTGACTCTCCATGTCTCCTTGCTTGTACTTTTCAGACATGATGATGAAAACTCCTGCAGCAATATGACTATAAGCACTGCAGTGAGAACACATCGTGCTATTTTTAGAGCCAACATTGCTAAATGTTTGCGTGGGCAGTGAAAGTCATGATTTACGGGTCCAGAATTCTGACCGAGCAATGATGCTCATTTTGTGGTACAGTTTGATATTTTTTTTATTGCATATGCAGTTTAGTGTTACTGTTGATGTGTTCCTGTGGATCATAATGGTTGCACATTGTTACAGGCACTTGCACAGCTGTTTTTATTGTGCTGTTGGATTCTGTGTTCAATTCTAATAGTAATTTCCTTTAATAGCTTATAGAGTTTCTGGTTTCTTTTGTACCCTTTTTTTGGCCACAAGCGACAGCGCCTTGAGGTACACACACCCATATGTTCAGACAGTGTGACTAAAACGTAATTTACAAATAACCAATCAAAAGGCTGTTTTAGAGGCTCACGTTCCTTACATCAGGCAATGGCTCACACGTTGCCATAGACATGCTCGAATAGCAAAACTCCCAGGGGTAGTTCAGGGTAAATACACCCCATCCCCATTTTAAACAGCAAGTTAAAAGCCATAATAAAAAAATAATGCTGGTTTGTCTCAATTTGAGGTTTGTTTGATTTCAAGCTACAAAAGTGTCCAGTTCAGGGTTACCATTACTTATTAACAGTTTTTTCTGAGGGTATAGATTTTTAAGAGTGTTAACACAACTATTTATGCCTATAATAAAGCGCTTTGATATCAGTAATCGAGTAATTAGTAATAATGAATGATCCCCCAGCATGCCGTATTTTGCAGCGTATTAAATATTAAAGACATTAAATATTCACTCTGCTGTCCAGATGCCCTGCAGGTAAAGGGCTGTGGCCCGATAGGAGTTTGACAGTGCGTAAAAATAAAAAGGTGGTGATATTTTGAGGCCGGAAACAATGCTGCGCTCCCCTGTGAGCGAAGTGTCCTTTTTGCCGATACATAATTCATTTGAATTTACTGTGCGTATTATCCATCTGTGCTGTTTGAGCAGTGACAAACAAATCTGTGTTTATACTGGCCATGTCTTTATGAAATGAACAAACATATTTATATATCCACAGTCTGTGGATCTCTTTAAATGCCAGACCCCTTCTTGTCCCTAGATTTCTCCGTGCATGCTGTAGGGCACAGCAGTGCTCACTAATTGGGCTTTTTTTTCCCCCCAGAGTGCCGCAGTAGCCAGGCCTGACCCAATGTACACGTACAAACATGCACAGACATGCACAGTACTAACTGTAGGGCTTGTTACAGCCCAGCAGGGGGCCACCAAGGCACATTGAGCACTTAGATGTGATCTGTCCTTGGTATGAGTCTGCATTTTGTGTACTTGTAGTATACAACACTATGGTACAAAACGGAGACTGAATCGAGGGGGCGCCTCAACATGCCTCAACATGCCTCAACATGCCTCAACATGCCCTGTATATATGCAGTTAAAGCTGTGTGAAAAGGATACAAGAACTCCTCAAAAAAAATTGTATGTAAGTGTGCAAACAATGACATTGTTGCATAAAACAGAAAGAATCCTCACTAAAAATAAAGGGCACATGAGTCACTACTGCCTACAAGAAGCAGTTAGCAAAGCTGCTGGTAAAAAAAACATGATTCAATCACACTGCAGTCATAATGCTGCAAATTTCTTTGTGATGTCTGATCTGGGATGAGACGCACATCAATGTGTGGTCTATCTTGTACGAACTAAAACCCCCTAGTAGCTTTAGAGCTCACAGTGCTGATGGACAGTCAGATTTCTGGGAATGTCAGAGGCGCACACACACACGATCTCTCACACACACACACACACACACACACACACACACACACACACACACACACACACACACACACACATATATATATATATATATATATTTGTATTTATTTATATTTATATTTATTAGTCTAAAACACATCCAGGTTGTTTTGGCTGTTCTTGCAGCAGGCCTGAGGGACTCTGAACCCTAAGGCATTATGACATAGTAACTGGGTCTCAGTGGAAAGCTCCAGGTTCCATTATTACAGGCTCAGTACTTGTGTCTCTTGAGAACAAACTGGCACAATCTAAAAAGCTGTTTTGTCATAACAGATAATGCTATTTTACTGAAATGATTATGATTAAATTTATTAGTAATCAGACTTTTAGTAATCAGAGTTTTAAACACTACACAGAAATCCCTAAATACACATCATTAATCTAACACCTTAAATTAGCCACTAAACAGGAACAAAGTGTCTCGGTAGTCCTGGTCTAAAAGTGTTTCCATAAATGGAAAAAATTTCAAACACTGTAAGTCACATTTAAATATACAAAGTGGGAGCTTAGCAGATTTAATACACAAATCAATACACACTGATATCCCATGCCAGCCAATTATCCCACTTTATCTAATTCATTTATGCTTAAATGATTAAGGAGGCCAGTTGTTGATCATGTTTAAATTATGATGAATAGTGCTGCTGAAAAAGTGGACTGATAATTCTTCTTGTTGCCATGTGAATCACATTTTCTCTTCTCTCTCTCCTTCTAAGCCATGACCGAACAATGCAAGACATTGTCTATAAGCTGGTGCCGGGACTTCAAGAAGGTTGGTGGTTATTTATTTATTTAATTAATTTTTTTGTTCCATCATAATGGACACACAGTAAGTGTCGCAGTTAGAGCACCAAAATGCTCGTTTAGTCAATCTCTACGTATTCCTGTGTGCAGCGGAGTTAAAAAAGCAGAGAGATTTCTATCAGAAACTAGGCATGGAGGTACCCGGGGACATCAAAGGAGAGCTGTGCAACATGAAGGCCCACCTGGACTCGCAGCGCAACGGTACGGTCCACCCACACACACTCCCTGTTAGCTGGTACTAAACAAAAGTCACAGGAGAGCTTCAGTGCAAATCATTAGCATTATCGTCTACTGTCCACAGCATCTGCTGTTTCATCACTTTCCACCTACGCCCTGTTTTGTTATGTCACACAGCGCAATTACAGAGCGGCTTTTTTAATGCACAGTAACTGCGCTATAGTAGGTGCTAATGGCTTTGTGGATGGCTACCCAGAGGCCTGCCAAGCTTGCTGCCTTAATCGTTGGCCTAATGCGCAAGCCCGACTTTGGTAATTAAGGCTCAAATGGAAGCAGAATTGGTCTCTCATTCCTGGCTGTCACAGCACGTTTGGCGGACTTACATCTCACAAGAAAGTGTTCATTTAATCTCTGCACTGCGCCATCAGCTTGTGCTTCTGCTCACTCTTAGACCTAGAAAGAAAAGACAGACAGAGAGGAGATAGTAGGGGGGAAAAGTGTAGCTCTTGCTTTGCTTCCTCAAAGCTACATGCTGTGGAAAGAAAGTGAAATGGCAGCTCAATTGATTAGATGCTCTAATGATGGCGTACATTTTGCATCATACATAGTAGATACATACATTTATAGTAGATTGATGTTTATTTTATGTACACAAATGTTGTGTACATAAAATGCATGCATTGCATCACTGTTTCAGACTGTACATTATAACACAATAATTAGAATGAATCTAGAATGTTGTGTGTGTGTGTGTGTGTGTGTGTGTGTGTATAAATATATGTAACACAACACATATCCATTCTTACAAGCATACTGTACATACCTCTACATACCTGCGAATCACAGCTAGAGGCATAGCTGGAAAATCCACACTGATGCACCACTTTATTCCATAATTAGGTGAAAGAAGCACTGCCCAGTTGCGGTCATCTTTTATTACCCAGAGATGCTCCTGTCCTAGTTCGAGCTCCAGATTTGTCTTTGGAAGGGGACTTTCTGTTCCCCCTACATCTCTTCTCAATGCTTATTAAAGAAGCAATAACAGAAGTTCTGCGAGCAAGATTAGTCTGTCTTTTACGCAGCCCCTCTGTCCAGAGCAAAAACGGCGACAGAATAATTCTCGATCCACCCCTCTCACCAGCAGCAAGTCAAATTTATCAAGAAGAACCTCTTTTTGCAGCTGCACAGGAGAATAAGAATAAGCAAGAGGATATTCTGAGTTTTTACAGAAATTAATTTCTTCTGCTTTTCGTGCCTTTAAACTTTCAGCAAAACTTTATTTGAAGGGTACCTACTAAGGGCTCTTAATACATACGCATTACATCATCTGTTTACATTATGGCTGAATTTTTAAAGTGCATTTTCATGTACATTTTCCCCAGTTTGCTTTTTCTATATAGCTAACTTAAAGCATACTTCAGCAAACAACCAGGAAGTGTACTTGCTCACCACATCACATCAACTGCTAATTCTTGAGCTCACAGGCACCTGTGATTGGTTAGTGTCGCTCTGATTAACAGGGGAGAAAGAGCATGCCATCAATTCCACCAAGAGAACGTAGACAATTTTGGTCTCCTGACAGATGGTTATGGCATCCTCAGAACTCACAGTCTCCCTGCGAAAGCAATACTTTATTTTCCACCTGGGAGACATGTAGAAAAATCTGTCAGTTATTTATTGAATTTTAATTTGTAAATGTGTTTCTGCTGAAAACACATTTTTTACACTATATTACAAAAATATATTAGAAGGAACAGGTTCTGCTTTATAACAGTTTTCAAAAATGATCCTTCTGTGCAACAGTGTGTGTTTTTACAAAATATTCAATTTCATATAACTTTTTCTTTTTGGTCTCAGACAGTTGATTTTCTGTCTGATTGATGTGAGAGACATTTCTTTCCAGCCTGTTTACTTGTTGTTGTTTGTTGGACGTGTTTTTATTAATTAGGCGTGACTGCATTTTGTATGCATTAATAATCGAGATTGGGAATACGTTTGACACGCTTGCATTATGGGGTGGTGGAGGTGGTGGAGGAGTGCTGATTACAATTCGACTGTGTTAAATAAAGAAACTATGAGATTGGAGTCAGAGTTGAGTCCACCACACTGGCTTAGTGTAAAGCAGGAAAGCAGACAATGAATAATGAATGCACAAATATGTTGGAATGAATTGTAGATGGTTCAGAACATTTATCAAAAGCTTCTGTAGGAAGCAGGAATGCACAGGCACAAAGGCCCCAAACAAGCACCTGCATATAGATATCAGTAAATAACTTGCATTTGCTCTGGGCTGGAACAAGCTCTCCTTATAAACAATATAAAAATATGTCTAATCCCTCTACAATTCAGCCAAATGTGTACCAAAAAGTGAAAGAAGGTGGTGTTAAAATCTGTTTCTATTTGACTTGTCTAAGTGATGAATCCCACACCACAGGTTTCAGCTCATGCACTCCCTTCATAGAAAATCGGATGGAAAAAAAAAGTTCTCTCGAATGGTTCTTTTATTTCCTTGCTGTACTTATGGCTTGTGCAGATCCATTAATGGCTGAATGAACAGAAAGACTCAAAAGAAAGCCAGTGCACAATTTAATTTACTGTATAAAAAAAACCCTTCTCTTCGGCAGATATAAAAAATGAATGTGCATGCCCATTAGGGTTTAACTTCAATAATTAATTATATCTGCTTTCTTCCTAAAACCAGGCGAAGTCAAATCTGAGGACGCGGCAAAGGAGGGAGAAGAGAAACAAGAAGAGGATAATGATTACCATCGAAGTGATGAACAGGTAAGGGCATGCCCGTTGTTGTCGTCGTTTGTTCTATTTGCAAGTAAGCTACAGTGTAAGTACCTGTGCTGAATTTGGGTTATGTTTATTGCTGCTTTAACAAGAATAACACACAGATCTAGACATAGTGTGTTGTTCACTGTTTGGCAAATCACAAGTGTCACCTCACTGTAGTGAGCCATAGGTCACGTGTTATAACCCTGCACTTTTAATGTGCTTTTTACTTCATATATCAGTTTCGTGCAATTTAAAATCGTGTTGGTCACATTCTCAACTTCTGTATAGTACAACATGCAGTTAACAATTCATAAAAATCAAATAGACATTTTGTCTACATAATGAAATTTGACTTTAAAAATATTATGGTGAATTATTATTAACAGAGATTAGTGACAAATTTTTTTTCCCCCTGGTTTCCTTTAAAAATGCAAGAATTAAGCCCTATGATGGATTGGGTGCCTATTCAAGGTATTGAGTATTTCTACCTTGGACCCAATTATTATGGGATGTGCTCCAGATCCACCATGATCCTGAGTAGGATAAAGCGGTTACTGGAAAGGAATGAATGAATACTCTTTAGAGCAGGGGTGTCAAACTCAATTGCACAGGGGGCCAAAACTCAAAGCACACTTTAGGTCTCGGGCCGAACAGGAAAAACATGTACTAAACACACTAAAACTAAATGTTGTTTTATTTTTATTTTTTATACATAAATATGAATAAAAACAGACAGGAATATTATTCCAGAATAAATCCACTTAAACTTTAAATAACTTAAAATATATCCTGTCAAAATTATGCAAGTTAGAAATATGAACATACAAAACCCCCCTGAAAAAATGAATACAAATTGTGCTTTTAAATAAAATGTTAAAATAACAACAAATCAAAACAATCAGATTTCTTGGCTCTTATGCCATTTTATAAAATCATTTAACTTAAAATTTAAATAATTTTTTTCTCCATAAAAAATATCTCCTGTCAACATTATACAAATTCAAAATATTCAAACTATAAAATTCAGCAAAAGTAAATTTTGCTCTGGTGGAAAAACATCTGCTAAAATGTCAGATTCTTCTTTAACTCTTCTACTTTCTGTATCTTCTGTTCTGCATTCAGGTTTTTAAAGCTTATCCTGATGTTTTGTCTCGTAGTGCCATTTTAGATTAAATTCCTTAATTACAGTCACATTAACTCCACAAATAAGACACACGGGTTTCCGGCAGTGTCAGTAAACATATTCTCAGCCTCCCATCGGTTTTGAAAGGCTCTGTTTTCAGAATCCACTTTTCTCTTCGCCATTGTGAGGGGCTTCACAATAACTTTACAATAGGGTTGTATACATCAACAGAAGCTTGAATTGATTGACACTGGAATGTTCCCCGGTAGCCTAGCGTTCGACAAGGCAGCTGAAGCACTGCATTATGGGATCTGTAGTTTGTGTGTTATTAGCGCTTCATATCGCCGGGCCATTAATAACAATAATAATAATAGATCTACTATATAAAATGATCTCGTGGGCCGGATATAATTGTACGTCGTGCCTTGAGTTTGACACGTATGCTTTAGAGCAATGAAAAGTGCTTCGAGTGTCTGAGACTAAGAATTCCTTTTCTAACAGACCATTCAGTAAAGCAGCCTTCAGTAGTGCCTGAGGACATTGAGTATTTTCAAATGAGTGTCTCACCTGCTTGGCTGTTTTGTGTCTTTTCGCATAAATGCATGCACGGCGTAAATCTTGTTGGTGTTCAGGGTTAACACGGCTCTAGCATTGCATGGGATATGATGTAACACCACAATCACAACGTCCACCTTTTATATAATTGGAAGTGGACACGGGTACTATACTTACCTAGTGTATTATCCCCCCCCCCCCTCTCTCTCGCTCTTGCTTTTCTTTCTTTTTCTCTTTATCTTACAGTAAATAGCACTAGGCTCTCTTCATGAAACATTCCAATGAGACAGACTGAGTTATTCTCTAGCAAACCTAGGGAATTTCATGTCACAGCAGGCCTTTCCAAAACTCATTTCCCCCCCTGCAGGTCAATGAGGTATTACTGTTGTCATCACTTCTGTTGCACTTGTATCATAGCGCAACACTATAAGACTAAAAGACAAAAGAAACTATGCTTTCCATTACTGTGTCGCAGCTTTTTCGAACTGGACTTGTGCTGAGGAGCTTGTGCACTTCACTGATGCTATCAGGAGGCTGGTTGGTATTCCGCCCCATCCGCTTTTCACACTGCTTAATAATGCAGGAAGTGGAGATTGAGACTGTAGGTCTCATTTTCAGACTCTTTATTGTCCCTCCAAGGGAGTCATCTAAGATGGCTTTACACTTCTTGTGTATAGAATACAGAGCAGGATTTCAGTTTGGACTTGTTCTTACTTGAGCTCTTTCTGTTTTTTTCTCTGGATGGATGTCCATGGATACTGCAAACCTTTTCTGGAGTGCAGTGCAAAATAAAGTGCTGTTTTAACAAAAAATAGTTGTCAGGAGCAGCTTGTGTGTGTGTGTGGTGTGTAGGTGAGTGCAGGCACCTGATCATTCTGTACTGTATAGATTCAAACCTGGATATATGTGTGTGTGTGTGTGTGTGTGTGTGTGTGTGTGTGTGTGTGTGTGTGTGTGTGTGTGTGTGTGTTAGATAGCGCAGTTGCTGAGTTTAGTTTTTGCGTGGAGTTTGCTCGATTCTAGTGCATCGTGAGACTCGGCCAAAGCGAGAGAGCAAAAGCATTTAGGGGAAGGAGAAAAAGCACATTAGGATTTTTTTTTTGGCTTGAGGATTAGTTTGTGTGCGTGTGCGTGACATTTGGGTCAAATTGGCAGCTCAAGGTCGCCGAGCAGGTGGAAGTGTTGCAACCAAAGAAAATGGTATAGAAAAAGCCTAATGAGGCATGACTTAAGTTTAAATGGGTTTTTGCAGGTTGTCTCCATTCACAACCTTTGATTTAAAAATATATATATATATATATATATATATATATATATATATATATATATATATATATATATATATATATATATATATATATATTCTTTATATTCTCCATAAAAAAAAATATGTATTCTAATGCTAGTACAGAAAATTGCAGAATTAAATACTATCAAGCTGAAACCCTGGTTAAGAACACATGCATAAAAAAGGCATTTTTGATCAATGGTTGAATCCCATTGTTGAAATAAACACACACAGAGTCTAGCTCGCTGAAAATGATCAAGCAAGCAATGAGTAAGACCAGAAACGGTTTATTATATACATACATCTGCTGCATTTGTTCACAAACTAACTAAAGAGCAGTATAGCGGCAAATGTTCTGTTTCATAGAAGTATGTATTCTTGCCTCAAATACTACTGAAGCTTTTAGTAATTTGGAAGGATGTAGGAATGTACTGTGGAACATGTGCATTTGCAGCTACGTATTGGCTATATTTATTTTATGTTGTTTACTCATATGAATACATATGATTAGCCAGCTAACAATCTGGTGTTACTCATTGATTCAATATGGCTAACATTAGCTAGCAAGCAGTGAATTAATTGTATTTATCTAAAACAGTTTCCCAACTGGCAAAAATGTTTGTTTGGATAATATAATTTTGTTTGGTTAGAGGTTACAAATTATTCCAGGTGTTGTAAAACGAAGTGTTTTGGAACAATGTAATGGCCCCATGTCTGCATGGTTTTCCTCCTGGTTCTCTGGTTTCCTCATAGTTCCCAAAATCCACACATGTAGGTAAAAAAAAAAAAAAGGCTAAAATTCCCTTTGTGAATGTGGGTGAATGGATTAGCAGCCCATTCAATGTATATTTCTCCTAAAACCCTGTTTTAACCGTACAGGCCCTGAATCCCTCAGACCAGAATAAAGTATTTCCTGAAGATGAAAGAATTGATACTCTTGAGAACATACTACAGTGATTTTTGTTTTTCTTATATCTTTATAACAATAATAGTGTAATGAATAATGCTAATATTCAGAATGAGAAATCGTCACTTTCCAAACGTATTTCTCCTGTAATTAGCAATTTCCTTTATTTTCCTGTAAGCGCTGAGACCACAGAGAGGTAGCAGTCGAATCATGTTCTATCACTATGCAGTTAATAAATGCCTGTTAAAGGAACAGCTTCTGGAACCCGAACGCTCAGCTCGTCTTTGAACTGTGTATATTTTCTCTGTAAACAACAGTGCACAAGTTGGATGCACAAGTTGATACTTTGGGCTATGATGATTAGAAAACCTAAGGCACAACTGAAGCTTTTTTTTTTTCTTTCTAACTGCAGTTAGACGTGTGCATCCCGTCTCTCTTGCTATCATGTGGAGGTGTAATTGGCTTGAGCTCGCACTACATTAGTCATTTGTGTCACTATTTGGGTCGATTATAACTGGCCCGCCTATGTGGTAATGACCCAGTAATGATACACACATGCGCTCATATACACAGAGTCATATTTCAGTTTGTGTCACACTAATGGCTCCGGTCCCTGCTGCTTGACTCGGGCCTGTTGGTTTTAGCACTTTCACTTTCTTTCTTTTTTTTTTTTTTGGCTGGCTGTTGCATTTGTCCATGCAGGAATTCACCAGGGATTACAGCACCACTCTCACACTGTTTGCCCTTCAGATGGAGATGTGTTTAACATCCATAAACACAGTCAGGACTGTGTGTGTGTTTGTGTCCATGGGGCTTCTTAGATACAGGAGCTCCATTCTTCTTCATTAGCATTGCTTGTTGGAAAAACCGAGCTCAAATTGTGCTGGGCCATCTCTCTCTCTCTCTCTCTCTCTTTCTCTCTCTCTCTCTCTCTCTCTCTCTCTCTCTCTCTCTCTCTCTCTCTCTCTCTCTCTTCCACCCCCCCCCCACACACAATCTGCTGCTTGATTCAGAATAATGTATGAGCTACCAAGACATCCAGTCCTTTCTGTAGTTTTGTTTAAGAAGTTGTTCAAATGGTAAAGAATTGTGTCTGTGCTTATTTACATGATCTGAAATCTCATTTGTCGTAGGAACACACTGTCTACTAGGAATATTACATGACCTTTTTACCCGGGTGTCTGTCTGCCGCTCATATTTTAAAAACTTGAGTTAATGGTGCTTGTGCATTGGCACCCCATATTTCCTCTAGTTAAGCTTGTGTGTGTGTGTGTGTGTGTGTGTGTGTGTGTGTGCACACTTCTTCTCCAGGGTTTATGTCTGCCTCACTCGCTCTTAGGGTTCCCAGGATAGGCTCCATAGCCACTGAAACCTCGAACAGGATAAATTGATGAATGACTAATAGTCTGCATTGTTCTCTCGTAATAAGCCGCCTCTCTCTCCTGTTTTGTCTCTCTCAGGTGAGCATCTGTCTGGAGTGTAACAGCAGTAAACTCCGTGGACTCAAGCGGAAGTGGATTCGCTGCTCGGCTCAGGCTACCGTTCTTCATCTAAAAAAATTCATCGCCAAAAAGCTCAACTTGACATCTTTCAATGAGGTCAGTTTTCTCTTTATCTTTGTAATGCAGTGATCAGCTGCCTTCCTTGAATTGCTATGTTCTTAACTGGTGTGAGGAAATATTTTGTTTATATTCAACAGACCAGATAGACACTTCTAAAGTCCTACAGGAATCTGTGAAAGGGGGGTGTCCTAGTGATGATTCAGTTTCGAATATACTGCAGCAAAAGTTTATTTCCTTCCTGAATTAGCAACAACCTGCTTTGCAGAACAATTTTATTCAACTTGGTTTCTTTAAGGTGGTAGAGAATTGTGCAGGTTAGTTTCACTGCCACAGTACCAGTGAATGTTGCATCTCGTGGGATTTGTCTCCTCTCTGTGTCACTCCCTCTTATTGAGTCAGGGTGCAGCGGCATATCAGAGCTCGCTCACACTGCCACGCTTCCTCTTCAAGCTTCTCCCTCTGTATCTTCAGCGCCACAGCAGTTCTTGTAATATCGTTTGCTTTCCATCAAGCATTGCGCCGCCTGTCATGAGCTTTGCAGTATGATTTTAGCGGCCAGCTTTGGAACACGGCTAATCATTATCTCTCTTCACCCGTTTTTCCGTCACTGAGAGAAAAAAAAGGTCTGTGGGTGGGCTTCTGCCACCCGGCTTCGTCTGTGCCTCGCATGCCACAATATAGCTGTCAGACGTCTTTTATTCTCTACTGAGCATGTAGTCACTGGTGCTGGCAATCATAATGAACGCCAAAAATAGCACAAGCTGGTGCTACAATCTTTCCAGTCACACAAAGGACCAAAGAAAGTTAATGAAACAATAGTGAATAAAGTCTGCTGAGCTTTCCATCCTTTTTAGGATGGCTGGCATGTTTGATGTTTTCAGCTGAGTGAAACGATAGCTTGATAGTTATGTCTACCCCGATAATGGTGAAAAACAGGGCATTGTTCTGGTGACTAATTCCACCAGCAGGGGGTGCTGTGGTTATATTGCACCTCGATGTTTTCCTGGCCTGGGTCATACACTTTCATACCTTTTAATGCGCTCGCTCTCTCTCTCTCTCTCTCTCTCTCTCTCTCTCTCTCTCTCTCTCTCTCTCTCTCTCTCTCTCTCTCTCTCTCACACACACGCAAACACACACGCACACACACTGGCTGGCCATGGTTGTTCTGTGGTTACACTGGAATAAAAATTGATGCGTTTCATTTCCACTGTATTCCCATGATGTCGCATTAATACACCATGTGCAAGTTTTTGTTTTCACACCAGACTCCTGTACTACAGAGGGGATTCCCTACAGAACAGGCTTTTTCACTCAATCTGTTTCCTCAAATCCTTTTACACTACTTGTGTATTTCTGATTACACACATGTGGTCCCACATTTATTTTTTGTTGTTTTTGCTCGTGTGCTGACAGCAGATGATGATGAGCCTGTGATTTTCCTTTTTTCATTCTGAAACTTGCGTATCCTTCTTTTGATATCCAGCATTATTGCAGCAGTAATACAGACATTTTTCCAGAGTGGCTTGCTTTTCAGGTTATATTTGTAGCTTGGATAATCTGATCCGACATGAGGCTCGTTTGTAGTTTGTGTCGGCTGCATTCAGAGCTCTTGTCGGGCTGTGCTTTGCTTACTGGGCAGCTTTCGTGTGTGTTTTGCAGCTGGACATTTTATGCAATGAAGAAATCCTAGGCAAGGACCATACGCTCAAATTTGTGGTGGTGACAAGATGGAGATTCAAGGTAAATATTTTCAATCCATTGAAAGGTCGAAGTGATGTAATCGCATGTAATCATTCGTTATGTGTAGGATCGTTAGTGGGTTAGCATCATTTCCACTTTTTTACTTATTAAATTCTCCACTACGTTCAGTCAGAAAGATTGAATGATACATTCTTATAACAGCATCTCTAAAAGTAATGCTGGCTGTAATTTATCTCACAGGTTTAATGCTCTTATTCTAGTAGCTTGTTGTTTCTATAGTAACAGATAATTATAACAGTTTGGCACTATAAATGATCTAAACCCCAATAATAAACAATTGAAAAGATGTGGTGTACTCTAGAGAGACTAATGTAATATCAATTAATATAGTGACTCATTCCATTTATTGTTAAATTTATTACACATTTATTATAAGGAATAAATGTGAGTAGGGTTTTCACCATGGGAGGGTCTTTAGGGCAGATGACTTTGCACTTTCAGGTTTCTCAGTAAAACGCAGATTTTTTTATAATAACTTCAAGAAAGAGAAAGTGTGGCCCATGAGGAAATGCTTTTTTTATAGCACCTACAATGCAAGTGATAAAAGGAACAAAATGGTTAGTTGGATGTTCCACAACACAAAATTTAACTACTAGAGATCTGAACAGGACCAGTTTTAATCCCACACCAGCAAAGCATTGGGGACTGGATATGAGAGAAAAAATTATATTAAATCCTGTATCAAGTAGTTTAAAATTGGATTGGATTTTTTTTCTACTGCAAATATTTATATATTAAGAAACTTTGTTTACTATTTCTTGCTTCTTATGTTTTTTTTTTTAGGATGGATTGTTATATTTATACTTTGTTACATATACTTCATATACTACATATATTCATAGCAGGAAAAGGCATAAAACATACATTTAATAAAATGTATAAAAATAAGCTGCTTGTCAGCAGTGGCAAAAATGTCTGTGGTATAAGATGCACTTAACTATAGGCTGCATTGGTTCTGGGACAAAGTGCAGTTTTGTTTGTTTTTCTATGATAGGACATGATGTTTCTATGGGATGAGCTTTTGGGTTCAGTCAGCTGTATAGCTGTCGTTAAGACGACGTTTCATACCATGAACAATCTTCTTATTCAGTATAACGTAAACATTCATCCTGCAATCCACTGCCATAAGCACCGAACACTCTGTAAACCCGCAAATGTCCCTCTTTCCCATGTGCCCTTTCATACACTGTAGCTGTAATTAGAGGTATAACCTTTAAAGAGCAGTGTCAGAAAAGAAGCTGAAGAATGCCACACGCCGCCCCTGTTGACCTTCCACTCACTTCAATCATACTCCTGTGTGTGTGTGTGTGTGTTTTGTTCCCCCTAGAAATCACCCCTCCTCCTGCATTACAGACCCAAGATGGATTTGCTGTAGTTGGGCAGGACGGTTGTTTTGGCCCAGGACTGAGCAGCGCACTATTTATGCAGAGACTATCAACGCCACATAAACACCAAACACCACACACACAAAACACGTCAGTCCCGACACGAGCCAGCAAACAACCAATACCAACTCACTTAATGCTACTCTGGTGATTCAGCCAAGCCAAACAGCTGCAGGCGTTCCATCTACACATCATCCGCTATGTCCTCGATATGTGAAAAAAAAAAAGGAGAAAAAAAGCAAAACAAGAGAAAGCATATATTTATACTTTTGTACAGAAGAGAGACACGGACCCAAGACGCTACCGGTGCTCTGTTTACACACCAACAACAAACAAATGGGGTGAAGTTTTTATATCGCGACCACGGCTCACACCTCAGACCGGGTAAAGAGCCACTGCGCAGTGTGGGTGCACTCCTGAGTGGGGGTCTCATCTCACACTGCTTACTGCGGAGAAACGTCTTCACTGCCCACTCACTTGTTCAGGTCTTATCAGTGTCAGGAGCACAGAAAATACAAATATACGACGAAAAGACATTGTTCCTAATACCTTTTGAGTTGTGAATCGTCTCAGAGCATTTTGTTTTTTTTCCTTTTTTTTTTCTTTATTGCGTCACCGAACGTGGAATTGTGAATAGACAAAATTTTGTGTAGTTATTTATGTTCAATTTACAAGTATTGTACATAGAAATTGTTACAATGCAAGAGAGATAAAAAGCTGATAGATGAAATGTAAGAATGAGTGTGTGTATGAGTGCGAGACAGAGATTGACTGATAGACTGTTCTGAAACGTTGCTTTTAAAGGAATGATTAGAGCAAACCAAATTTACACCAGTTTTCCACCTAAACACAGATGAGATGCAGTGCTTTGTGTAAGTGTTCACCTCCACCTGAATACATTTTCTCATTTTATTTCATTTTAACGATCTGGAGATCATTAGAGTTGTGTGTCTGTAACCTGCACAAGATAACTCATAAGACTGAAGTGGGAGGAAAATGTACATGAATACGAATACACCAGTTTCTGGTAGTCCCCCAAAAAATTCTGAACAAACCTCAACACTCTGCATCATTAATGAGATATCAAAGCAGCAGAAGTGTAGCAATCAGGGTTTGGTTATGAAAAAAACGCATTGTATTTTGTAAGTATGTGTGCAAACTCTATCAATTTTTCAATTCATGACGTTTAATCCCATTCAAGTTCCAGGTTGTAATGCTGCGAAATGTGGAAATAGTCAAGAGAGAGGGTAAATCCTTATGCAAGGCAATGCATGTTGAGATATTTTGCTATGATGCCAAACATCCTAGTTTTTATGATTATATTTAAGGTGGAAAATTGGTGTAATAGTTTTTCTTCCCCCTCAAACATTCTATTTAAAAAATAATGGTCAGATGTGTGAATATAGAGGGACATAAAAGAATATTTGCATAGTGAGATTCCTTATCAGAATGTGTCCTTTATCAGAAGGACGTCACCTTATCTCGCTAAACACGCAAACTTGTTTTCCCCCTTGCGAAATTAAGGGGGTGTTTAGTGTCTATGCGTGATAATGGCAGTGATATAAATTGGAAAGCGGTTTCGAAATGACAAAGTGCTTTTAAACCATTCTCCCAAGTTATTCATTAGCCATCGCAGAGTTATTAATGTCGTCTAATGATGGATCGTTAACTTAAGGCATATTAGTCATGCAAAATATCACACACACGCGCACACACACACACTTCAAATGAACAAACTGCCTGCATTCAAAACAATAGAAACAGTGGCTTGTGTATGGAAACAAGCAGGTACTGTTTTAAGTGTGTTCAATACACTATGCGATACATTTCGTTAAGGGTTTGTGTCTGGACATGGACATGATGCAGCCTCTTAGCATCTGTCCCTGAGGTAACCCAACTACCCAGCCCCCCCCAACCCCTTGCCTCATACCACACCCAGTTTTAGAACCATATATGCAATACATAGGCTTTATTATATGTTTAGCAGAAGCGATAAGCTTTTAGGTTTCCACAGAAGCTTTAGTAGCCCACTCTTTTACAGAAAGAATGTAATCCATATGAGTATCCATCTGTAGAGTTCACCTCTTGTGTTCTGCCACTTTTAGTGCCAAAGGCTCAAAAACACCGTTCAGGCTTCATGTTTATTCCGTATGTCAAGCTGTGTGGAAGGCAAAACAGAGAGATCATAGAAAAAATGTGAAAAAAAGTATATTTAATAATCAGAAAAATTGTTGTTCGTCACCCATTTATTTTTCTTCTCAAATTAACAAATCTTTTTATTTTTACAATCCGGAGTCCTCTTCTACGATGCATTGATTCATAATGTTCCAGACTTTGCTATAGAAGTTGTTATAAGCGAGGTCTAAAGGGCTCTATTAGTACTATCAGTACCATTTCCTCTCTTTCAGCTTACTCAGTGAAGAAATAATAACAATCAAGTTTTGATATCGAGATTTGATATCTCATTTTTATTAAAAAAAAATCTCCTTTTTGGAATAATAATAATAATAATAATAATAAAAAAAACAATTAGGTAGACAGGGAATGAGGTGGTAAAAATGACGTCTTCTAGCTGCTCATTCTGTGTGTCTACTTTCACACGGGTAAAATGCCAAAACCAGCTTGACCAAAATCTCATTTATTTGCTTCTCAAATTTACTACACATCCTGTTTTTGTGTTAATAGACTACAGTCTCGCATCAAATCTCCTGCCTGTAATGTTTTTCCTTTCACTCTGGATGTGCTTACTTTTATTCATGTCTTTATATGTAATGAAGAAATGTTATGCTTTACACTTTCAAAAGCACAGGATTCTGCTTATTTGTATCTCATCCTTATTGGTTTTTTGTTTGTTTGTTTGTTTGTTTAATAATATATATATTTTAGGTATTAATTCTGTTGATTGCCCCACGAGCAGTCCACTTCTTATTACAGCTGTCTCCTTTCTTTTTTCTTTTTCTTTTTTTTTTTTTTAATGAATTGTAATAATTATAGGATAAAAAAATGAAACAGGCCAGGATTTCACCGTGAACAGTCCAAAATGGAACAAGCACATGTGTTTTTAATTTCATGTACTCATTTTCTGTTAGAGTACTCTTCAGGATTAATGGGCTAGTGGTCTAGGTGTGTTTCCTTTTACGTCTCAGTTTCTTTGTGCTGAACGCTGGTGGTGCTGTCTTTTCTTTTGAGCTGATAAATGGTGCTAATGTTTTTATACACTTTGTTAAAAGAAATGTATGCTCGCTTTGGTGTGGATGGGGGGGGGGGGGGTCCAGTCTTGTTTTTTTTTGTGTCTGGTGCTCCTGAATTTTGTACAAGCTAATTTCTTCAGGCTGTGTGTGTGTGGGGGGGGGAGACAAAAAAACATTTCTTTTGTTAGTAAAAGCAGAAAAATCATGACTGCACCATCCCCTTCCATGCTCCTAAGAAAAACTGTCTCTGGTAAAGCTTCATTACTTCTAAGCTTTTCCTAAATGCAGCTCCACCTGCTTCTTTTAGACTCTGTTGGGCCGAAGTGCAGAAACATGTACCTGTTAAGACAGAGACAAGATGGCTTTTGTTTTTTTCCACCTTAATTTTATCTGAAAGTGAAAATCTCACACCTGCAGAAAGGGTTGCTATTCAGGCCTGCATAGAGACATCAGTGCTACACTTGACAGACAGGCTTTAAGAAGATTATGTGAGTGCTCATCGAATGCCCGGCACTCTGAAGGCTCTGTTTAGAGACCTGGGCAGTGCCAAGATGCCTCTTTATCTCTCTGTGCTGTAGTGTGTGGTCTTTTGTTTAGACAAATTGGGAATCCTACTGGATCTGTTTTGGTCATGTTTTAGTCAGATATATGTACTGTTCTTTTTTTTTTTTTGTTTTTTTTTTTTTGTTTTTTTTTTTTTACATTTTAAGAAAAACTCAGCAGTTTATATTTGGTTTTTGTTCACATACCCGTGAATGTCCCCCCTTACTGATCATGAATCCTTCGACCCATGTATGCATTTTTCAACAATTTAACACGATAAGGGCGGGATGGATAATTCTGCATATAGAGGCATTGTAAAGTTCTTCACCAGCAAGCCTCTGCCAGGACTGCATCCTGAACATATTGCCATGGTTACTCCAATTGAAAGGTGCTAACGATTGGTCAGAGATCACCGGTTGCCAGGTGTTTTGTTTGCATGCTTGGCTACCCCCATCAGTCTTAACTAGGCACCAAACCTATAAACCTACTAAACCTGGCACTCTTTACAAAAAAAGTGTTCTCTTCTGTTTAATTGCATTAATGACAAATAATTTTCAGGACCAAACTTGACAGTGGCACCTTCCTATGAGCCATAAATGCTGTCCAAACTTTTTTTTGTTTGTTTAAATCATATTTATTTATACTGTAAAAAACAATGGACTCTCTGCAGTAACCTGCTTTTTGCTACATCTGGTGTCCTTTTGTGCATTTTATTATTTGAGTTTTTGTTTGTGCTTTTTTTTTTTTTTTTTTTTTTTTAAACACATACAGGGCTTAAAAACTGAACATCATATAAAAACTGTCCTTTCAGTCTTTCTGCATGTAGTCTTACGCCTATAATTCCATTGAAATGATGTGTGTGTGTGTGTTATTGCTCTTTGTCTACAACACTCCTGTTGTAATCTGATCAGGTTCGACAGCGAGAGTGTCTCATCTTCTGCTCGGATGCGTTGTGTTTATGAGGAGGAAAAATGTGCAATATACATCTCTCAGATGGTTTCCTGGTTTCAGCTCTAGAAACTCCATTTTCTTCATTTCTTTGGTTTCTGTCAGGTGCTCAGGTCACTAAACGATTCCTTTCAGTCCTCATCTCACACATTCTACGGGTGCCTGTGAGGCTTAGATCACACTAATGTTTCATTCTCATCGACATTGCTTGTTCTTTTGGGGGTTAAACTTTGGCACTTAATGTGGTGCCATGTTTTTTTTTTTTCGTGTGTGTGTTCATTAACTGTATTATGATTATTTATTGCACATGTAATAAGGATGGTTTCCATGGCTACACTTAAAGGAGTCTGAGTTTAAAACTAGGCTGGAGTTTCTTACAATTTTATGGACGCTTTTGTTGAAAAATTTTAAAGTGTGTATTTCATGAATAAATGCCTTAAAAGAACCAAATTTCAGTTCAGCTTCATTGATTCTTCATAGTGTGTTGGTGCATCATGGTGTCTTCATTTCTCACTAAAGACATGAAATGTGTGTAAGCTTGTATAACGTGTTTCTTAAACTGAATATTCAGAGGCCACTACTATGTTCATTGTTCATATGTAACACTCATTTGGTCCGTAGGGTTACTTTCCTTGGCAACTGGGAAATATTCTCACTGCACATGAGCTAACTAATAGCTAGCAAGGAGCAAACTCATAAGTCTTTTATACAGACCAACACAGTAGGCAAAAAACAACCTGGGGCAATATTAATATTTCTCTCTGTTGTGTTGGCGTATTATTTAGAAAGATTCCACATGACTTACCTTCTCTGTAGTTGCACTAAACATTTGCCACATGTGGAACTCCAACTTGTTTACTTGGCTCTAACAGAGAGTTTCATCTTCGTAAATAGTGAATAGCAGAAGAGTGGAATATTTAAAAGCAATCTGTTTATAAACACGGTGAACACAACCCCTGAATGTAGCAGAAGATCTTTATTTGAATTTAAATTAACATCATAGATAGATAGATAGATAGATAGATAGATAGATAGATAGATAGATAGATAGATAGATAGATAGATAGATAGATAGATAGAATATGGAATATTGGTAAGTCTTCAGTTAGAATATTATTCATAAATCTGCTAAAATGCATTACATAACATCATCGGGTAGTGATTTGGGTGAGAAGGCTTGGGCTGCAGTCAATTATGCTGTTGATCCCAAAGGTGTTCAGTGTGGTAGACATCAGGGGTTTTGGTTCTTCCATACCTGGTCATACAGGATTTGTGTCTCTTCATTTTAGCAAAGGGAAACCCTAAAGCTACAGCACACAAATACATTCTATACAATTGTGTGCTTTCAAAATTTTGCCAATAGATTAAAATTTTTTTTTATTGTAATGTCAGTTTAGAATAGAGATTACAGAAATTCATGTATAAATTTAAATTGATAGATTTATTTAGAATTCGAAAATTGGGGTGGAGGATCCCTTGTTGGAAATCAAATTGTGTATCTCATTTAAATTAGAAAATTAAATCTTATTTAAATCTTTATTTATACAGACTATAATACAGAATACAGTTTATACAGTTGATACAACCTGTTAGCTCTTATGTAACACTGCTAGTTGTATGGTATAGTATATTTTATATTCCTTACACCAATACATGTTCAAACAAATTTCTATACTAGCAATCTGCTGGCACATTTACAGGTACAGCTGCATGTGTGAAGGCAGTTACAGTCTATAGCTGCAGGCTTACACACATAATTTGAATGAGCTGTTGAGAGGTTTACCTAAGTGGAAATGAATTTGTGTAATCTTGAGGGAGGTAATGAGCCTAGCATGCTCTTTTTTTTTTTTCTTCCTCTCATTTAATTTTTTGACCATGCCACAATAGCTTGGGTCTAATGAAGCAGTGAGAACAAATAGTGCACTTCATTCCTGCTGTGTTATTTGGGTGCTGGGCCAAATGGCAATGCCTTTTCTCCATCTAAACAAACATTGTGACCTCGTTAGAAAGAGTGAATGTCACCACAGTGTTGCTATGATAAACACATAAGCCGAGATATAAATGCCACTGAAACATGCAACAATTATGTATAGATGGCGTTTATGGCTGTTTGGTGCCTCATACTCTGACGTTGAGGAACATTTCAGAGCACAAGATTGCTGTTTTTGTTTATTGCTTGGGAGACATTTTTTTGTTTCACCGCCATACCGCCCACATATCTACAATTCTTTATTGTCCTTTGTTGCCGTGATGCAACACTGAGTTGTTTGAAATGGTGTTTCTGTGGTACCATTAATTTCTATGGTACACTGCTCTCAATATGAGAAAACAAACAAATTCCAAATAAAGTCAAAATAACAAATATAGTGTGACTAGTCCACTGGGAAACATTAAGCATAAGCTAGCTAAAGCCAACTAATAAGTCTTATTCAGCAATACAAAGGCAATGTTGTCAGTGGAAGCACAGCAGAATATCAATATTTTTTCATAGATTGTTGGTGTGTTGATAAATTATTGTATATTGTATGTGAGTGTACAATTTTATTATAATTAAAGCCGTATGTTGTATTTTAAGAAGTAAGGGACACAGTTTCATATTTACCAAAAATTCTAGCTTATAGCTCCCCACTGAACTCTTGGGAAAACATTTTAAGGTTTTTCTTCTTTTATGGATAGGTTTTTAAAGGTACTTTGGTACTTTAAAGGTATGGTCAATAATTCCTTTGACCCTTTAAAGTTTCACCCAAAAGCACATCTAAAGAAACCTTAGAAGTCTAAAAGAAGTTTTAATATTTGTCTTAGGATGTACAGAATCTCACAAAGGTAAGTACAGCCCTCACATTTCAGCAACCATTTTAGTAGATCTTCTCAAGCAACAGTACAGATATATTTTAGAGTAGTCAATGTGCAGCCTGTATAGTAGTACAGACTTACTTTCCTCTGAAAATAACTCAACATACAGCCATTATTGTCAAAATAACTGCCAACTAAAGTGTGTACACCATAAGTGAAGATGTCACAACTGTTGCTGTGATCCTCTTCCACTCCTCCGTAATGACATCACGAAGCTGCAGGATGTTACATACGGTGCATCTCCACCTTCCGCTTGAGAATCCACAGGTGCTCAGTAGAGTTCAGGTCTGGAGACATACTTGGCGGTGTGTTTGGTGTTTGGTTTCTCATGTTGGAAAACTGGTGTTCGGCACACTTTCTGAAAGTAGGACATCATGTTCTGCTTTAGAATGTCACAGTACATGTTGAAATCCATGTTTTCCTAAATGAACTGCAGCTCTTCATTACCAGCAGTATTAATGCAGCCCCAGACCATGATGCTACCACCAACATGCTTGACTGTTGGCAAGACACAATTTTCTTGGTACTCCTCACCAGGGTGTCGCAACACATGCTGGACACCAACTGAGCCAAACACCTTTAGCTTAGTCTCATCAGACAACATGACATGGTTCCAGTAAGTCATGCTCTTGGACAGGTTGACTTCAGCAAGCAGTTTGCAGACTTTCTTGTGAGTCAGCTTCAGAAGAGGCTTCCTTCTGGGACAACGGCCAGCAAACCGACTTGTTGCAGTGTGCGACGTATGGTCTAACCACTGACAAGTGGACCTTCTTCAACCTCTAAAGCAATGCTGCAGCACTCATGCGTCTGTTTTTTGAAGCCAGCTTCTGCACCTGACGCACGACACTAGGACTCAACTTCTTTGATCGACCCTTGCGAGGTCTGTTCTGAGTGGAACCCGTCTTGGAAAACCTCTATATGACCCTGGCCACTGTACTGTAACTCAGTTTCAGGGTGTTAGCGATCTTCTTATAACCTCGGCCATCTTAGTGGAGAGCATAAATTCTTATTCTTAAATCTTAAGAGAGTCATTGCCATGTTGAACTTCCAGTGGTCAATATGAGAGAACTGCAAAGCACCACATTTTAATTGCTTTAATACAAGATACACAAATTTGTATGGTCCTGTCAAACAGACAAAAACATGAACATGATGAACAGGACATGTGGCTTTGCACGGTTAAGCGATGTACAGCTGTTATTACTTAGGGTGTACTCACTTTTTTTTGCCAGCTATTTTGAGAATCATTATTTTTAGAGGACAGTAAATACTGCAATATAAGCTGCACAAGTTTTATTTCTATAGTATAGTCCCTTGAGAAGATATACTAAAATGGTTGCTGAAATGTGAGGGGTGTACTCACACTTTGTGAGAGAATGTATGGCTCATGATTGTTTCGCGTTTATTGATTTTTGTTTGTGTATTTTGAAGGTTTACTTAATGTGATTTTGAAAACACCAAAAAAAATTTTTCCACTGAAAATGCGTTCACTTGTAATTGTCCTGAAAAAATAAGACAACAAAGTACGTGAAGGACAACAAAGTACAATTCATGAAGCCTCATGAATTTTAACATATTCGAACATGATACATATTATTTTTAAACATGTTTTGAGATGTTATTAATAATGATAATACAAATAATGTATCTTCTTCTACTTATGGTATTTCCCATTTAGTGCATGAAATCAGTGTTTGTAACACTTGCCCCCAATCCATGTTAAGGTGCAGCCTGCTTAGTTCTTCCTACTTCCAGCTGTCAACTCCTCTAAACCCTGTGTGTTTGGATTTCTTTATCCCTCTGTGACTTGCAAGGCACTGGATAAACACCTCTGCCAAATAAATAAATGTAAGTGTAAAATGAACAGTATTTGGCAGTTGAACCTTCACAAACATACAGTACATGCCTAGTTTGATGTTTTTCCACAGCATCTCTCTGATGTGTTCTAGGCCAGGCTACTGCATTTCCTTCGGGGAAGATCTGTAGCTTTCGATTGGGCTGAGAAAGTCAGTTCTAGAGATCAAAAGTTTCATCACTGCAGGAGCAGCAAAGCATGACTGCAGTGTCCAACAGAATGAGAGTTCAGACACTAGCTCATGTCTCATAGCACACAGTATGCTGGGTGTAAGTCCTGCAGGGGTGTTTTCTTGAAGGTTTTCAGTGTATAATAGCCCCAAAAAAATATCTGGACTGATGTTGCATCATTTGTTCAGTGTCTGCCTTCCACATATTACAAGTATAACTAAAGTTTAACGAATGAGTCTATCATAGAATTGATAAAATAGTATTGATTTAGTCATTATTGTGCAAGAATGATCAAATAATCCAAGGTCAGAATAACACAAAACTATTATTTAATATATCAGTGCTTAAATAATATTATTAGATATATCTGAGTACAAGTGTCATTTTACTAATTGCTAGTTGTAATTTGTCAGTTTTTAGCCGTAACTGAGACTAGTTGACACCTGAAACTGATGTACTTCTCATGCAGAAATCCTCTCTAAACACCACCCAAAGAGGCTTTATTCTTTGTCATTTCTTTTGTTCGTGAAGGAAATCTGAAGCATTTAGGACTAACTGCTGTAATTTTGTGAATGATGTAATAATATAACATAATGCAACAACTCCACTGAATTGCACTGTCTTTATTATTGTTGTAATTTCATCCTCCCAAAGTGTAACGATAAAATAGTGTGTGATTGCATGAGTAATTATAAGATATGAGCCACAGGCTATCACATGCATACAGGCAAGTAGGAGATTTCTAAATGCATTTTCTGGAGCTTCGGGCTAGCCATTAACCACAGCCTATGCTTTATGTGTTTGCTATAAGCCACCTGCTCAATGACCATAAACCTTTTCTCGCTGTCATGAAGCTGTTTAGTAATAAATGCCTTGTGCCCTGCTGTCAGACTTAGCATGCTAGACATGGCTTCTTCTTCAGATGATGAGTGACTGCAAGCCACACAGGAAGCAATTGGTATGCTAATGCTTGCGCTGCAGCTAATGCTAGTTTCACAGCTATGTATAAATCAGTGAGCGGAATATCATTTGGTTCGAGGCAAAAGCTTTGAGGTTTTTGTTACAAGTAGTGACATTACTAGTTTCACTATATTTTACTAGCATGGCAGTAGCTTAGTTATTTTTTAAATAATGTAGCTTTTTCAGTACCAAGCTCTTTCTTTCACCAAAGTAGTACAATTACAAAAGCTAAGTGTTAGCAGTGTTGCAACTGATTAACCAATTAGCAACCAAGTTAAATGGTTCTATTTATTATAGACTTTGTGTAGGAGAACCACAGCTTGGACAGCTCTATCTGGTGCAACAGCAACAGAAGGTTGTTTTTCGTTGTAAATTTGTTGAATTACTTCAGTTCTGAGTTCGTTTAAAATTCACCTGGAATGGTTTTCCAACAATCTTGAAGGATCTTCCAAAGGTGTTGAGTACTTGTGGGCTGCTTTTTCTTTACTCCCCTGTCCAACTCATCCCAAAAAATCTCAACTGGATTTAGATCAGGTGATTGTCCAGGCCAAGCCATCTGTTGCAGCACTACATCACTCTCCTTCTTAGACAAATATCTCTTAAGAACCTAGAGGTGTGTTTGGAGTCATTTTCTTGTTGGAAAAAAAGTGATGGTCCCATTAAGTGCAAACTAGATGGGCTGGCATGTTGCTGAAAAATGCTGTGGTAGCTGTGCTGATTAAGTTTGCTCTAAATTTTGATTAAGTCATAAACAGTGTCACTAGCAAAGCACCCCCACAACATCACACGTCCTCCTTTACAGTTGGAACTACATATTCAGGAACTGTCTGTAGCTTTGATAACAGCCAAGCTGTTATCAAAGCTACATGTGGCTACGTTGGATCTAAAATTAGTTTTCTAAAAAAAATTCAGTATTAATGTACAATATTGAAAATAATAAAAATAAAGAAAAAACATTTTTGACTGCCACTATAAACACTATACTGGAGATGCAACCACACCTGTATGCAAATCTGTGCAAAGACACATTATTTTAAATTACATTGTGCAGTTCACACTATTTAACGGCACATGATGAGGTGGGGGAGGGATTTCTGTAGCAATCTCTGCCAGGTGGAGTTTTGTAGATGTTTGGCATTTTCTATGAATAGCACATGAGTAAATGTGTCCTGAGATTTCTTCTCTACTCTCTTGTGAAGAATTCATGAGGACACTGCTTTTAGATTTCTTACTTTGTTCCTTCAAACCACACACACTTAGAGCACTAATGGATTTCCAATGCAATCTACACCTCTGCAGTCCTCTGGTTATGTGTGAGGTTAGTCATGTTGGAGCATGTATGCCTGATGTGTCCTTCAGAAATGCTGAGGGACAAATAAATGCATGCTTTTTTACTACATCCTAGTACATTCCACTCCATTCCATTCAATTCAACTTTATCCATATATTAGCTAACAATAAAGTGCCAAATGCAATGTGCAAATTATAGTAATAAAATTAGAGTTAACATAAAAGTAATAGAATATAGCAAAATCATAAAAGTAAATATTAGGAACTAAAACAGTAGAAAATAAAATTAAGAACTCAAACACTACAAATTTATATAAACAATAAGAAGCAGAAGACTAAGCACACCAGAATATATGATACTCTAGAAAATGAGTAAGGAAATGTTTTGGATTTTTTTCTTTTTTTTCAAGATTGGTTTCCCGTTTCTGATTTGCCATATACAGATTTCTAATCACTGATTCTGATTTGTTTAGAATTTTAATTTATTTCGTTAACATAAACAGTAAAGGCTATATAAGCTAGACATTCTGGATTTTGAAACATTTTATTAGCAAAGTATTTACAAAAAACAAAAACAACTTATCTGGAATTGGCAGGCTTTCATTTACCACCATTGGCATTCAGGGACAGGCATTAAGCTGGTTTAAATCCTACCTGTCTGAGCTTTACCATTTTGTAGACTTAAATGTAGAGCTTTCTAGGTTAATGCTAGTAAATTATGGTGTGCCGCAAGGTCCTGTTCTAGGACCCCTGCTTTTTACAATATGCATGCTTCCTTTGGGAAATATTAATAAAAGGCATAGGATTAGCTTCCAAAGTTATGCTAATGATACCCAGCTATATATCTTATCGAAACCAGAGGATACAGCTCAACTGGCTCGGATAACGGAGTGTGTTAAATAATTAAAAGATTGGATAAATTCTGATAAGACAGAGATTTTTCTCATCAGCCCAAAAACTAGTACACAGAAGTTCCAGCATTTCAACCTGCATTTAGAAGGATGTACTGTAACTACTAGTTCAACAGTAAAAGACCTGGGAGTTATTTTAGACAGCAACTTGTCAGGAAAAATCATATCAACCATGTTAAAAAACAGGCTTTTCCACCTTAGAAATATTGCTAAGCTAAGTAACATGTTGTCTATATCTGATGCAGAGAAGCACGTCCATGTGTTCATGACCTCCAGACTGGACTATTGTAATGCATTACTAGGTGGTTATCCTGCATCATTAATAAACAAGCTACAGTTTGTCCAGAATGCAGCAGCCAGAGTTCTCACAATGTCGAGAAAATATGATCATATAACCCCAATCTTATCATTTCTACACTGGCTACCTGTTAAGTTTTTGAATTGACTACAAACTACTGCTACTTACTTACAAAACCCTAAATGGTTTAGTTTCCATGTATCTATTCAGTCTTCTAACACGCTACAATCCTTTACAATCCCTGAGATCTCCAAACTCTTGACTTCTAGTAGTTCCTAGAATAGCAAAGTCCACTAAAGGCAGTAGAGCATTCTCACATTCAGCTCCTAAACTTTGAAATAGTCTTCCTGACAGTGTTCGGGACTCAGACACACTCGTCCAGTTTAAGAGCAGATTAAAATCTTATGTGTAGGCTTTGCTAAAAAGATAACACACGTCACATATCATAACCTTGTGCTCAATTACATCTGATCAAATGCACATTATCAACTTGTGCTGTTAATATCATGAACAGCAGCTACGCTAATTCCTCTCCACTGCTTCTCTTTCTCTACTCATCCCGAGGCATCCTGAGGTTGCTGCAGCTCCAGTCACGTCCCACCTCATTAAGATTATGGATCTTTAAAGAAGTACATGCCTACCGGCAAACATCCCAAACCATCTAGAGACGTACCAGCGCCAATTGGATCCCACTTCATGTGGAGTTTGGACACTGGACCTCCTTGAGTGTTTAAAGGCTCTGGCATGGAGAAGCTGGTGTTGGAGCTATGATGATCTCAAATGTTGAGCTATTTTATGAGTTGCTCAGTAGCTCCTGGTTCCATAACCACAAATGACTGTAAAAGACTGTAGAAAGCACATTAATTACAATCTTACATTCCAGTGCTCATGTTAGTTCTCACTCTCTAGTGTCCTGTATTGTTTAAAGATTTATAATTACACTCTTGATGTCACCCAAATGGGGATGGGTTCCCCTTTTGAGTCTCAAGGTTTCTTCCTCATAACAGCTAAGGGAGTTTTTCCTTGCCACAGTCGCCATGGCTGCTCATCAGGAGTAAATTCTTCTTAACTCTTAAAATTCTGTAAAGCTGCTTTGAGACAATGTCTGTTGTGAAAAGCGCTATAGAAATAAACTTGACTTGACCACCAACTAATTAAATGTCTTATTAAAGCATTCATCATTCTTTCTCAACTTAAAAAAACAACAACAGAGATGAAAATAAATTAGCAACCAAGCAGCAATTTTTTATTGCTGTATATTTACATTTACTAGACACACTTATCAAGAGAACCCCATAAAACTGATTTGTGTAATTCTTCTGCTAGTCCAGATAGGCCATGGTCAAAAAAAGTACAACTGGCTGAAGATCGTATAAATAATTAAGTGTAGTAAATGAAGTAAAACGATTTTGCTGAAATTTTTTTAGTTTGTATTTGAAAATATGATGGGACTGTTTGGACACCCACATAGACAATACAATATAACAATCTTGATTTCCTTATGTCTTGAAGTAAAGAGCATGAAGCTGAATTGTACATGAGACACAATTCAGACCAGTTAGTGGGTAACTGCAGTATGTTTAATATGATGAGGTCTGAACAAGCAGTTGTGGTGCCTTTTTTCAAGAGAAATTGTCAAAATCATGTGCTGGTGTACAAAGAAAAAATTGCATCATATAGCGAGAACAATCTCGAATAATCCAACACCAAGGTTTTGCACCTTTTCAGAAGGAGGAAAATAAAGCAGCTTTGTGTTCCTGGCATTCAGCCATGACAAGATGTCTGCCAGAAGTGCACAGATACACATAGTAACCTGGAGTTAGCTTGGATGTGGGCCGATACCACCTCAATCAGATATTCTTGGAACAGCTGCTCTAGTTCACATGTGAGTTCAGTGAACTCACTCACATAAACCGAGGTAAAAAAAATAAAAAAAAGGAGCCAGGGTTTGACTACATGCTGCATGGGTGAAAGAACAATTATGATTAAAAAAAAAGAGGACAGAGCACTGAACCTTGAGGGACACTAGAATAAAGTTTGCATGGAGAAAATCCCATCCTGTAAACATTTGCTGAGCCAGTGATTCCAATGCTGATAAGAAAGAAAAAAAAGGATATTATAGATTGCTATACGGAAGACTGCAAATATCAACAAAAAGGACTAATGGCAGTTTGCCTGATCAAGAAGCATGAAGCTTCTCAATAGCTACCACCAAAAGTGTCCAGTGCTTGGCTTGAAGCCAGACTAGTTGGGGTGCTGGATAAAGCACTAGGTGAGAAAGACAGACAACTATCTTTCTTTAATATTCGGATATACTGTGCCCACACACACAGAAAACCATATGGTGAATCATATCGATGAGAGTTTATGCCAACACTTTTAAATCAGTTTACACTCTTGCATGCCCCATGACGTGTTTCCCAGCAGAACCACTCTCCAGCAAAATAATAGTTGAATGGTACAGTGGCGGTGCTAGTCTGACCTTTAGTGCAAAATACTGGGCCAAGAAAGGTGTGTGGAGATTTCTCTTGTCCTTGTAGTTGTTGTTTTTTTTAAGGTGGTTCTTCTGCACCACTTACCCCCACACATGCTTACAAAACTCTAATGGACTTGTGATGGAATCTAGATGAATTAAAATAGGTGGTTATGTCACTGGTTACAATACCTGTTCTGAATCTCTATTATTTTATATCTTGTCAAGGGACAATATTATACAATAGAAATTAAACTAGGCTATTTTTTAGAGGAGTCACTGTGCAGCTTGTATAGCAGTATAGATTTACTGTCCTGTGAAAATAACTTAACATACAGCCGTTATTGTCAAAATACCTGGCAACAAAAGTGAGTACACCCTAAATGATAATAGAGCCACATGTCTTCTTTAACATGTTCATGTTTTTATCTGTTTGACAGGACCACACAAACATGTGCATCTTGTATTAGAGCAGTTTGGTGCTTTGAGTTAAATTCTCTCGTACTGACCACTGGATGTTCAACATGGTATATCATGGCAAAGAACTCTCTGAGGATTTGAGAATTATAATTGTTGCTCTCCACAAAGATGGCCTAGACTATAAAAAGATTGGTAAGACCCTGAAACTGAGTTACAGTGCAGTGCCCAGGGATTTTTAAGACGGTTTCCACTCGGAAGAGACCTTGCAAGGGTCAATCAAAGAAGAGGAGTCTTTGTGCTGTGTGTCAGGTACAGAATCTGGCTTTAAAAAACAGATGGATGAGTGTTGCCAAAATTGCTTTAAGGTTGCAGAAGCGGAAGGTCCGCTTGTCAGTGCTCAGACCATATGACGCACACTGCAACAAGTCAGTTGCTGGCCGTCGCCCCAGAAGGAAGTCTCTTCTGAATCTGTGCGGCTCTGGTGAATTGCATGCCGAGGAGGATTAAAGCAGTGCTAGATAACAATTATGCTCACACTAAATATTGACACTTTGGACAGTTTTGACATGTTCAATTAGGGTGTACTCACATTTGTTACCAGTTATTTAGACAATAATAGCTGTATGTTGAGTTATTTTCATATGTATCTGTACTGCTGTACAAGCTGCACATTGACTACACTAAAGTATATCCAAGTTTAATTTCTATAGTATTGTCCCTTGAAAAGATCTACAAAAATGTGAGGTTGTACTCACTTTTGTGATTATATATATACTATATATATATATATATATATATATATATATATATATATATATATATATATATATATATATATATATATATATATATATATATATATATATATAAGCACACACAGAGTACTGAAAAAAGACATCAGGATTGTTTGCCATCGTCAATGTTTGCTGCAATTGATTGTATTGTCTTAACGACTCTGTATTGATTAGTGTGTCTGTGACCCCGATTCTTTGACCTGTACATTTTGTCTGTTTTAAAGCAATCAATCCCATTAGAGCATCTCAACACTTTACTCTTTTTCTATTTTTCTCAATCACCTTAAAAGCCTCTTGCTCGCTTTACCGTTCCTGAAACCTTAAAAGACAAAGTCACTCTGAGGCAATTTATCTGACATTCCGGTCCTCAACTATTGGTTATGCCTATGGCCTGAAGAATGAATTCCCACAAGGCTTCACCTTCCCATTTGTTTGTGTGACTGAGAACATATCATTTTTATCTTCTCTTTTGGGAAATCTTGCGGTTTTGCTATTGGACAGCTTTTCAAAAGTGCATCTAAGAGCTGAATGTCAGAAAGCTGATAGAAGTCAGTGTGGAAACTTCAAGAATTTGTGGTTCTTTGTAGTTGGATGAGCAAACACAAAAATAAAATATATATGTCTTTAGACTTTCCCTTTTTTCATTGAATCTCCTATTTGTGATGATTGAATCAGGTTTCAGACAAGCCACAGGCCTAGGCAATAATTAGAAATGTAAGGCAGGCTAAATGACAGGCCAAACAGCCTTAACTAGACAAAGCTAAATCAATAAATAAATCAAGACACAATGCAAGTCTTAAGCAAGACACTGCAAAAGTAACACATGGGATAATTAACAGGGAGTAATGTGAATGCAAGGAGGTAAGTGTTGTTGGTAATCAGTAATAATATTTGAATCAGGGAGAGGTCCTTAACAGGATCAGTATTGTACAAAACAAATTCCAAAAATGCTGACATTTTATTTTATTTTTTTATTTTAATAAAATGAAAACTAAAAGACTTTTAAATCATACTGTCTGCTGCAGGTCTCAAAAAAGTTGGCACAGGGGCATGTTTACCATGGGGTAGCATCTCATCTTCTTTTCAAAACAGTTTGAAGATGTCTAGGCATTAAGTTTATGAGTTTTTGGGGGCTTTGATGTTGGAATTTGGTTCTATTCTTGCCTGATATAGGTTTTCAGCTGCTGAAGAGTCCGTAGTTGTCTTTTTTGTTTAATGATGCACCAAATGTTCTCTATGGGTGAAAGATCTGGACTGCAGGCAGGCCAATTCAGCACCTGGACTCTTCTACTACGACACCATGCTGTTGTAATAGCTGCAGTATGTGTTTTTCTATTGTCCTGCTGAAATACACAAGGCTTTCCCTGAAATAGACTTCGTCTGAAGGGGAGCATATGTTGCTCTAAAACCATTATATACCTTTCAGCATTTATAGTGCCATTCCAAAACATGCAAGCTGCCCATATTGTATGCACATTTGCACCCCCATACCATCAGAGATGCTGGTTTTTTAACCGTACGCTGATGACACGCTGAAAGGTCTCCCTCCTCTTTAGCCCGTAGGACATGATTTCCAAAAAGAATGGGAAATTTGGACTTGTCTGACCATAGAACACTTTTCCGCTTTGAAACAGAGCCTCAGCCCACAGGACACGACGGCGCTTCTGGACCATGTTCACATATGGCTTCCTTTTTTGCACGATAGAGCTTTAGTTGGCATCTGCAAAAGGCATGGCAGATTAAGACATACTTTTATAGCTAATCATGTTACAGACCTGATGTCAATTCACTTGATTAGTTGCTAGATGTTCTTCCAGCTGAATATTTTTAAAATCTCTGGCATTTTCTGCCCTTGGTTGCCCCCGTGCCAACTTTTTTGAGACCTACAGCAGGCATCAAATTTGAAATGAGCTCATTTTGTGCATAAAAGTGTACAATTTCTTAGTTTACACATTTGTTATGTTCTCTATTTTCTATTGAATAAAACATTGGCCCATGTGATTTGACAGTCTTTAGTTTTAATTTTACTCAAATTTAAAAAACGTCCCAACATTTCCAGAATTTGGGTTTTAGTTTGCAACTTTGGGCATGACCACCACAGTTATGTATATATACAAAAGAGCCTTGAGACAGTTTCACAATTTAGAGCAAAGCAGTAAAACTACAGAGACTGAAAATAGACACAATCATACAACTAACTGCTTTCTTTGCATTCAAATATCCTGAAATCTTTATTACTTCTGCACCTCCTTTCTAATATTAAGCCTTTCCTAGGGACCAAAGAATATTAAAAACTGAACAGAACACACCCTGATTACTTTAGGCCCTACAACAAACCTTTGCCAGACAATATAAGACAAAAAAAAAAGGCTGTTGTGCTTTACAAAACTAAGAAAAAAATCACATTGCAATGCCGTCTTTCCCCCCACCAGCCGAATTACTGACATAAAAATGTTTTTATTCATATTTATATGTCATATTTAGAGCAAACTGAAGGCAGAAAAAAGATTACATTTCAGAGGACTACTGCCATAATCAGGACAACACCTATCATGGTTTGAAAATTAAATAGTAAAATCCAATTATAGAGTTTAAAAACCGTGTTTATCAAATATATAAGTGGAATATAGTTATTTTGAGTAAAGAAGGATCTTTCTTGGAGCAGCTTAGAAATAAGGTAATAAGTAGCTGCATGCGCTAATACAATGGAAAGTTTCTGTGTAAACATCCCCAGGGTTTTCTTTTCCAGTGTCCTGTTTTCATAGCATAGTAGCAGAGCTTTTTCGCCTGTGGCATATCCATTTACGATTCTGATCAGATAGCTTCTTGGAATGGAATTGAAAAGAACTAATATATTTCTGAAGGAAAGCTGTATTAGAGGAAGTGTTGATAGCAAAAAGCAATAGTATTTCAAGACTCCCTTACAGTAATCACAGACTTGCTGTTATCCTGATTTTGTGGTAACAACTGTCTGAATACAGATGTGCTGACTGAATTGCCTTGCTTTATCTTTGCATGAGTGAATATATATATATATATATATATATATATATATATATATATATATATATATATATATATATATATATAATACACTCTCAGATCTTTCTATTAGCTCACTGGTAGATTCAGATACTTCTCACGAACTGTTTCTTATAGCTTGTGTATCTCCAAAATGGCACAATCAATGTGGGACTGATTCAAAATAATGATTTCTCCCCAAGTTTTCAAAGAATTCCTGACAGGCAACATGTCTTCATCCATTTCTTTTCCTGATTTCTAAAGTTGTATTTCTGTGAAAATGTTTTTATGGCCCATTTTTAATTTGCACAGCATCCCAAGCAAGCAGAAAAAAATAGCTCATCTACTATAGTCTCAGAAAACCTCATACATCTCAAGCTAAAGGCACAATGAAAAAGCGGTGATGAGCCTTTTGCACTGCTTGTGTTCTTGCTTCCTCGCTTTCATTCTCTCCCACCCTACCTCTCATCTGGATGTATGAATTTCTCTTTGATGCTCTGCAGCTGTGCTCCTCTTCAGACGGCACGAGTCAACAGAACACGAAGAGAGCGTTTGAACCACATGGCAATCTATCTGCATTGTGCCCTGCGCTGGAAGCCGACTCGCTCCGCTATTCATTTGGATAGCACGCTATGCACGAATCTGATTGATGAAGGAAGCACCTACTGTAGATGGAGCCTTTATTTTTGCAGACATTGTGCTGCTTGGATGGACAGAATATGGATTATAATGTCGGAATGAAGCAGACTCTTAGGCATGGTGGCTAAGTGCTGACTCCACAGTACTTCCTTATTTTTATTCTGACATGGACTTTCTAAGCTATGTAGTGGGCTGCCCTTATCTCTGATTCACACAAAAGACACCTAGAATAAAAATGAAGGATGTTGGACCAATGAGATTAAAAGCATCCTGCATGGAGGCTATTGTAATTCTGGCTTTATCATAAATACCTATTGTTGAGTCTAGAAAGAAAAAGAAAGAGAGAGATAGCAAGTGGGTAGAAGGGATGGGTGATGTCAGCAGGGAGCTTCTGATTTAACATATTCATTATTTTAACTTGTGACAAAAGAGAATAAGGTGTCTTGCAAACACACACACACACACACACACACACACACACACACACACACACACACACACACACACACACACACACATACACACACACACACACCCAAACAGCATCTAAATCACTGCGCTTTTCAAAAATAAGCATGATGCCATGATTTGCATAGCATATCGGTGGTACTAGTTGCCCCAGGATCTCAGATCTCACATACACTCGTTCGATTTCACCACACAGTACACACTGCAGATGGAGGGGTGCATGAAACTATAATTATGGTATCACTGTCTCTTTAGGGAACCTGAAAATCTGGGCCACATTCTTCAGTTCATTAAAAAGAGTATGATGAAGCAACTTCATGCGTTCTTGTTAAAAAAAAATGCAAAAGTTTTCAAAGTCCAGGCAACTGCAAAAGCCGTGCAACGCTTTACTTAAGTTAGCTTTTTCCAGACTTAGAATAAATAACGGTCATATTCATATTATAATATAATGTGGTCATTGCTGGTAAGATTTGAACGATTTAAAATTAATAAGATATCCCTTTATTCGTCCCACAGTGGGGATATTTCTGATAACTAATAGATGAAAGAGAGAAACCAGACATGAATAATTAAACAGAGAAAAACTTGAACACATTTTTTTTTGTGTCCAAAGGCTGTTTATTTTTGTCATGTAATGAGGAAGATGGCGGATGTAAATGCAGATGAAGATGATGTTTATAAAACAGGCAGATAAATCCAAATAATAATTCAATATGGCTAACAAGCATGGACCAGGCATTAGGCAAACAACATAAACTGGACAAAGCATTAACCTCAACATGAAACCAATATGAGATCAAAAACTGGGAAAACAAAACACAGAACAAAGGCTTAGTAAACAGCAGAGAACCAAAGACAACTGAATGTATTACTTCACAGTGAGCTGAATGAATGAAAGTCTTGTAGCTCTGATAAGTGTGTAAATGGAAACAGATGTGACTGCTCAGTACAAAAGTGACTGTGAACATGCATGTGTGGGTTTGGTAGTTGGAGTACAGGGTGGCCATGTTTGAAGATCGTGGTGTCTAATATGAAATTATGTTTTCAAAAATGTACAGATTATTATAAATTCACAAGGAATCAAACCAGACATGCTATTATAGGAAAATAATGAGATGATATTACGTTTTGAATTAATGAGCATTGTATTTAGTTAGTTTATAGTTGCGTTATTTGTTTAAATTGTTGTAGAGGTATAAACAGTCATTCTTAACATTCTCATTTTCTGTGGTATTAAAAAAGTGCCACTTGTCAGACAAAACAGAGACAAGTGACTGAAATTAAGAAACATTTGCTGTTACAAAGAAACCTTTGCTGATGATTATGAAGCTCTGACACTAGAGATTCCTTTAACATTTATTATAGAATTGACAACATTAGAGCTGTCAAGAGCCACCCATAATTACATGTCCTGCTTATGAAACTGCATACTATTATTTGCAATGTGTTTCACTGGAGTTCCTGAATGACATGCTTCAATAATAGATGAGGATGTTTGAATATTAGTCAAGTCCTACCATATAAAATAATTATTGAGAACAACAACTGCCATTAAAATACTAACTTGTAACAGAAAAAAGTTTTCTATGGCATATTTCAAAGGTGTATCAGATATGATTGTTCTTTTTGTCGATCACAGTTGATTACTGATTAGCAATTATCGCAAAAAGACTTATACCCATTTAAATACATTTTGTCTTTGTTTTGTATTGTCATCTTTTCTGGTTTAATATAGCATATTTATTCATGTTCTCTATTGTGCTTTGTTGATTAGAAGTTTATTACAATAATGATCAATGAGTTTGTTGATTTCTCAGTAGCGTGGAATGGAACAGCACTGAGCCTCTTAAAACCTTACTATCAACTGACCACATTATATATTTCAGATTTATTAAGAGGGCCCTGATATTGCCCAGGTTATGAGTTCTATTATGTAATAATAAGTTTATTGATGTGGATGAATCTGAGTTTAGCATAAATTCCTTACAAAATTCCTTACATGACAGAAGCTGCAGACTCATTTCTAGGATTATTTGAATGCATTTACACTACAAACCAAGGTTTGGACCCACTTGCTTAGAAAAGAGTTGTCTTAATTTTTTTACTTCCTGCTACAATTTTAGAATAAAAAAAAAACAAAAAAAAACCATTAACAGAATGATAAGATGGATATATAAGTGCCCAGAAGAATAGGGTCAAACCAATGTAAATTATGTTATTTAAGTCTGTTATGTCAATCTCATTTTAGGAAAAGGGGCACATTACTTTTTGATTGTCAGGTGGGCCTGACCAAAAAAACTGTTAACTTGCCAAAACCACACATCAAGGCCTCTTATTAAATGCTTTAAAAGAGGCATTATGAAAGCACACATGATTAAACATACAGTATATCACCTTCAGATCAGATGGACAGTCTATATAGACCTCCTGGATTTGTTACTATAAATCAAAAATCTACAGATAAAGTGAGAAAAATATATATTTGTAATAATTATATTAATTATTAATAAATAAATTAGTAATTAATTAGTAATACATATAATAATTTATTTTATTTTATTCCTTTTTATATAATTTACAAATAAAAAAAAAAGTGATTATGTAACTATTATTAGTTTATTTCTTTTTTTTTAGAAAGAGACATGGTTACACGTTCAAATGTTCAACTGTCTTATTAAATGGCATTTATTATTCTATTTTTCCCTCTAGTAGAATTACAGAGACTTTTTTAATCTTCCAATTAAAATTACTGCCCACGAGACAATTATCATTTAGAGCACAAAAATTCATTTATTACAATCTTTATTATTATAATCCCTGCCTGTAGTCGTATTTTTGATGCTCCAGGTTGAAATTCTTAACAATATTGCTGAGGAAGTCTTGAATACGCTGACCATCTTTTTAAGCATATTTTTAAGCGTATTTTGATGTAGAAATAATTTATTTATTTATAATCTATAATTTGCATTAATAGACGTAAAGCTATAGAAAAATATAAAAGTTCAATCTGGCATGTCTGAATATTTGACTGCTAGTGTACAACCAATGTACTGTATCTTTGGGCAATTGTGCTGAACATGACAGGATCGTATATAGTATCTGCCTGGCTGTGTCATTGTTGGTTGAGGCTGCAGCAACCGCCTGTTTTTGTGTATGTTGTTTTTTTTCATTATCGCAGAAAAAAAAGGAAAAAAGTACCACAGGTTGACATGAAATTGTCATGATAGCATGGTGACAAACAGAATTTGTATATTTCATGGCAGTGTATATATGTGTATGATTCTGATCATGCTCGTGAAAAAGAATGAAGCTGTCATTCTGCTACTTTCTCTGTCTCTGCCCTTCTTTGAGGTTGCCTTTACTGAGGAACCTACAGCCATCCACATTTGCATTTTTATTTATACCCACAGAGATGGATCCTATAGTGCTTTGCTGAAGCTTTGCTCCTTTAATCTCTTGGCTTAGCAGTAGAAGTAAAGGCATATCCTTAAAAATAAAACAATCTGTGAGTATCACTGTAATCGGCTTCCTGTCTGCTAGATCGCTGTGTATGTTGCTGATTTTCTCATTCTGCATATTAGCAAATACTTTCAATAGAAATTGTTTAAGATTGATGCTAAAAAATTAAGAAACTGGTTTGATATATAGCTGAGCAGAACTTGGTGGCACTGGGTCTATAGAGGGAATTAAGTAAAATGTTCATATTCTTTTTTAGCACACACAGTACAATTAGGTTTTCATGTAGGAATAAATTCATACAGATTTGGCAAGGGATTACAAAATGTTCAAAAGCAAGTCATGTTCACAGCCTCCAGGCAGCCTTATGTCCATTGCATTGTGTAAGAGCAATCAGTGGAGTGGTCATCAGTCATTTTTGACATTCTGCCTCTTCTAAAAAAGAACACACGAAGCATGACTGATTTGCTGAAGTCATTGCCTTTTTGAGGGAAGATGTGCTAAATATTAATGAACATAATTTTTGGAACCATCAAGGGGGGACAGTAATGCCATCCCTCCTACGAAGAGAAAACAGGTAATTCTGCCATCTAGGAGTCCTGGCCATGGATTACTGAATTGCATTATTGAACATTGTGAATTAATAAAAATAAAAAAATTATTTAACCATGTGTTTAGCACTGGTGGGGTCACCAGGTCCATTAACAGACTGCAAGGTTTAAAGCTGAATTGCTTACTCTGTACCAGGGAGTCAGTAAGAAGGGCACAAAATGCAGAAATAGATTTTCTAATCCCCAAAGCCCCTAGATGTTCCATTATAGCAAAGGTGCTATATATTCCTTTTTTACAATTATCCAAGTCAACTTACAAATATGTTCTGTTGTCTGCTTGGAAAACAGACAGTGTGCTATGCTTGACTCTAGTTTAAAACTACTGGAACCAAGAGCTAGTGCCGATGCATACGTTGGTTCAAGTACTTATTAATTCAGCTATTCAGAAAACTAGTGGGAGTACATATTTTCACTTTAATACCAGTCTAGAGAAGAGACTTGACACTTGTCTTCCTTGTGCTTTTAAAGCTGGCAGGCCAAGCTGGGCTATACCTTTGTCTCAAAGGGTATGGTGTCTGGTGCAGCATTTGGGTAGTGCAATTAGGAGAGTGAGGACTGGTAAATTTTTGGCTTTGTAGTCAAGCAGCAGGCTTTAAATCCTGTGTGGATTTAGCACTACAGGAACCAAAAGGAAATGCAGCACTTGAGTGATGTGGGTTAAAATGAGGCTGATTAAAGCCAAGTCAGGCTGCTGAATTCAGAATTAGTTACAATGGCACAATGACTGATGCAGGATGACCAGCCAAGGGGGAGTTGTAGCAGAAAATTTGTAATGCCAAGGGAGTGAATAACCATTTGAGTGCCCCTAGATCAGAAAAAGTTGGACATGCAACAGAGGATAGTTGATTATCCAATGTTATATAAAAGATTAAAATATGTCAGGATGCTTGATCAGGGAGTTCACCTATAATGCATGGTTAGGATCTTGGAATGCAAAAAGAAAATATATATAACAAAATGAGAAGCATTCGAAAATATAACATTAGCTCACGGAAACAACTATACGAGTCCACTTTCTGTAGTCCTATGTGTAGGTTTACATAGTCTTAGTTACTTCTACAGCACCATGCTCCTGGAGGTAAGCTCTTTTGTTTCACTGTGTATTGTATTAGCTGTATATGCTTAAAATGACCATAAGGCCATTTGATGTGACTTGTCTGTAGGTGTCAAAAGAGAAGAAGACCTTGAGGAAACCTTGAGGGACACCAGTAGGGAGTCCTAATAAAGCCAATGTGGATTTCTGTGGATGTGTTTTTCTGTAGAGTGTGCTGTTTTGAGGCCAGACTGGTTGTGGTCCCTGGAGCTGGTTATGGGTGAGAAAATGTTTAACTGTTTGTAAAAAGAAAAAAAAGAAAAGAGAAAGGTTGTTGAAGCGCAAACCAGTAAGTAGCTACTGATTTTAGAGTAGTCTCGTATTAGTAATGCAATTATTTTACGTGCGGAACATAGTTAAAATTTGAGTTCCCTCAGGAACGTTTTCAATGGTGGACCGTAACTTTGTTTGAGCGCATTTTTTATTATTATTAAACTTGAAAACATAGACAACAATGCCAGGGGTATAAAAAAGAATCTAGAGTTAGTGCAGTGTCACTGTGGCTATTCACTCCATACCGGAAATCAGATTTGTTTTGTGCATGCATGAAGATTAGATTCTAGATTCAATAGTCTAGATTCAAGAATTTCCATTAAAAGGAGAAAATACTGACAATTTCACATATCGTGGGAGGGAATATTTAAAAGAATGAAGACAATTGTTAAAGTATGCTAAAATAAGTAGAACAGATAATAGATCAAATCTTTAGAAAATGAAATATTAAATGCAAAACACACACACCTGTATTACCCAAATGGGGTACATGTAAACTTAATTAACTATTTAATAATGTGTAATAATTTAATTTTTAACTTGTGTTTAATCAATTTAATTTGTGGCAATTTAATTGAATTATATTGATTAATTACATTTAATTAATATAATAAAAAAGTTATTGCATTCATTTGATTTATTCTATATTTTATTTTAATAAAATATTATACAATATTATTTTATGTATTATTTAAGCAAGTAAGCATTTTTAGTTAAAGTTGTTTTTAAAATGTAAACTGTTCAAAAGTTGATCACAAATGTTAATAATAATAAACTGCATTAATAACAAAAGAAAAAGCAATTGTATGTTTTGCATTTCTTCCTCCTAAACTTACACAAATTGAATTGAACTGTGACTTAAAAAAACAAGGGTACGTACCTGTGAATTTTGTGTACCTTTTGTATGCCTAATATATATATAATATTATATATTATATTATATTATATAAACTTTTATATACATTTATTTTTATTTTTATTTTTTTTACATGAAGCCAGTTTCATATCTCTATAATAGTAACAAGTTAATTTTGGGTAACTGTAGTTTGTTAGTGTAGCCCTTTCTGCTTAGCACCTGAGATCCCTGCTTGGCCAGTGCAATTTCACACTCCCACACACATACACTCTGCTTACTGCGAACAAAAAAAAACACATCCCCCAATTATTGGCTGCAGCATCCAATTGATCTGGAATGAGTCTTTATAATAAGCGTGGGATTACTCTAGTTCCAACATATATCTACACATTCCCAGTTCTCTGCCTGCTGAATTTGTTGTATTCGTATTTTTTTCTCTTCTTATTCATTGCTTTTACATTAACCCGTTCCTTTCTCTTGTTTACAGAACAGGCAGGCAAAGGATCACATGGGAGTTTGAAATTGTCAAACCTTGTATGTGTGACAAATTTGCTCGAAAAAATGTCTTATTGTGCTTGTGCTGGAAATTTTAGTGATTGAATCTCTGCCACATTAAGTTGGTCTTACTTACTTGCTTGATAATAATGTCATAATGTCACTTTTTTATTCACATCAACTTAAACACTGCATGAACTGTACATATAAAATAATTACAGGGATGGAAAATACTTAAGTAATAGTTCTGAATTATTACACTTTTATCTTACGTTTTATCTTAGGTATTATTTTAGTGTATTTACTCTTGAGCACTACTAAAATCACTTGTACTTCAACTTGATTCCTTGTAGAAGTATAGATTTGGTCAAAAGGAGTTGCATTGTGTGTTTGTGGATTTAGAGAAAGCGTACGACAGGGTGCAGAGAGAGGAGATGTGGTATTGTATGAGGCAGTTTAAGAAGTTGTATGAGGAAGGTGTGTCAGAGATGTATGTGAGGGTGGTGCAGGACAGAGTATGAGGGAGAGTGTAGTGTGCAGCAGAAACGACAGACTGGTTCAAGGTGGAGGTTGGACTGCATCAAGATTTGTGATAGAAGGGTATCTGCAAGAGTAAAAGGAAAAGTTTATAGGACTGTGGTGAGACATGCGATGTTGTATGGCATGTAGGACGTTTTGGATACAAAGTGAGAGAGGCGAGATTGACATGGCTTGGACATGTGCAGAGGAGGGACATGGGGTATATTGGTAAGAGAATGCTGAGGATGGAGCCACCAGGAAGGAGGAAAAGAGGAAGGCCAAGGAGAAGGTTTATGGATGTGGTGAGGGAAGACATGCAAATAGTTGAAAGAGGCAGATGTAAAGGAAAGAGTAGTATGGAGACAAATGATCATCTGTGGAGACCCCTAATGGGAGCAGCCGAAAGAAGAACATCCAACTGATAACCAAATGTCATATATAAGTCGAAGAATTCAGAAATCTATAATTATTTGGGTTTAGCATCCTGTCAAATAACTGGTGAAAAAAGAAAACAAATCATGAAATCTGCCAATTTATCATATGTGGTGATTTTCTCATGTTACACAATGTAGTTAGCACTAATATATGTTTAAAGATGAATAAAGCACAGCATTTTTGGAGGTTTTTTACACAACAGCGTTGCCACGATTTGTTTGATGAAGGCATGCTATAAAATAACAGCAGAGATTTACCAGTATACAATACAAACCACCGTTGATTCTTGATACAAACCTTTATTATATTTTCCAACATTGCAAACACAAAGATCGCACCGTGCGGGGTGTAGTTAGTTTTTTTTTTACAAAAAACTAATCAGTGTCAAAATTAAATTCGCGAGTCATTTCACTCTGACACAGCTCTGAAAAGTATCCTACACTCCTGTGCCTCCTCTTCCAAGATGTAAGGCTTAATTTTTCCGCCACTTCCGCGAGTTCTTCTGTGGCTGCACGGCACTGTGCCTGAAACTCATCATCGGAAATATCCTGAATGACGCAGTGCATCCAGCAGTTTTCAGATTGTTTCCTTCTTCACGTCATTCCAGTCTGATCTCTAATATAAGACGCACCCTGGGTGAGGGGTATGTACAGCTTTGTATTAGACGCGTCTTATATACGCGAAAATACGGTAGTGAGATGGTGAAGTGGCATCAATAACTAACATTTTCAAAAGCTGGCGATTGGTCATGGGGATCGAGATAACCAACGTTAAGTGGCAAATTTGTCCCTCTTTTGTGCTCGAGATATTAGGGTTCGGCGACATAAAAGAATCAACATAACCGATGAGAAAATGCTAAGACAAAGAGAGAATTTGGCGGTTCCACTTCAAAAACGTCGGCTTAGTAGGGTTGGCGAGTTAACTAAGGTCGAGATAAGTGGGTTCGACTGTACTGAACAAAGCAAAGACCGTTTGCCCGTTTCCATGTTAAAGTAGATTTTGCTAACATTAACATTTAGAATCAGAATCAGGTTTATTGGCTGAGTGTGTTGGCACCCACAAGGAATTTGGTTCCAGCTGTTAGTGACTCTCAAAAGTACAGCTATAAATAACACTGTACATTTAGCTTGGACAATACGAGACAAAACAGACTATACAAGACAATACAGACAATGTTAGACACTATAGACACTGAGTATTAAATAGAAATACAGAGTAAATAACAGATCAGTAATGTACATTAAGTGTGAGAGTGAATGGTAGTGCAAATGACAGTATTGTACTCCAGGTACGATAAAGAGTTTATTTTAGAACTTTGTATAATATACATCAGCAATAGTGTGTGCAACATATATGGATGATGTAATGACTGACAGTTTTGATAATGCAGTATTTATAGATATGAAGCAGGGAATATAGTTAAGGTGAGTTATTAATGAGGGCGATTGCCTGGGAAAAACTGTTCCTGTGTCTCACAGCTTTGGTAAACAAAGTTCTGTAGCGCCTGCCAGAAGGGAGAAGCTGAAAGATGTTGTGTCCAGGGTGTGAAGGGTCAGTAGTGATTTTTCCTGCCCGGTTTCTGTTTTTTGTATGGTACAAGTCCTGAAGAGTGGGTAGGGGAGCACCAAATATTTTTTCTGCTGTTTTAACTGTGTTGCAGTCTGTTCCTGTCCTGTTTTATGGTTGCTCCAAACCAGATGGTGATGGATGTGCACAGGACAGATTCAGTGACTGCAGTGTAGGAATGCATCAACAGCTCCTATGGCAGACCATACTTTCTTAATTGGCATAAAATAATACATCCTCTGCTGGGTATTTTTGAGAATGAAGTTTATATTGGACTCCCATTTCAGGTCTTTGGAAATGGTAGTGCCCAGAAACTTGAAGCTCTCACAGATGACATTAACATTAACAATAACATTATCTAAACCTTTTCTTTACTGATGCTAGGCTTTACTGAATAGCATAGGTTTTTATCAAAGCATGAAATGAATAGGCAACAAGTCAAATTCTAGCTAATGGTTATGAGGTTTTGGTTCTTTAAACCCGTAGAACAACCGATTCTCAACACAATATTGCTGATCATAAAAGGCAGAAAATATACATTGTGTATAATGACCGCAAATTGATTATATTCTTTTTTGCCTGTAGAGATCACGGCGTAAAGTTAATGTATTCTGTTTCCTTTTGTATCTTCTTTAATTCCACCTCACAATTACTGATACTGATTAAAAGCTGTCATGTAAATTAAATATATCTGCATATATATATCTGTGTCACACTGTCATATATATAATTTTTTTCTGACATCTGAAATATTACATAAAGAGCCATTAATAAAAATAAACATGCAGTTTTTTAATAATATCAACCTGCCAGGGAAGTACTCGCAACTGTACCATATGGAGCTAGCATGTATGTCTCTTTCTCTATATCTCACTCTCTTTTTCTGCTACCCACTTCTGAGACCTCCAGGCACTCACAGTGCCAGATGGCACACTCATCTGTGCTACCTCCTCAGCTAAATATTAATGTGCTTGTCTCCATTCAATTTTCTTTGTCGTCACTAATACCTCCTCAGGTTTCCATCAGTTGGCTCCTGCTGCATCAAACAGAATACATGCATGCTGATGTGCTGAAGTACAAGGAGGTAAGTTTAAAAAAAAAAAAGGTTTTATTTTTTCTCTTCCCTCCCCATCAAACTTACAAAGATTCCAACTGTTACAGTCCCAATTAAAATTATGAAAATTATGAAAACAGGTTTTGTGAAAGTAGATGTGATGTCATTTATCTTGATCTTCTAAGCCTCTGAATAATTATGTCCAATTAGGACCTCTGATGTGTACACATAGTGGTAGCTAGATGTGGTAGAAGATTGCCAGGCTTGAAAGTAAAACTATTAGGGCTGAGCAAATTAGTTTATCATTAGTGACAGAATAATAATGATAGATGACAAACTAATGGTGCTTAAAGATTTTGTGATGTTTGATTTTAGCTTTTTAGTGTTTCAATAATACCATATATATATATATATATATATATATATATATATATATATATATATATATATATATATATATATATATATATATATATATATATACAGTGAGGAAAATAAGTATTTGAACACCCTGCTATTTTGCAAGTTCTCCCACTTAGAAATCATGGAGGGGTCTGAAATTGTCATCGTAGGTGCATGTCCACTGTGAGAGACATAATCTAAAAAAAAAAATCCAGAAATCACAATGTATGATTTTTAAACTATTTATTTGTATGATACAGCTGCAAATAAGTATTTGAACACCTGAGAAAGTCAATGTTAATATTTGGTACAGTAGCATTTGTTTGAGGTCAAACGTTTCCTGTAGTTTATCACCAGGTTTAAACACACTGAAGGAGGGATTTTGGCCCACTCCTCCACACAGATCTTCTCTAGATCAGTCAGGTTTCTGGCCTGTCGCTGAGAAACACGGAGTTTGAGCTCCCTCCAAAGATTCTCTATTGGGTTTAGGTCTGGAGACTGGCTAGGCCACGCCAGAACCTTGATATGCTTCTTACAGAGCCACTCCTTGGTTATCCTGGCTGTGTGCTTCGGGTCATTGTCATGTTGGAAGACCCAGCCTCGACCCATCTTCAATGCTCTAACTGAGGGAAGGAGGTTGTTCCCCAAAATCTCGCAATACATGGCCCAGGTCATCCTCTCCTTAATACAGTGCAGTCGCCCTGTCCCATGTGCAGAAAAATACCCCCAAAGCATGATGCTACCACCCCCATGCTTCACAGTAGGGATGGTGTTCTTGGGATGGTACTCATCATTCTTCTTCCTCCAAACACGTTTAGTGAAATTATGACCCAAAAGTTCTATTTTGGTCTCATCTGACCACATGACTTTCTCCCATGACTCCTCTGGATCATCCAAATGGTCATTGGCAAACTTAAGACGTGCCTGGACATGTGCTGGTTTAAGCAGGTGAACCTTCCGTGCCATGCATGATTTCAAACCATGACGTCTTAGTGTATTACCAACAGTAACCTTGGAAACGGTGGTCCCAGCTCTTTTCAGGTCATTGACCAGCTCCTCCCGTGTAGTTCTGGGTTGATTTCTCACCTTCCTTAGGATCATTGAGACCCCACGAGGTGAGATCTTGCATGGAGCCCCAGTCCGAGGAAGATTGACAGTCATGTTTAGCTTCTTCCATTTTCTAATGATTGCTCCAACAGTGGACCTTTTTTCACCAAGCTGCTTGGCAATTTCCCCGTAGCCCTTTCCAGCCTTGTGGAGGTGTACAATTTTGTCTCTAGTGTCTTTGGACAGCACTTTGGTCTTGGCCATGTTAGTAGTTGGATTCTTACTGATTGTATGGGGTGAACAGGTGTCTTTATGCAGCTAACGACCTCAAACAGGTGCATCTAATTTAGGATAATAAATGTAGTGGAGGTGGACATTTTAAAGGCAGACTAACAGGTCTTTGAGGGTCAGAATTCTAGCTGAAAGACAGGTGTTCAAATACTTATTTGCAGCTGTATCATACAAATAAATAGTTTAAAAATCATATATTGTGATTTCTGGATTTTTTTTTTTAGATTATGTCTCTCACAGTGGACATGCACCTACAATGACAATTTCAGACCCCTCCATGATTTCTAAGTGGGAGAACTTGCAAAATAGCAGGGTGTTCAAATACTTATTTTCCTCACTGTATATATGGGTTCCCTGGTGGTCTAGTGGTCAGGCTGCGGTGCTCTCACCGCTGCGGCCCGGGTTCGATCCCCGGTCAGTGAACCAACCCCAGCCACGCTCTGTGCCGGTCCCAAGTCCTGATAAATGAGGAGGGTTGCATTAGGAAGGGCATCCAGCGTAAAAACATGTGCCAAACCAAACATGGTTATATATATATATATATATATATATATATATATATATATATATATATATATATATATATATATATATATATATATATATACATATATATATACAGTGAGAAAAATAAGTATTTGAACACCCTGCTATTTTGCAAGTTTTCCCACTTAGAAATCATGGAGGGGTCTGAAATTGTCATCGTAGGTGCATGTCCACTGTGAGAGACATAATCTAAAAAAAAAATCCAGAAATCACAATGTATGATTTTTTTAACTATTTATTTGTATGATACAGCTGCAAATAAGTATTTGAACACCTGAGAAAGTCAATGTTAATATTTGGTACAGTAGCCTTTGTTTGCAATTACAGAGGTCAAACGTTTCCTGTAGTTTTTCACCAGGTTTGCACACACTGCAGGAGGGATTTTGGCCCACTCCTCCACACAGATCTTCTCTAGATCAGTCAGGTTTCTGGCCTGTCGCTGAGAAACACGGAGTTTGAGCTCCCTCCAAAGATTCTTTATTGGGTTTAGGTCTGGAGACTGGCTAGGCCACGCCAGAACCTTGATATGCTTCTTACAGAGCCACTCCTTGGTTATCCTGGCTGTGTGCTTCGGGTCATTGTCATGTTGGAAGACCCAGCCTCGACCCATCTTCAATGCTCTAACTGAGGGAAGGAGGTTGTTCCCCAAAATCTCGCAATACATGGCCCAGGTCATCCTCTCCTTAATACAGTGCAGTCGCCCTGTCCCATGTGCAGAAAAACACCCCCAAAGCATAATGCTACAACCCCTATACTTCACAGTAGGGATGATGTTCTTGGGATGGTACTCATCATTCTTCACCTTCAAACACGTTTAGTGAAATTATGACCCAAAAGTTCTATTTTGGTCTCATCTGACCACATGACTTTCTTCCATGACTCCTCTGGATCATCCAAATGGTCATTGGCAAACTTAAGACGTGCCTGGACATGTGCTGGTTTAAGCAGGGGAACCTTCCGTGCCATGCATGATTTTAAACCATGACGTCTTAGTGTATTACCGACAGTAACCTTGGAAACGGTGGTCCCAGCTCTTTTCAGGTCATTGACAAGCTCCTCCCGTGTAGTTCTGGGTTGATTTCTCACCTTCCTTAGGATCATTGAGACCCCACGAGGTGAGATCTTGCACGAAGCCCCAGTCTGAGGGAGATTGACAGTCATGTTTAGCTTCTTCCATTTTCTAATGATTGCTCCAACAGTGGACCTTTTTTCACCAAGCTGCTTGGCAATTTCCCCGTAGCCCTTTCCAGCCTTGTGGAGGTGTACAATTTTGTCTCTAGTGTCTTTGGACAGCTCTTTGGTCTTGGCCATGTTAGTAGTTGGATTCTTACTGATTGTATGGGGTGGACAGGTGTCTTTATGCAGCTAACGACCTCAAACAGGTGCATCTAATTTAGGATAATAAATGTAGTGGAGGTGGACATTTTAAAGGCAGACTAACAGGTCTTTGAGGGTCAGAATTCTAGCTGAAAGACAGGTGTTCAAATACTTATTTGCAGCTGTATCATACAAATAAATAGTTTAAAAATAATATATTGTGATTTCCGGATATTTTTTTTAAGATTATGTCTCTCACAGTGGACATGCACCTACGATGACAATTTCAGACCCCTCCATGATTTCTAAGTGGGAGAACTTGCAAAATAGCAGGGTGTTCAAATACTTATTTTCCTCACTGTATATATATAAACTTTCTTTCGGCTTCGTCTTTCTTTCGGCTTCTCCCGAAGCCTCACTTTTGCCTCACTGTGTGTGTATATATATATATATATATATATATATATATATATATATATATATATATATATATATATATATATATATATATATATCTATCTATCTATATCTATATATATATATATATATATATATATATATATATATATATATATATATATATATATATATATACACACACAGTGAGGCAAAAAAGTATTTAGTCAGCCACCAACTGTGCATGTTCTCCCACTTAAAAAGATGAGAGAGGCCTGTAATTTTCATCATAGGTACACTTCAACTATGAGAGACAAAATAAGAAAATAAAATCCCGAAAGTCACATTGTCTGATTTTTAAAGAATTTATTTGCAAATTATGGTGGAAAATAAGTATTTGGTCAATAACAAAAGTTCATTTCAATACTTTGTTATATACCCTTTGTTGGCAATGACAGAGACCAAAAGTTTTCTGTAAGGTTTTTACACACTGTTTTTCCTCCTCTAGAGCAGTGATGTTTGGGGGCTGTTGGATTTTCAATTCCCTCCATAAATTTTTTTTATGGGGTTGAGATCTGGAGACTGGCTAGGCCATTCCAGGACCTTAAAATGCTTCTTACGAAGCCACTCCTTCGTTGCCCTGGCGGTGTGTTTGGGATCATTGTCATGCTGAAAGACCCAGCCACGTCTCATCTTCAATGCCCTTGCTGATGGAAGGAGGTTTTCACTCAAAATATTACGATACATGCCCCCATTCATTCTTTTCTTTTACACAGATCAGTCGACCTGGTCCCTTTGCAGAAAAACAGCCCCAAAGCATGTTTCCACCCCCATGCTTCACAGTAGGTATGGTGTTCTTTGGATGCAACTCAGCATTCTTTCTCCTTCAAACACGACAAGTTGAGTTTTTACCAAGAAGTTCTATTTTGGTTTCATCTGACCATATCAGATTCTCCCAATCCTCTTCTGGATCATCCAGATGCTCTCTAGCAAACTTCAGACGGGCCCGGACATGTACTGGCTTAAGCAGGGGGACACGTCTGACACTGCAAGATTTGAGTCCCTGGCGGTGTAGTGTGTTACTGATGGTCCCTTTGTTACTTTGGTCCCAGCTCGCTGCAGGTCATTCACTAGGTCCCCCCGTGTGGCTTTGGGATTTTTGCTCACCGTTCTTGTGATCATTTTGACCCCACGGGGTGAGATCTTGCGTGGAGCCCCAGATCGAGGGAGATTACCAGTGGTCTTGTGTCTTCCATTTTCTAATAATTGCTCCCAGAGGCGATTTCTTCACAACAAGCTGTTTACCTATTGCAGATTCAGTCTTCCCAGCCTGGTGCAGGTCTACAATTTTGTTTCTGGTGTCCTTTGACAGCTCTTTGCTCTTGCCCATAGTGGAGTTTGGAGTCGAGGTTGTGGACAGGTGTCTTTTATACTGATAATGAGTTTAAACATGTGCCATTAATACACATAACAAGTGAAGGACAGAGGAGCCTCTTAAAGAAGAATTACAGGTCTATGATAGCCAGAAATCTTGCTTTTTTGTAGGTGACCAAATACTTATTTTCCAACATAATTTGCAAATAAATTCTTTAAAAATCAGACAATGTGATTTTCGGGATTTTTATTTTTTATTTTGTCTTTCATAGTTGTAGTGTACCTGTGATGAGAATTACAGGCCTCTCGCATCTTTTTAAGTGGGAGAATTTACACAATTGGTGGCTGACTAAATACTTTTTTGCCCCACTGTATATATACACATATATAGTATATATACTTAAAGGACTAACATACACTGGAATTTCTTTTAATTAACAGATATAATGAGGAATATTTTATGAAATATTTTTTTTATAAAAAATATAATGATGTGCAATGACATTCCAGTCTTCTGCAGAGTTAAAAGTAAAAACCTAATGAATCATGTCATCCCAGGTTTAGACTTTGCTGTTATAATAACCTCCACTCTTTAAGGAAGATGTTCCTCTATATTTTTGTTTAGGTCTTCCAGTTCAACATCATAAACACTTTACATTTGTGGTAACTGTTTGGGGAAGAATCACATATGGCTGGAAAGTTTAGGTGTTGCAATACATTTGTCAATATAGTGTGTCCTAATTTTGGACCTGCTGTTCATTTATTAATTTATCTTCAGTAACTATTTATGTTGGAGACACAGTGGGAACACATTCTGAATGGGACACCAGACTAATGAAGGACACCGTGTAGACACACATTTACACTTAGGCATGTTTTGGGAAGTGTCAGTAAAATGGTAAAACCTCAGAGGAATCCCACATGGACGGTGAATGAATTGAAAAGACTCTGGAGCTACGATGCAGCAACCCTACAGTAGTGACTGAGCAACTGTGCCCACCTGGGCTAAATTGTACAACATGCAATTCATTATTACAGCCTTTCCCTTGTGGAATTGATGCATTATAAAATACTCTAAATGCATGTTAGTGTATTTTAAGTTCACTTCATCTGCATCAAGACTCATTAGAATATTTGTCACACTGGAATATGCACAGTTAAATATGCAAAGATATTTATTCTGAATTCACATCTGCAGAAAGTACGTCATGGTCTATGTAATCATTAAGAGTGATGCACCTTGGGACCCTCACTGACAAAAAACAGCTTAAATTCCAGCTGGTTAGAATAGCATGAGCTTTTCAACTAGCAGACGAGATGCACACGCTTTATTTGATCTGTTATTATTTTTAAAGATGTTTAAGTGTATGCAAATGTGTCATTTGCCTATCTCACAGTGCTTCATTTTAAAAGATGTTTAGAGATATGCAAATGCACCATTGCTAATTCAGTTAGAAGTGTTTGTGCCAGCTTTACTTGCTGCTGTCATTTATATCAAAGATGGAGCGGTTGATGAAATGTGAAAATTACATTACATTAACATGATTACATGTACACTGGATTAATTCATTTGATTTTATCTGTTGTTGTTCTATTTCAGTAGATTGAATATGTAATTCAAATGTCCTCGAACCATTCTGCTGAATTCATCTAAAGGCATTGCATTTTGTTCAAATCATTTGCTGAAATTGTTTCATTAATTAATGCGACTCTTCAAACAGCTCTACAAGCTACAAGCTAATGCCTGCACACTCTAGTGAACTGTTAAATCTATAGTGTTTTACAGTAATTTGAGTTTAATTTAAGGTATATTAGGAGGAAAATATGACACAGATTAAAAAAGTGTGACTGAGAAAACAGCATGCTAAATACACTGAAGTGTATAGATGGCATAGAAATTATATAGTTTGTGTATAAATAAAGTATTGTAGTTAAAGGCACCAAACTCTATAAACAATATATATATATATATATATATATATATATATATATATATATATATATATATATATATATATATATATATATATATATATAAGCTATATAAAAATATTTCTGTAATTGATTAGACATGTATTTTACAACATACAAAAATCATTGTGTATATATATTCAGATGTGGCCATTGAAGTCCAAAAGTGATATCAGTATTTTGTCACTCCACCAAATTAAAGTTACTTGTATTCAGGTAATGCAGCTGTCATCAATTTTCTGAACTCAACTTTTACAAATCAGCCATATCTAATTTCTTCATTATCAGTACAACGCTATTTATTAGGCTTGCTAATGATATCCAAGGAATAAATCTGTATCTGAAATTGTTTCTACTGGCCACATTTGCAAGTTATAGTTGAAGTCCTCGGCTCACTCCTAATGATCAGTGTAATGGCCTAATGAACAGATTAAGCTTCTCATCCACCACTGTGATCAATGCCAGTGTTACAGGTCAGTGTACTGATTCTTCTTGTCTCTACGACAACAGCTAATTAATCTCATGGAAGTGGGATTATAGTTATTAGTGTGAGACGAACAGTCAGAGCCATAAAGTCCTATTTCATGCACAGATTACATAACCTTCACAACAAATAGATTCAACCCAGGGTGACAATTTCACACAGAAAACATGAAGTGACAGTCTGCTTAGCAATGCACAGCCAACATAGCATAGCCGTTATTACTTGAGCTTGCTTTATTTAATAAGGCTTGCAACCTCTGAACCTTGTGGTTAAGGAACACTGAAGCAAAACAACCTAGTGGTTTGTGCATTAGTGTGTGAACTGTATGCTATTTTGAAATGAATGGTTAGTAAGATGCAAATGCATATAGACTTTTAGTAACGAAGTGTTCAGTTACATTTTCGGCTGCTCCAAGCATCAGCTTCATAAATTATACAACTATCTGTAACTGTACTAAAAATATATTCCCACAATGATAATGATGGAGAATGCTATCTGGTGACTGTAAAGGCCGTAGCATAGGATTTACATTATTTTCATCTCTCCCTTTTTATTTTCATTTCATTTCCTTAAACCATTCAGTGAACTTTTTTGCCCCTTGAATGGGTTTGGGGTCACCCTATAATAGACCACTCCCCAATTTTTCATGACAAGATGAAGGTGATCACTCAGAATAATGTCATATTGATTTGCACTGACCTCACCTCTAATAGGACAAGCATATCCAAAGCATAATAATAAAATGCCTCCTACAGCATAACAGTCAGTGGTTCCCATTCAGGAACTCGAACTGTGTCAACAACGCTTTGGGAACGCCTCTGCATTGTCCACGCTCTGAATCACGTGTGTAATCTGTCTAATGGAAAGCTCAGCGTCACCGGCGAGGTGACGACACCACCAGAAAGCTATAAAACGCACATTGAGTGAAGCTAGCGCAGACTTCACTTAATGTGCGTTTTATAGCTTTCTGGTGGTGCTTTCTGGCTTCTGTTTGTTCATTAAACGCTCTATGGGTATGTGTATATTGTCTGTCCATATTGTTTGTCAAAAAAATATGAAAGCAACCAAAAAGACAAAGCACACTGTGTTCCTTCCTGCCCCCGCTGTATTACATGGGGAGGATACACAGCCTGTGTGTGGCTTGTCTGGGACTGCAGCACGCTAAGTTGGTTTCAGAGGGAGCCGACTGTGCTCATTGTGCTTGCATGTCTCTGCAAACGCTCTGCTACTGGTGGGCACTCTTCGAGGAGGGTGAACCTGCTCTTAGCGCTTCTGGCCCTGCAATCTTGCTGAGGTGGAGCGGCGTGCTAGTTCCTGTGGTTTCCAGATGGACCTCACAGAGGGTTTTTAGATGGGCTTGTCCCTTTCTCCTGTCTCACCTGCTCAGTCTAGAGCTTGTTCGCAAGCTTTGGAAGCATGCCTTTCAGCGTTTTCCCTAGTTAGATGTGGGAGGCATATCGGGTGGCCAGGAGGTCCAGGTGGATTTAGCTCTCAGGGCAACTAAAGAGACTACTATGGCCATTGGCCGATCTATGGTCAATAGCCTCCACAGAGAGGCACCTATGGCTTACCCTATCGGATCTTTCCAATAAGGACAGGGCCGTACTGCTGGACGCCCCTCTTGTGCTGAATGGTCTATTCGGCAACTCCGTAAACACGGTAGTCATGAGGTTCCAGGAGGCCAAGAAACAGGCGGTGGCATTTCAGCGGTTCCTCCCACGTCACTCTCATGGGGCCGCTTGGTGGGCGCAGCCCCAGGAACAACCCAGCACCTTTCGTCATTGGGAGGTTCTGAAACAGAGCATCATGGATCGCACTCCCCCCACTAGAGATCATGTGCAATCCTGTGCTGAAACCCTATGAGATGACATGACTGTCAAATTAAATAAGATTCCTGACACGGAATGTTCTGGGGACTTTGCTGGGAAAGGGCGTGGTGCACCTCATTACACGGTGCCCGCCCCACCCTGGCACCCCTAGGGTCCTGGTCTGTCAACCCTGCCACAACCCATGCTTCAGGACATGCTTCAGCCTGTTCCAGCGAGCATCCTCCTCGATTTCTGCCCAGTATCGTAGGGGACCTTTGAGAGGTCAGTCTCAAGAGACTGATACCCTTAAGAGACGACCTGGCAGCCTAGGAAGCTCTGCCAGACATGTCTCGGTGGGTCCTGCATACTGTAGACAGAGGCTATACGATTCAGTTCAGGTCTCGTCTGCCCCGGTTTGATGGGGTGTGTCCTGAGCAGGCTCCGGTAATGAAACAAGAATTAAACACGCTCCTGAGGAAGGAGGCCATTGAGGTGGTACCTCCATCAGACAGAGACTCCAGGTTCTTTAGCCTGTACTTCATAGTTCCCAAAAAGGATGGAGGGTTGCATCCTATTCTAGATCTACATCAGCTAAATTGCTCACTAATGAGACTCAGGTTCAAGATGCTGACCCTCAAGCAGGTCGTGTCTCAGATCAGATCCAAGGACTGTTTTGTCACAATAGATCTAAAGGATGCATACTTTTATGTATCCATCCTTCCTTCCCACAGGAAGTTCCTGAGATTCGCTTTTATTCACCTTTACAAAGTGTGTGGATACGGCTCTGGCTCTTAAACTATATCGACATTTGGTTGATAGTAGCTTAATTCGGAGCATTTAGCGGTCCGGCATCAAGATCTGACCCCTTTAGTGGTGGCTCGGGACCTGAGGGTTCTCTTGGAGGGACAATCCCCTCCGTACAATCAAGGTCACGCACCAAGCCCTAAGTTTCTTAGATGATATGCAATGCTGCAGGCTGGTCCACCCTGCTGACCTTCGTCAGGTTTTATAACCTTGATCTCAGTGCCACTCCTGACCTCATTGTCCTTTGGCCAAGCTGTGCCCTCACACACTACGCAGGAACTGGCGGTATTTGACTATTGTTCCCAAAACGTTGTTGACGCAGCTCGGATTCCTGAAAGGGAACGTCTCCAGGTTACGTATTTGACCCTGGTTCCCTGAGGGAACGAGAATCTGCGTCTCCATGCCACACTGCCGATCTTTGAGTGTAGAAGCGTTCCTATTGCATTGTTGATGCAGTGGCTCGTTCCCTCAGGGAACCAGGGTTACATACATAACCTGGAGATGTTCTTTCTTTTGCTTATCACACTTCTGTGTTTGCACTGCATATAGCACCTTCTGAATAGTTAAACTGAATGGATTGCAAAATTACATCTCTGATTAAATTTCTACTGTCCTTTCTATTAACAGAATACTTATGAAAATGTAAGTACACATTGCAAACGGAATTTTATATGTCCTTAAATGTGGTATTAATTGCAGAAATACATGGAATCGAGAGATTGAAATGTACTGGAAAAAATATATGCTGGCAGGACTATAGTGAACAACCAGTATTAGCCAACCTTTCATATGCGATGAAATCTGCTCTGAGAAACTGGCATACATATACTGTATCCAGATAAAGCAACACTTTTTTCATTATGATATAGCGCTGTTATATTATGCTCCCATTAAGGAGGCACACAGAATATGTTGTAAAGATTGCTGCCACATTAGTCACATACCTGCAGCATTTGGCAGAAAGAATTTTTCTTATCGAATTAATTAATTGTAAAAAAAATGGACCTATTTATTCTGACCAACTCCTTTCTGCAAGTGCTTAGAGCATTGGCTTTTATCCAAATTCTGACATTTGCCTGTATTGTTTTGCATTTGCATGCTGCATGGGCACATTACCACCATCCTCATTTGGAAGGTCAATATGGCTTTTTCCTTTTTATTCTTTTTTTTATTTTTCATCTTCTCACAAGCCTTCAAAATCTATGGTGGTTCAACAACCACCTATCACACTTTTTATTATAGTTCTATGAGTGCACATTGGTTGCTTACTAGTTTTAGCTTTCTTTTAGGATTCTACTTAGAATGTTTTCTGCAGCATAAACATTGAAGGGTTCCTCAGATAGACAAACTAAAAAAACCTTTTAGGGCTATAAATGGAGAGTGCATTCTGACCAGCTCCCATTCCTAAACCCAGCCCTGCCTCAGCTGCAGCATGACAGTCAGACAGACAAGACAGCAAGACATATTAATGTTTTAGATTAAACACATGCCTAACACATGCACTATTTTTTATTCAGATAACTCAGAGAAGGTTACAGTGTAGAATATATTTTGTGTATAACTCCAATGTAAGCATGTGACCTTTTCCAGGCTTAGAAAAGAAAAATTATTATGATAAAAGGGCCCCAAGGTAGATATACAACTAAAGGGTTAATTTAAAAAGAAATGCACGAGATGCAAGCCCACTGACTATTGTTTCTGAAGGATACTCTTACGAGTGCAAGATTGAACAACATCTGAAAGAGTTTTGGCATTACAAACACATTGAGTGTTTATGTTCTATGTACTTTTTGTACAATTAGAAAGCTACAACTGTTAAACATCCTGACATTCTGACTCAATAAAGTCTGTACCAGAGATAGATTTCTTTGTGACACTGACGCTGAAATTTGTTTTGGTTAGTTTTACACTGAACAGATTTTCAAGTCTGGGTGTTCTTTCTTTAGACAGGAATTTGTCAGGACATTTTCACAACAAAAATATACTACAGTCCCACTGAAACTATTAGAATGGGACAAAAGTTTAACTTTACTGCAGCAGTAGGAGAGTTTACTCAATTTTACATTATTTTGCTGTTAACTATGTATCACCATAACAAAAACTATAAATGAGGTGTATAATATAAGATAGATAGATAGATAGATAGATAGATAGATAGATAGATAGATAGATAGATAGATAGATAGATAGATAGATAGATAGATAGATAGAGTAAAAATAAAAAGATCAAATTTAAAACATATTTATTTCAGTTTTAATTTTCAAAACAAAATGCACAAAAACGCATGCATACTTAGCCTAATTCTCTCACCAGTTTCTGTTTTGTCTTTGATATCAAAAATATGACAAAATTACAGCATGACCTCATGATTATACAATGTTAAAAAAAAACACAGCTTTCTATCTGGCAGTTACTAAGCGGCAACACTGCACAAATCTCCTTAAAGATCATTTTTTATGGATTTTAGTTGAAGTAATATTTTTTTAAATCTGAAACTGCCCAAAGATTTAGTTAGAGGCATCCTGATGACTAAATACAAAGATTCAAAATTCAAAAGTACAACAAAAGCGCAATGTAACCCAAGCAATTATTGCACATATAAGATGGATACACAAGCTGTGGGAAAATATTCTTCTGGACTATTTACAAAAGAGGTCTATGATCTATTACATTGTGTAGGTAATAACAACACAGTGTATGAAAGAGCACTTTTTTCTATATTGAAATAGTAAAAACTAAAAACTATGAATAATTATTCCATTCAATCTGAATAAAAAAACTTTGCATCTAATAAGAATATTCTTTACTGCTTATTCTTTAAATAAGTATTTAAAGAAAACTCTTAGATATAAACTTTAATCTTCCGGTATAGTATTTGGAAGAGGCAGTTTAAGCAAGAACTTTAGCTAGTACTTGTTTGTATTGCATAATAAATGTATTGGCCAGTAAGAGCCACCATGCGTGGGGTGTGATAATTGCTTTGGTGATAGTGGGAGGCACAGATATGTTGCTGAATCTTTTATAGAACTCAACTCTGAAGCCATCTGGACCCAAACTTTTACCACTTTTCATGAATTTATGATTTTATTGCATTTTCGATCAGTAGTTAAATTGGGTCATTTGGTCTCACTGGAATTTAAATGGTGAAATGTCTATTTAATTGTCTTAAATTATTCATAGAATTCTTATCTCTTATTAGCAGAAACTGTCAAACAAGATTAGGAACTAACTTGTTCAGTTTACTCTGTTCTGAAAAAGTGAACTGAGAAGCAACTCAACAACTTCATTAAAAAGTGACAGAGCATTTTTATTAATAAGCTCAGGAAATAAAGTTTTTGGTTCTTTGTATCATCTGGGAACAATTCTTGAATTTTTGTATGGATCTAGAGAGGATGATGTTAGGCCATATTATTTTAATATCATACATTATTTGCCTTATATAAGGCATAGCATAGTTTAATTTGGTATGCAGAAAGAAAATGCAGAACAACTTAGTTTGAAATGGCCATTAAGCTACATACAGTGACTTAACGTTCAAGACCCCAATGATTAAGATTAAGGTGCTTACTTATATTCAGGTTATATTACAACCCCAAATCAGAAAAAGTTGGGACAGTATGGAAAACGCAAATAAAAAAGAAAGTAGTGATTTCTAAATTTACTTTGACTTGTTTTTCATTGCAGACAATATTAACAGAAAATATTTCATGTTTTGTTTGGTCAACTTCATGTCATTTGTAAATATACATTCTTTCCTGTCATTCAGACCTGTGACACATTCCAAAAAAAGTTGGGACAGCAGAAATTTAGGGCTAGTAATGAGGTAAATTGGTTAAATAATGATGTGATTTGAAACAGGTGATGTCAACAGGTGATTGTTATTATGATTTGGTAAAAAAAACAGCATCCAAGAAAGGTCTAGTCCTTTAGGAGCAAAGATGGGCCGAGGATCGCCAGTTTGCCAACAAATACATGAGAAAATTATTGAGATGTTTAAAAAAAAAATTTTCCTCAAAGAAAGATAGGAAGAGATTTGGATATTTCACCTGAAAGATTGTAATTTCAGACTTTTTTGTACTTATTCACAACAAATTATTTTTATTTTTTTTGTATACTGTCCTATAGCTCTCTCCAACAAATTGCTTATGTCAGTTTAACTGTATGACTAATTATATTTCATTAATTTATTACAAAGTTTTATAGGGTTTGCAAAGATCAGAGGACTTTGCTTAAATGCATTCAGTTTTGGGGCATAAATGTTTCTTTAAGCTAATAAGCACATCCATATGCATCACATCCTTACAATAATTTGAATGATACTGAATTTATTTGCATGTCTGTATAAGTGCATATGAGCCTGCATTATTTACCTCACTTTTCTTCTGGCTAGAGATGGGCACGAAATCTCTAAAACACTTCCTTCTATTAGGTTTGTCTACTGGCACAACACCAGAGGCTGACTAACACTTACACTCCCCAATTAAACCAAAGCCAGTAGCTTTCTTCACGGAGTGGCCTCGCAGCTCAGCATGGCATTGGCATCTGATTGAGACTTGAAGAGTGAAAGGAATGGCCCTCAAGCAATGCCATTTATCTATACACACACACACACACACACACACACACACACACACACTTTCTCCCCAACTGCTTACTGATTATTTTTTAAATACTTTTTAGGTTTTGCATTGAACTTGTTAAAATGACATGGTTAAAATTTATAGTACAAGCAGCTTCACTAATATCCTAATTCATAGCAAAGTCAATTCTGCAATACTTCACCAAGGTGTAAAATAGTATCGTTAATTAAAATCTAATTAAACCTTAACTAATTTCACTAGAAATCCAAAGCTGGAAACAGGTGCGGGCTTAAGCTGAATATGTGTACTATCAAATTGACTCAGAGAGCCACCAGTCACGCCTCCCTCCAACGCTCAACACTCCCGCTCTGCCTCTCCCTCCTATTAATCACCTACACCTGTCCTCCATTTACCCGCCCCCTTTATAAGATCCCTCCTCCCCTTCACTCACCGTCCGATCTACAGTTTACGACCATAGATCATCTGGATTACCTACCGCTCATATGGCCACCTGACACTTCACTGAAAAGTCAGGTGGCCATATATATATATATATATATATATATATATATATATATATATATATATATATATATATATATAGTCACACTGAAGGCATCAAAACTATTAATTAACACATGTGGAATTATATACATAACAAAAAAGTGTGAAACAACTGAAAATATGTCATATGGTAGGTTCTTCAAAGTAGCCACCTTTTGCTTAGATTACTGCTTTGCACACTCTTGGCATTCTCTTGATGCCTACTTTGAAGAACCCACAATATGACATATTTTCAGTTCACTTTTTTGTTATGTATATAATTCCACATGTGTTAATTCATAGTTTTGATGCCTTCAGTGTGACTACAATTTTCATAGTCATGAAAATAAAGAAAACTCTTTGAATGAGCAGGTGTGTCCAAACTTTTGGTCTGTACTGTATATATATAATATATATAAACTTTTGGTCTGTACTGTATATATAATATATATATATATATAGTACAGACCAAACCACACCTTGTGTGTCCAAACTTTTGGTCTGTACTGTATATATATACAATGTATATAATGTTTTAAATCATCACTTTTGTGTCTACTATAACATATTATGATTGACATCAAATCACCAAATTATAGCAGCTCAGCTCACATAAAACAAAAGTCTATTTTACCCACAGGGAGTAGCACAGTTGTTAATTAATAACCTTTCAATTCTAGTCTCAGTCCTGCTACAGAAGTTCCGTTAATAAATCAAGTGATTTGACTTGTTACAATCACATTTACTATCCCATGCATAATTGCCTACAGTTATTATTTTAGTGCGTTATTTTTCAAAGTCCCAAGTAAAACTATTTGGATAGCTCCAAATGGATAAGGTCAAGTATATCTAAAAAATGTTTATATATTTAGTTTGTAATCAATGCACACTCAGTAGACTATCAATTTAGCCCTTTTACATTCACTTTATTTGAACACTCTGTTTTTTTTTTGGCTCATAATTTTAAGTAACCTAATGCAAATTCAAATCAGCATAATTTATAGATGAATGTCATACCAGATAAATTATATCTTGCTGAAAATCACATAGATGGTCTGGAGATGATTTGTAGTGTGCATACTCTTGACTATATAATTAAAGTAATTATTATTCAATACTAATGCCTCTAGAAAAGGACTACTGCAAGGTCCAAAGATCCTGCGGATGAGTTACAAGATAGATGAAAGCAGTAGAAAGCCTTAGAAATTCACTATGTGACAACATTTTTCTCATGGCTGCCTCTGCACTACTAGTCTTTATTTTATATTGTGCCCCATGTGGCATGAGAAGTGAGAGCGCTAGAGAAGATTATTAATATTATGGCCTGGTTGTAATAATATTTCAGATAATTTTTAGAAATCAGTGGCATGAGACTCCAGTGTTCAGACTAAACATTAAAGGACAAATGTATAATTAACGATGTTGTTTAGTACATGTCTGCATATGATACTCCAACTGTATGATCTGGTGTTCTACTTTCACAACAAGAGATTTTCCTTGACACTTTTGCACTTATACAAAAGCATATGCACGTTGATTTCATTTTATTTATCTACAAGATTCAAACCAATGGTAAACCACCCTTTAAACCAAATATATAAACAATTCTTTAGATTTTTCACAACGTAAAGAATACAAAGAAACTGATTCTGATCCAAAGCACACAACCTTACCTGCAAAACTTGGTAACATGTACAATATGTATAATATTGAACTGACTCAAATCTCTGAATGTAACATAGTAAATTCCAGTGTGAACAGGCATATATATTACCATCCTGCATAATATTCAGACAGGTTTTTAGAAACAATTATCAATTTTTCGGTACTTAGTCAGGCAAATGTTGAAAAAACATTAGATAACGCTTCATATTGTGTCAGAAGCACCCAAAACATATTACTAAAAGACCTATTGAGTGTTTTTCTGGGGCAAAAATAGAATGTTCTTGACAGGACACATCACATAGTCTGTATCACCTAGCAGGCATGTTGAAGATTACACTGTTGCTTACAGAAGTTCGTACTAAAATAAGTCATTGTACAATGGATTTAAAAAGAAAATCAGTTTGCTAAAAGTAAATAGGAAACTAAGCTCTTGAAAATTGAAATGTACGTCCTGTTCCTCACATGTATGTGAATGCTATTATTGCCTAAGTGTGTTTCATTTAAGGATTTATATTTTTTTCCTTGATTTTTTCTTTTCTCTTATATAAATTTGTTCATTCATTCTATCAGTTCTCAAGAATCCAATCAATGTAGCAATCCAAACTTCATAAACATCTTTGTGAAAGGCTAAAAGTTTCTATCTGAAAAAAAAAAAAATCTCTTTTAGAAACGTTGCTAAATAGCCTGTTCTCATCATAAGAAATAGCCCTATCTATTTTTTTTTTGTCCTCAGTGATTTGACAGGCAGACACTAAGATTGCTGATTATAGAGGTGTTTCAATCCTGACTGAAGGCTTTATTCTTGAGGTCAGACTCTTTATGTTGCAAAGAAAACCATTTCAATTATGCTATTTTGTCAAGGGGGCACAAATAGCTAAAATAGCCTTCAAATAGGCAAATCACATTCTTTTTAGTAAATTAAATCATTTCAGTATTAAATGGGTAGAACAATATTACAATTTAGTAACATTAAATCATTTTTCTATAAATTCTTTGTTCACACTTAAGATGCTCCTCCAAACTGAATGAAAATATATTCATACAGTATATATATATATATACACACACACACATAAACTTGATAAAATCTGCAGCACTTCAGTGCAGCACTTTAGTGTGTTCTGAAAACTATCAAAGTAGCCAAGGTCTACCGAGTGTTCTTTTCTAATTGCAGTCCTCTTTAAAATTTCAGTGTTAGAGGTAATAATTACTGCTGTGGAGCTTGTGTTTTTTCCCAGTGATCATTATTACCTGCAACTGCAAGTATGAAAGGTGCATTTGGTACATGAGTAATTATATCTAACGTATGGAGGGCTCTCTTAAAATAGCCTGATGTGTTTTGTTGGGAGGTGGGCTTAAACCCATACAATCCATGGCCGATGAATTTAATAAGTGGTTGTGTCTGTATCCCAAAAGAACCACAGGAAACATGTGGGGAAAGTTTATTTGAGGTCAGAGAGGCAGCAGGTTTCAAAACTGTAGGTGTTATACTGAATGTTCAACCACTGTGTCTAACTTTTTCCTATTCTTTATATATATATATATATATATATATATATATATATATATATATATATATATATATATATATATATATATATATATATATATATATATGATGTAGAATCCATAAGGATATGATAACTTGATGTACAAGATACAACATGTATGAAACCAAAATCACAAAAGTTTCATGATTTCATGTCTTCACCGAAGTAACTGATACAATCTAATATAGATGGTCAAAACTATTCTTCCTGTCCTGTTATAAGCACTAAAACAGAGATGGAGCAAACTTGTTCTTTGTCATCATCTTAACGCAGATAAAAATCTTCTTTAATTGGGGAAGCCATTGACCCCTACTTCCACTCCACATGCTCAACCTGAATGCCGAGACTAGCAGGGGTGTTTTTGCTTATTACAGGAGCTTGCTTTCCTGGAAAGAGTCGTCTAGACATCTTGGCCCTGGGGAGGTTGTATCTGTACCCTAGTTTGACTTTGTTTGTGTTTTCATCTCCTGTGGTATACTGTAAATTAAAATCTTTCTTGAGCTGAGTAGTATAGAACTATTCAACCAAGATCCACAAGTCAGCATTTGGGAGAGTGAAGTTGGGAGAGTGATTAATATGTGAGCTCATTATTTTACATGCAATGGCTTCATTAATTAACCTCCACCCCCTTGGCTGTATGTGAGTGGGTTGGTTACAGATGGCACTGAAACCCTCATAATCCAACTCTTAGTTTGGAGCTTCATGGCAGTGGGACTTACTCAGATTCCACTTCCACTTTGATTACAAGTTTGCATGAAAAAAGTAGGCATGATAATATGGCTGATATTGTAGTGACACAAATGCAAATTCACTCCCTTTCTTTGTCCAAGTTGCAGGCGATGTGTGAAATTTAAATGCACTTTATGTTTTAGCTGCAGCTGTAGTTAGTATTTTTAGATAGAGTGGGAATTGTGGCTAAAGGTCCAGATGGCTGGCTTTCATTTTTCTACACAGAGTTGAGAGTTTAGCTGCATGTTAGCTTAGGGATATTTATTACTTTAGGGGACCAACTGCATCTACTCACATTCATGTTACAACTGCAACAACTGAATAACAAAACTGATTTCAGATCAACCAGAACAATGTTCAGCATATACATTTATATTTACAGCATATAAACACAGGCAAATTAAAACCCAGTCCAAGTAACATGAAGTTTTGTCTTCATGTGCTGTGTATACTAATATCTTTTCAAATTAAACCAGATTGCCTATTATACACTTGCTACTGTTGCATTTTTATGCAGTTTTGATTTATAAGTGCTGCACCTGACTTCATATATTTCCATATAGTAAATATGTTACCGGCATGAATAAACCAAGAGGATGATAAATTGGTTTTAAAACTGCTTTAGAAAAAGGATGCCCTAAAAAAACAAGCCAAGTTTGTCTATTTCCAGATCCAGCTGAAATATATATTAATATACATTTTTTACAGAGATTTTGATCATCACTTCAGACCAATGTTTGGTTTTTCTTCCAATATGCATTTCCTGAATTATACATTCTGTGTGGTCCATCTTAAAGGAAGTTGACTTTTTCATTAGCAGCTCAAATAAATGATGGCTGGGAATTAACTGATAAATCACTGCTTCTACTGTGATGAAAATGCAAAAGATGATCAATTTCCCCAGGAGGTAAAAAAAAAGCTACCACTGATCAATAACCTGTAAGCACAGTCTTGAGAACATCCTACTCCTTCTCATCACAATAATAATCATTATCATCATCTGGTTTGGCAGCTGCATCAGTAGCCTTCCACAGAGTGGTAAAATTGGCCAAGTGCATCATTTTGTCACAACTCTTACTAGACTCCAATATCGAAATCTTGTGAGAGGCACATGTGCAGTATCATCAAAAACCCCATAAACACCAGCAGTGGCCTCTTCGCTGCTGCCATTTGGCCACCGAGCAATCATATTCTCAATCTTTCTCCCTTCTAAATCCATAATGAACTGTCTCATCCTTCAGACTTTCACTTTACAACACAGGTGCAACTGTCTTCATTTTTTTTACTCGAACTACAAGCTATTTGCAAAGACTAATGTGTGTCATATTTTAACATTTAATCCCAAATACAATACAAATAACTTATTTTGAAAGAAGTGATATTTTTTGCCATTTCTGTGAGTCTAACCATAACGTTGGGGCCGAAAGTCTGCACATATTTTTTCACAAGACTATCCAAGACTTGCAAGTCTCAGATATATCTAAAAGCCATGGTATCTGCTTTTAGTGTTTCTCTTAACTAGCACTGATGGATCTGATCTGTCATCCTCTCAACCTCCCGGATGAAAGGCTCAAATTAGACCCACATTTATTCTGCTCTTTAGAGAAAGAGAATGCGACACATGCATTTATTTATGACTGTTCAGTCCAGTTTTTTAAAGTGTTCATAACCATAAAATTTTGCTAAAAAGTCATGTTTGAGGACCAGGGCATAAATCAAGTGTAGACTGTAGGCAATATTATGTGGTTGTTCACGACAGACAGACAGACAGACAGACAGACAGACAGACAGACAGACAGACAGACAGACAGACAGACAGACAGACAGATAGACAGACTTTTTTGTGTGTTTCAGATCAGTATAGAAGCTAATGTTTTTTTATGTTTTTTTTTTTTTAATGTGCACATTAACTGGTGGTGTCCATGCTATGATGCCATGGCCTCATGTCCTGTTCCCCAAGGCTGCTCTCTCAGGTCCAGTTGTAATGATTAACAGCTTCTCTTGAAGGCATCATAACTCTAAAACCTTATTTTCTGTACTGTAAAATGAAGCATAATATAATTGTATGATTCATAGGAAATTAGGTTATAAGTTACAATGCCCTAGAGCTTTTCTATAAAATTTATATAAAGAGTTAGCTTGTTTACAGTTAAGAGAATTTCACCTCCAGCTGTTTTATTTATTATACTGCATTGGACTTCACTCCTGGATTGTGAAACAATGTACAGGACAAATATGAGTTGTGTGTTTAAGGTGTGCTGTAGCTTATAGAGCTGGTCAGGATCACAAAAGAAAGTTCTACTGAGCAGAATTCAATTACTGACTGTTATTGTTTTAATACAATATTGTTATTGTTCATAATTTTTCATTAACTATGCAAGGTTTTATAATGAGATTATTACACAATAATTGTAATAATGTTCATTATATCACATGGAGTCAAAATTCAGTTACTGTGTTTGGAAAAAGGAATTCATTACTTTACAGAGATATGCCTTTGTGCAGTACATGTTATGATAAGAATTAATCACATTTTTTTATGTCATAACAAACCAGTAACTTTATTTCCAAAAAGAAACACCATTGTCACAAAACTACATTTCCCACACTGCACTTTAATTCACTAAACTACTGACTGAGCACAGGTGTGCTTAATTAATCATGCATGTGCGTGTGCACGCGCACACACACACACACACACACACACAAACACACACAAAGAGATTCTGATTTATCAAACTGAAAAGTATATAACCTATAATGGAGGAATCATGAAAAAAAAAGCACAATACCTTATTTTCCAAAGTATCTTCATGATTATATTTCAAAGCAAAGTTCATTAGGAGAGACACAATTCATGGGCTAGAGATTTTTTTGTTGTTGTACTATGGGAGTTAATCCGATGTGGATTCAGTAAAAAAGGAAGAACTGAGCCTTGTTGGAAACATTCCCCAGCAGTGACAAAAAGCAGAAACATAATTAGAGACAAAAAGACTAATAATAACGGGCTATGGTACTTGTTAATGGATTCTCATTAGGACTATTTCTGTTCATATCTGCAGCTGAGGAAAAATAATGTTAATGTTGCGTTTAGGCCAATGCTTTTTGGTCAAAAGTCTTGGAAATTTCGACTCCTGCTGAAACTCTGAAATAACAATCTCTTTGATGTGAGGTGCATGGCCTGATGTGAGGTTGTTCATTTGTTTGTTATGAGTCCCTTTTGTTCCAAAGGCTAATGGTAATGCTAAATAGCCCGCGGTGCTGTATTTGAAAATGAGCTAGAAAATGTGCTAAAACTGACTCAGAAGAGCAAAAGATTGATGAGCTCAGAGTTTTCATTAGTTATGTGTTGGCAATGATGGACAAAGTATTCCTAAATAGTACAATAACAGATGTGGCTTCTGTTGCAAATAGGTGAATGGATCAGTGGGTTTTTTTTGAGAATAAAAAGAATCTTGTGTATTGTTGAGAAAGGAAAACCAATAATCAATGAATATATGATTGTCCTTGTGTTAGGACGACTATAGAAAATGGCATACTGCTGGGCATACAGTATGATGAATACAGGTGAGCTTTACTGATTTGGATTCAGCGCAGGCTCTCCTCAAGCATTTCATGCTGGGCAGTGGAATTAAATGTCTGCTTCCCTGTTGGGAAAAATACACAGAGCTACAGGCTGGTCTTGTCCATGGCTGTGCCTGTAGGGAAGGTTTGCATTGACTGTGGGGTGCCAGTGCACAACTGAAGACTTCTTTGCTTTTAAAATGGGTGTGAGAATTCTACTGCAAACCTTTTGTTGCTTAGCTTGAAATGCAGTATTTGCTTCTCTAAGAAAAAAAGCCTGAGTTACTGTTGTGTAAATCTGCATAAAGTACAACAAAAGAGAAATATTAGTGACTTTAATTAAGCCATACATAACAACTGATGTGATCGATTTTGTCAAGAGTAAAATTTACTACTGGTGTTATAGCAACTACTTATAGCAGCTGGCACAAGAATAATATTTATAAATATGTATGTGGGTCTATGTCATATCAACGTCATTAAGGGTTTGTGTACCACTTATGACTGTATTACACACTTTTTAAAACGATACACTTAATTTAGGCCACAGAAAAGCTTGATTTAAACTTTGAATACTTTGGCTCAAAAAGCACATTGTAGTACTAAGCTGCACTGTATGAAGTTGAATGTTATGTGATTTGGGTTTCAGAATGGGAATTGGAACTCCATCAAACACTATATCAGTTATACAAACAAAAACAAAACAAAACAAAACAAAATCCCTTAATCTGTCCTCTAATCACAAAACTATTGTTTCTGTTGGTCTCCCATCTGTTTTCACCTATTTGTTCTCCAGCACGGGTTATTTCACTGATTTAGCTTGGGAATTTGAAGCAGTGAAACATTACTAAGGTGGATTACAGCAGCAAAAAAACACAGTTACAAAACCCAAATATAACACAAAGCTGCATGGATTAACTGTTAAAAACTTCTGCTCTTCATTAGGAGGCATGACATACTAGTTGATGTACTCCAACATTACCTGACTGGCTATGATTGTCTAAATTCATTGCTCTGCCACATGAGTCAACTGATGAATATTGATGATTGGTAGATGATCTAAGTTAAACCAGGCTGTGATTCACTCTATAACTATACATTCAATATATATATAGCTATGAAATTTTTGTGAGTGAAAATGACAAATTTTGTTGTACACCCTTATTTTGAAAATATAATATCAACTCTAATTGAAATTCTGTCCATGTTTCAATTATTGTTTGATTATTTTTCTGCTTTGACATACTGACTAAATCTGGCAATTTACTGGTGAGGTGAACCGGTATTTTTCAACAGTCACATGTTAATCATTGAATTACAGTAAGTTTGTCATTGCACAAAAACAATTTTTTGTTTTGATGAACCCACATTATGCTGCACCTTTACTTTGATTTTCACACCTACTTTGTTTTTGTTTTGGTGTAATGGGACGGCCCAGGACCTTCCTAATTAGCACCACACACAGTGTGGGCTCCCCATTCACGCTGGCTGACATTTTGATTTAGGAGCAGGAAAGGGAAAGCAATCAGCAACCAGCCTGGAGCATCCAGCAGTGATCGCCGTCCATTTGTGACATGTTTATGTCGCTTCCCCACACTGCCATCATGATGCAGGAGCCGTTGTTCTGTCAGAAGTGGGCCTCTGCCTTTGCATGCCTCACTGGGTTCTGAAGCGTGCTTAAGGGCACAGCTAAACAGCAGGCCTCCGCTCCCTGTGTGTGCATAGCCTTTAAAAAAATGCCTGCAAAACACCGAAATAAACAGGAATCTTAGTCTGTGTTAGCAGAAGTTAGCTTGTGTGAGAGTAAGTAAGAATAAGCAGTGTTATTTAAACATTTACACCAAATCTCCACTGCAACATAAATAAATGTTTTACTTTGTTAGAGAATAAAATGGATGCCCACTGTAATAGCTCCCCTAGCATGGTTTAACTAATATATTTTTATTCTCCCAACAAGATTGTAAAATTAGCTTGCAACGCTTTTTGTTTTACTTGACAATGAAAGCCTTTTAAACTGAATGGAAACAAAAGGTTACACAGTTGTCATTTATACCATTATAGTGATGGTTTCGTAATTTGGATAGAATTTTGCCCACTGGTGAGTTAAGTAATTGTATAAGAATGTAGAATACAGAACATTGAACACAATATAGTGTAGCAACAGTTGAACTGATTATGGTTAATAGTTATTTGTTGGTTGATGTTGTAGTTGTGTGCCATGTTGCCATCCCAATCGGACATTGCAAGTGCAGTTACAATGCACTTTGATGGTAATTTCCTCTATGCAGATGTGTTTAGCTATGTGAGCTAGATGAAGCTTATGATTCTCATGTGTTTGAGCAGAGTGTACAGATGAAGAGGTGAGGAAGCTGCTTAGGGTAAATGACTAAAGCATTGCTGCATCGCTCTTTTTACGTAGGCTAAATTCCACCTGCTCCACTATCAACATGTGTAATTGCATTATGGGTAATATAGGAACTCTTTAATCAATGTGAAATGATTTTAAACTCGACAAGTGAACTTGTACACAGACCACTTTTATTTCTATGCCCCATCAACAAATATATTGTATGGAATTGAGAAATGCACAAGCAATAAATAATAAAAGTTTATTATCTTCCATTATTTGTAGAAGGTGACAAGCTTTATGCGACACATAGCTCTGGAGATTACCTTAAAAATAACTTGCATCCCATTAGATACAGTGTTTACTACAAGCCTGAGTGATGAGGCTGACAGCAAGACAGCAGAATGTTTTTTTCTGGGCTGTTCAATATCACATGCTGGTAGAGAGGAAGGTGCTTCATTTGATTTTACTATATTGTCCAAGTAAAGCAAGGAAGAATTCATAGCTGTCTTCCTCTCTACCTCAACAGATATGACATGAGTGTCAAGCCATAGTGTCATTCAAGTAAATATAGCATATGCAGTAAAATAAGTTCAGCTTTTATAGTCATAAGTATACATAATGTTTTAAATATTTAAATGGTAAATCTGATATAAAAAAAAGTTAATTAAATATAATAAGGTGCTTTATTATGAAGTTGCATTTGGCCAATCCTAATCACTTGAAATACCTAAAATAAAACTCAATGGTTTATTTTATTATTATATTTGATGTTTTCTGAGTCATAGCTGTTTCTCTGTTTGTTCATTCTAAAAAAATGTGAAATCCCTATAAAGTACTGCATCAGTGCAACAGTTTTTCACTGTAAAACAGTCACAAGCAAGAGTGTTTTCTTAATTAAATAAACAGCAATGTTAGCTATGCTATCAGTAACATTTATTTAGCCCTCTGGTTTGCTCTGCCAGGCATAGCTGAATGATTTATGTAAAACACAATCTCATATAAAATGATAATTAGCTCAATAACTAGCAAGCTATCTGTTAGAGACATATCAGTTTGCAATTGGTCTGTCATACTCTCCTTTTCAAAGACCTCTTTCAAAAAGCTCAGACTATGAAATGTTAGTGTTATTTCCTTGACGGCTGCTTTATAGTGAACTATGCCAGGGCAAGCGTGCAGTTGGAGGGCAAAGAAATGTTTCATAGACTGCTTTAAATCCCCCTCAAAGACTTTGACATTAATACTGCCAGTTGGGAGGCACTTGTTCTTCACCTCTGAACCAGCAGCAAGATCACCAAAGAAGCCAAACGATCAGAGAAGCAAAGAAACACTGAGCCATGAACCTAAGCATCCACTAGAATACTGCCATCCCACGTACCCTATGTGTGGAAGAAAATTCCAAGTCTGGATTAGCCTCTCCAGCTTGTTTCTTACCCTCGTTATGGCCCAAAGCAATCATGGCCACCTTTGACTCATGATGAACAAAAAACAAGATTATGAAGCATAATATATCGGCAACCTTTCACTACAGCTTAAAACAGTGGATAACTTGACTCAATCAATGCTTCTGTTACAAGGCTATTTTTTAAGCTCAGCTACTTTAATTCCCAAGCAGTATGGGCTCTAATATGTATTTAAGAAAAAAGTTGCCATCATATAAATATTTTGATATGAAATCATTTTACATTTTGTTACTTAATGAATGTATCCAGGCTGAACAACCACCATATAGAACACAAACAGAGCAAAGATTATGATGATTAGGTGATCAATAATGCCTCTGTTCAGCTGTTTACAGAACAGTTCCTATTCCCTTGATGGCTGTTTACATCACTGACTCCCTTTGTCTCATTCATGTTAGCCATACTTCTTGTTGCCTTCTGCCTTGCTCTTCGTGAGCTTCATAAACTAGCCTACGTCTGTGGTGTGTGCGAGCCAGGAAATAATACAACAGTGGTAGATTAAAAAAGCCACCCAATGACAAGGAATAGGTTGATGGGCTGAAAAGGGTGCGCAATTAAAAGAAAAAATATTTATCATGTCACCAAATAGATTAAAACTTAAGTAATGAAAATGTAAGTAGAAAGTACAAATATTTGTGTACCATCCACACCGAGCTCCCTAACCTGCAGGACATCTACAGCATGCGGTGCCGGACCAGAGCCAGGAAGATTGTGAAGGACCTCAGCCATTCCAACAATGGACTATTTTCTTTGTTGCGTTCAGAGAAGTGCTTCCACTCCTTGAAAGCAAACACAGAGAGAATGAGGAGGAGATTCTTCCCGCAGGGGATTTGGAGTTTAAACCAGGAAACACCCAGGATCTAGTACTGGACCTTTCTCTCCATCTTCAGTAATTTCTGCACAACTTTTTTTTGCACTATTATGACACCTTGACTCTGGACTGTTACTTCAAGTCTGGACTTGCACAGCACAGTGTCACTTCATACCACACCATACTGCACATGGATACAATCACTAAATCACTTTAATTTGTACTGTCAATTTCTGCCATACTCATTCATGTTTATACAGTACATATATATTCATATATCTTCTATAGTTTATACTTTTTATTTATCTACTTTATTTTTTATGCCTACATTTTAGACAGTCGTACAAAGCATTTCACTGCATGTCGCACTCTGTACGTATGTGTATGTGACAAATAAAATTTTATTTGATTTTGAAAAAGTAAAAAATTTGTCAGAAAAATAAATAGTGAAGTATTAAGACTGATACCAGAAAAATCTACATACGTACAGTAAAATAATATTTGGTCTTCATTACTTTCCATCTCTGGTGGACTAATATATTGTTCTAATAACAGGTTTTTAACCTCACTGTGTTTTTAAGCAGGTTTTTGATATAGCGCTCCTTGAACAAAATACAAAAAATGTTGTGTCCAATAAAGGTTTAGCTCAATTCTTTATTTAATAGGCAAAGCCAAAATGATTTATAAAAAGACAAGACCAGAGGATTTTTATTTTCCCATCTAATATCAAATACAATTCTTGCATGATGTTGGTTCAACTTTTAACACTCTAAATGGTTAGACTGACCCTAGTGTAATGTTTTTACTTTTGTATGTATTTCATCATCAAATACACAATGGTGTTCTGGAGCACCAGAGCTTACACTTGATTTTCCTTTTAGTTTTTGAGTCTGCAATAGCAAGAAGGGCACCGGTTTTCACCAATAACTGACCAAGACTGGAACTAATTGCCTCAGAATATATCTGGTCATACTGTGCAGTGTCAAAATGGGATTTTAACGGCAAACATTTTGTTGTTACTCTTTTTTTATTCCTCTAAAGACATATGCCAAACAAAGGACCCCAGTTTCTACAAGGCCACACCTAACCCTCTGTATAATTAATCCAAATACAGCTCTGCAGTCTTAACATTTAAATTAAGCTATTTTCTTTCAGTCACACTGAGAGGTGTTTCTGATAAAAGTGTCAATCTTACAGAAAAATAACCAACTTAAAGTTGGACTGTTACAGTCGAGCCTGTCTGATGAGTCATCAAAAGTTTAATTAAAAATGAATTTTAAGTACTCATTTGTTGACTTCGCCTTTAAATTTTATACATGGATTGGCACTGAACCAGTATAGATTGACACCAGTGGCCACTATAGCCCTTAATAGTGATGAATCATCAGTACTGCATTTCATTATGTACTCTTATTATTCATTTATTTTATTTATCTGACAAAGGTGTCAAGTCTATGCTATGTAATGCAACACATTACACTTAGTCCAGTGTCATGTAGACCAGATCTTAGAAAATATTCTCCCCTCGAGCTTTTTGACACATTCTGTAGTATAATTGTAGAACTGTAATGGATGTAATTGGGATTTTTATATTATGAATGTACACCAAATAACTCATATTATTGAACTGGATTGCCAGGTTGTCTAAAACTCTCTTTCGGCTTTTCCTTTTAGGGGTCGCCACAGCAGATCCTCTGCATGTTTGATTTGGCACATGTTTTTACGCTGGATGCCCTTCCTAACGCAACCTACCCCAATTATCCAGGCTTAGGACCGGCACTGAGAGTGGCTGGGGTTGGTTCCCTGACCAGGGATCGAACCCGGGCAGCATCCTAACCACTAGACCACCAGGGAACATGTTGCCAGGTTGCAATTTTTATTAGTAATTTTTTTTTTTGCAATTTATTGCCAGGTTGTTTATAAATTGCAAAATAATTACTAATAAAAATGTATGGTTGCATAATTATTCAGCCCACTTGTTGTAAAACCCTTAAATCAATTATTTTGGCAAAAGACACAGTATTATCTGCTTGACAGCCACCTGCTGAAACAACCGCTTTATTGGAAACTTCACAAGCAAAACCTTGGGTGTTAAATTCCCCTGTGATATAATATAAAATTATTGCACTGTAATAATTAATCTTTTAGCACACTAAACCCTCTGACCCCTAAATGATTGGCATATTACAACATAGAAACATACAATGCATGAAATCACTAAATAATTTTCTATTAAAACGAGACATATTTACAATGTCAAATGCTTAGCTTGCTAATTATTAGCACATTTATGTCAGTAGTTGAGGTGAATGAAAAACAGAAACTCTATTTTTTGTAATATAATTAAAATATATATTTAAATTAAAACACAGGTTTCAAATTTATTTGGTAGACTAGATTAAAAAAATGATCAGCCTATAAGTCTTGTGTTTGACACCCCTGTGGTCTGCTATTATGCAGGTTTTTTAATATTTGACACTTGCAACTGTAGCATGGACTGGAAAAAAAAAAAACCACTAGTTATGCAGATGTGGTCACACAATGTTCAGACACAACATACTGTATGTTTCTCTCACAAATAAATTACACTAAAATTGCCAGGTTGCCAGATTGAGCGCTCTGTCCTTGTGTTGGGAACAGGACTTACTATTCAAATATTTCTAAATAGTTTTGAACAGGTGTGGTTTCAAACATTTGAACTATAGAATGGCTTTGGATGTCAGGCACAATTTGGGAAAAGCTAAAGCAACTATAATAATCAATAACCTGATAAAATTCATGTCAGACAGCAATACTGCACCAAATGCAGCATACCAAAGACATCTCCAAATGGTGCACTGTTTTACTTTGATTTATGAAGCACTTTGTAGTGTTGTGAGGCTTGTAATAGAAACCTTCACACCAAAGAAAAGATTCAGTATACACCTGGATATTTTGAATCCAAAATCTAAAGGTGCTTTTTGAAACAAAGCTGAAAATGGGCTATCAATCATATTCTCTCTTTTTTTGATGGGGACTTCAAAGTGCATTGTAGTAGCGGTCATTTGTCTACTCTCTGTCATCTCTCTCCTGATGATACAGGCTCCGTCGTGATATACCTCCTTTGTGGCCTTGGTAGCCTGTGACAGCTTTAAAGTTTGCTGAAGCACAGTTTCTGTATGCATGGCGTGAAGGATTGGAGTGATCGATGACACATTAGTATTCTGTTCACCACTGCCTGCCGTGTGTCAGTGAGTTAAGGTTCAGAACAGATACAGTGTATATCCCTGCAGATGCATTACCAACCACAGTTTACAGTGTGTCTGGTTGTGTTTTCTTTACATATAATAACCTATCATTCATCTGATGCATGCACATCCCTAGCTTTCTGTTCAATGTAGAGTATACTTTAATGTTCTTAGATTTGTTACGAAAGCTATAACATGTATGTCTAGCAGCTACCTGTATGTCCGAATGTTATATGTTTTTGTCTAAGATCATCAACCATAGAGTTACTGTTCCAGGAAAAAAGTTGCCTTTAGTGCAACTCCTTCCCACAAGACATCCAGTCAGCATTTTCATTTTGTGTACATTTATATTTATAAATTTATATTTAGTGTTTTTTTTTATATTATTATTATTTCAAGACTACAATTCTCTGCATTTCTTTCTACACTTCTTATATGCTATTATAAATATTACTTTTAATGAATTACTTTACATTTTTATTTATTTGTGCTTCTTTTCTTTTTTTTGCTCTTCTGTTCTTTTGAGCTGCATCTCAATATGTAAATAGTGCTATATAAATCCAGTTTATTGTAACAATGTTATTGGATTTAGATTTATGGTACAGACAAACATCTGTATTCAGTTTAACAGCTGTGGTGTAATAAAACCTAGTCAGTTTATATAATTTAATGCCATATTTGTCCAAGTCAGCTTGTTGTTTTAAATATGCTTCCATGCGGTTTCACTATCATAAGATTGAATTTGGTAGCAACAGCCTTATTTTAGTATTGTTTTTCCTCCCAGTTTTCTTCTCTTCTGCAGTGGTGGATCCGTTCCTGCTACCTGAAAATGATCTGCAATATTCTCAGTCTAGAGGCAATCGATATTAAACTGACTGGTGTGTTTAGTGAAGGTTTATTCCTCAGCTGGCCTTTTTCTTTCTCTGACATGAATTATCCATAAGTTATTTAGAAACAAACAAAACAGAAAAATGCCTGTCGTTCTGAGGAAAAGGTGTGCGTGTGTGTGTATGTGTGTGTGTGTGTGTGTGTGTGTGTGTGTGTGTGTGTGTGTGTGTGTGTGTGTGTGTATATATATCCCAGTGGAGTTTGTGAAAGGTCAAGTTAATAGCAAAAGCTATTGTCTTGAGCAAAAGCTCACTCACATTGTCTGTGAGTTGAAATGTCCTTCTACATCCAGTTCCACTGCTCTGTCAGCACACATGAATAGAAAACCAGAAATTGCACTTAATAGATGTTATAATGCATGTAACATCCAAATTTTAACATCCTCACACAAGAGATTGTGATTAATTAGTATTTATTTAAAAGACACATTGTTCTCTCTTTCACTTTCTAATTATCATGCCAGGAGGGAATCTCACCTCCAAGCCACCAACTCGAATATAATTGTATTTTTTTGTTGTTTTAATTGCTAAAAGCAGGGTCTAGATACTTGGGAGATGGTTTGAATTAGCATTAAACCTTCACATTTAAATATAATTTTTCATTGCTTTTCCAAAAGGTTTTGCAATGAGCCTCCTTTGTCACAAGTAATGGATGAGCTAGAAAACAAGAAAGCTGTTGACAGTTCAAAACACACACACACACACACACACACACACACACACACACACACACACACACACACACACACACACACACACACACACACACACACACAAAGTCTGGTCCTTAGCAACAAGGCAACAAGTTTAGAAGTGGATTTTGAACGAAAATAACCTGTTCACACGTTAAATGTGACATGCTGTAAAACATTACATTAAATGTTATCAACAGGTTTCAAGGGACCCTGCGGGTTCTTTTTTAGTCCCTATGCTTGCATCTAAAATAGAAAATTCTTATTAGTCCTTCTAATCTTTAAGTAAGTAAAAAAAAAAGTGAAATTATGGCACAAACCCAATATTGTTCTGAGGAAATTTTATGTACAGTAAATGTTTACTCTTTAAAAGCTGTAGCACTTAAATACTCTAAATGTCACTTTCCAAATCAATGTAGATATATAGTATTTCTGTATTGCACTTTTGTAGGACCACCATAATAATAGTTGTTAGGGCTGTCTTTGCTCTCAAAACAGCATCATTGTCTGTGACATGGACACGAGGTGTTGGAAACCTTTACTGCAAATTCATGCTCCTATTCTACCACATTCTAAATGTGTTTTATTAGATTCAGATCTGGTTAACTGTTCACACCAAGCAGGTAATCTCTGTGAATTTATGCTGTTGGCATCAAATTCTACCATCTGTGTGCCTCAGCACAAATCTAGATTCATCAGACTAGGAGGCATTTTTCCAGTCTTCACCTGTCCATTTTCTGTGTGTCTGTTTCACTGCAGCCTCAGATTCCTGTTCTTGACTAACAGAAATGGAACCAGATGAGGGTTTTTGCTGTTGTATAGTATCAGCCTCAAAGTTCTGTTTTTGAAAAGCTTTTCATTCTTAGATGCGTTACTGCGCACCATGATGATAAAGAATGGTTTCTGTTTAATAGTTATGGGAGGTGCTGCTGGGCCCTTGAGCATGGCCCTTAAACCTTAACTCTTTAGTTGTAAATCACTCTGGAAAAGGGCTTTGCCAAATGCCATAAATGAAATGCAAAATGTTGTACTTTAGTTACAGTCACATTCCTGTCAGTATAAACCTGTCTGGCCATTTTCTTCAGATTTCTCTTATCAACAAGGGGTTTCCTTTCACAGGGTTGGCACTCAGTTAATGTTTATTTCTCCACACTGTTCTGTGTAAACTCTACAGACTGTTGTGTGTGAAAAAAAAAACAGATCAACAGTTCCTGAAAATACTTAAACATATGCTGTGATTGCGTATGTATTTATCCCATTGCTGTGAAATAGAATTTTTTTTTTACTTTTTTGCTATTGTTAGTATTTATTTATTTTTTGACCAGGAATCCCAGTTCAAATTTCAGTATTTGTAAAACAATATAAAGGATCATGCTAAATATAAAACAAATAGAGAATATATTTAGAGTAATTTGAACAATTGTTTCACTTCCAAAATTTTTTATTTATATTAAAAGGTTTAATAGATAAGTTTCAAGATTTAAATCAAATTTTACATTTATATATATATATATATAAAATAAGAAAAAAAATAGAAGGGCTTCTTAACTCTTCTCGCATTAGGATTTCATTTAGAAAATCCATGACTATCCAAATAGATTTAAAGAACAAATTTTTCCCTGAGAGTCTACATTATAAATTAGACTCTTTTCAGATTTTAATCACGTTATGATTATCGTAACATTTACAAATCCAACAAATCCAAGTCTCAGCACAAAAAGGTTCCAACAAACCTCTCACCATTTAATTGCGACATTTTAATGTGACTCTGTGTGACAGAACAAAGGGAAAAAAGCACATATTGCGCATAATGAGGCCAAAAACTGGCTGGGATTCAAACTTAGATGCTATCAGTGATATGAGCTTTAGATTGCTGTAGCTTTGATGGTGTTTTAGCAAATGTATGAAATATATAATCATTTTGAATTACACTGCATCAGTTAATTTGCAGTTTGATTGCATCGAAAATTGCATTTTTTTTTTTACCATTTAATTACATTTAATGCAAAGGAGCTATTCATTATGTATCACTTTGATATTAAATAAAATTTGATATTAAATATTCCTATGTTTGTAAGCAAATTAGTTTATTAGATAATGTTTTATCGCTTTAATTTGGTCATAGACATTTACATAGGTAGACACTGTGCTCTAATGCAATGATTATTTTTTTGTTAAAGTCTCGAAAACCCACTCAAACCTCCCCCCCCTCACCCCAACCTACACACACACACACACACACACACACACACACACACACACACACACACACACACACACACACACACACAGAGCCAGCATTATTAATTTAAAAATGGTCCACTTTGATGTTTCATCAGCGGTTGATTCCTCATCACATTTTCCAGAAGGCACACTTTTCTGCCATCTTGCTGTGGCCTTTAACTTCTTTATCTCCTCTCTGTGTATGTGAGTCCCAGCATAACCCGAAACTCTGACCTCTTATGTACATAGTATGACACCACATGCCCTGTATAATGATGCCAGCTTAGGAGGGGTTTGTGTTTAATTAGCTGTGACCCCTGAAACCTGTCTTGTATTGCTGCATAGGATTAAAGTCTAAATCAGCTTATTTTGCTTAAACAGGTCAAAGTAACAAAGTAACTCATTCAGTTAGTCACTTTCATCAACAATATTCAATTTTTTTGAAGCTTCGGAAAGCAGGAGTGTACCTGTGAGCTGATTAATAACTACAGATCTTTCATTAATGTAAGCGAGGGAATTCTTTCAAATGGTCCATCATTATGACACATTCATAATTGTATATCTGAACAAATTCAAATGATAATTCTGAATAATATTTCTGATATTTCTAAATGTTGTGTGTGACAGTAACAGGAGATCAAGAGTTCCTGAAAAAACGCATACTGTGATTGCATATGTATTTATCCCATTGCTGTGAAATGGGATTTATTATTTAACTTTTTTTGCTCATGCTGGGATTTCTGCTTTTGCCTGGAATCCCAGGTCAGACAATATTTGGATTCTCTTGGATTTTTACAAATTAGTACAATCATATCTAGCAATCCAGTATGCAGTATTAGTCATGGTATCCTTTAATACATGCAAAAATCTTTTTTTAAATAATTTCTCACATTAAGGTTTAAACTACTGTATATGCTGACTGTATTATCAGACAATTGGACTGATTGCATTAAACATAGATAAGATAATTAAATGTTACAGTTAATTATGGAAATGTCACATAAATAACTATATATAGTATGACGCAGTGAAATGCTTATTAAGACTGGGAATTTTATTATTATTATTATTATTATTATTATTATTATTATTGTTATTATTATTATTATTATTATTATTATTATTATTGTTATTATTATTATTATTATTATTATTATTATTATTATTATTATTGGAATTAATAGCTTAGTGGTTAATATGTTGGGCTTTGGATCAGAATGTTGTGTGTTCAATTCCCAGCACCATTAAGCTGCCAGTGCTGATCCCTTGAGTGGTGCACCAATCATTTAACCCTCAACTGCTCATTTGTATAAATGAGATGATTGTTAGTCACTCTGGATAAGGGCATCTGTCAAATTGCCATAAATGTAAATGGGGTCTGACATGAAAGAAAAAAAGAAGAGACATTTACAGTCTAATTAAATATAATATATGAAGAGGGAAATAAAATAATATAGAATTTACAATGAAAATGGAATTATAGAAATAATATGGAATATGTAATTTAAAATAATTAAAGGTTTTCAAAAAAAAAAAAAAAATCTGTTCCCTTTCTTTCCAAAAATATTTTTAGACATTAAATAAATATATAATTGAAGTTAGTGTTTTTAATGAAACATGACTGTTTTGCTGGCAAAAGCTTTCTTTTGTTGTTTATAGATATTAAATAAATATATAGAAATTACACATAATTGTTGTTTTAAAACTCATCCTTATAGGAAAAAATGTCCTTTAAGCTCTAAACTGTATGTGCATTTACAGGATCTCTGTCCTTTAGAAATTCTTATTAAAGCCAAATGATTCAAACCTTATAGCATTAGTGATTACTCAATAATTTATACCTGTGTGTACATCCTAAGTCACACGATTGTCTGTTGCTTGTATGCGGTATTCTTTTCTTTTTTCTAAATAGATTAATTCATGTTGTATACATGTATTTATCTCAGTTGTGTACATGTATTTTGTATCTGATTAAAATCCATTCTTAAAATTGTTGTATGTATATTCTACACCGTCAATATTTAATATTTTGTATTAAATATGTTTTAAATGTTAAAACATTTCATATTTTGTAAATAGTTAATTAGGTTTGAAAGTATTAAATACATTAGAAAACAGTCTCAGGTACACACACACACACACACACACACACACACACACACACACACACACACACACACACACACACACACATACACACAGTAGCAAACTAAACTAAAAAGTCAGGATGTTCTAATATATTAAATGGTCAGAAGTATGTGGTTACCTGACCATCACACACATATGTGGTTCATTTCTGGTATGGGGTGTCTATGCATACTACGACCTTACATTTTTTCCTTCACTGGAAATAATAACTTGTGTCCATTATCCCTGACTGCAACCCCACTAAAATTTGGGGCAAATTGGAAGACTGACTTTGCAGCAGGTCTTCTTGTACGACATCAGTGTGTGATATACACTGCTCTTGTAGCAAAATACCCATAATCATACTCGAAAATCTAGAGTCTGCCGAAGTGTGTAGGTTAACAATCAAAAGGGGAATATTTGAAATTTTTACATTTTGGCAGATGCCCTTATCTAGAGCAACGAACACTTATCTCATTCAACCAACTGAGCAGCAATAGGGTAAAGGGTCTTGCTCAGGGACCCAGAAGTGGCATCTTGGTGTGGCTGGAATTTGAACTCACAACCTTCAGAGCCAATGGCTTAATCACAAACCCTTGGTGTGATTATCAGTTATTCACACACTTTTTACCTATTTAAATACAAATAAATAAATTACAAATAAAGTCTATCAACATTTAGTATTTCATTAACCATTTCATTACCAATTTCATTAATGTTATGCCACCTTAACCCTTGACAAAAGCTTTTAAACTCCAAATGTTGACATATTTTCTGATTTTTTTTTCTATTTGAAAATAGTACTCAGCACACACACACACACACACACACACACACACACACACACACACACACACACACACACACACACGCACACTTTTTATACCCACAAGCATACAACTGGACAGGAGCTTGTGCTCTTAAAGCTTTGGAAGGCAATAAATGAAACTATGCAGGTGTTTTTCTTCATCATTGTTTTCATTTCCAATATGTGCAAGAGGACAAAAGAGACAGAACAAGTTCAGGTGCAGTGGAATTATGAATTATAAAAAGGAACTTTTCATTTCACTTTATTAAAGAGTATATGAATACCTCTCTGAATTTAGAATGCGATCATAAAAATTACAGGTTATAAATAATTTCAATTGTACACAACAATAAATGCTTTTCCAGCTATATCTAAAACCCCCCACAAAGGTATAAATTATACATTCTCAGCACCCTCACTGTGAGCCATATCACTTATAGTTTATTTTTTAATTCACTCTGAACAAAAAGCTCACTTCATATCTAGTCAAAACATTTTTAATAATTAGTTAGCTATGCTTAGACATGTTATTGATATTATGTTCATTAAAGCAAGATATACAGTATAATACAGCATTTTCGGTTTAATTATTGACATCTTTATTTAAATACTGTGCTTATTACAGCTTCTTTAGTAACTTTACATTATTTATTTAACTCTAAACACAAGCGACAGACTTGCTGCTTCAGCAAAAGTCTGCTCAAAGCATAAGCTGCAGAACCTCCAGTCCCAGCAACAAACAAATGTTACGTTACCATATCCCACTTAGCACTCATTTACACTTATTTATTTGACACACACATTTACCCAAAATGACACAAGTAAACAAACAGCTATACTGTAGAAGCTAAATGTGAAATACCAGTGCTAAAGGCTTTTCGATCAGCTGAAAAAAGGGTGATAATTAATTATTTTTTTTTATTTCCAGTTAATCTAGCATGAAATGTGCAGTTATACCATGACAACAATTTCAATCTTTCTGTCCATTTTTAAGTGAGTGAAAATGCTTAAAAATATTTATATCATATAAAGTTTTTATCATAATTCTGCACTGTTTTTTATTTAGATTCCTTTATGTCTATGAAAACTTTTTGCAAAAGAAAGAATTCACTCTCATACCCAAAATGTTACAGCATTTTCCCTCTTCACAACAAAATTAGACAGAAATGTCAAAACTGTAGACCTTTTTGCACCCACTTGTGTACCAGCAGCTTTGAATTGCCTAAATCAATTTGCCCAGTAATACTTCTGTTTTCTTTTTAAATTGACTTATTTTTTCTTTGTAAGAACAACCTCTAGGATTCTATCCAGTTTATAAACTGCTCTTGTATCTGTTACAGAGAAGCTTAATGATACTAGATCAGCCAATCTGTCATCAGTCCTCATCTTCCATGACATTTCAGCAGCCTTTGCATAGGAGCCGTTTGTCTATCCTCATGAGTCATGGAATATAGGGCATTAATGGCAATCCATAGCATGGTGGTGGATTGCCTCTTACTTAGAAAGATGCTTATATCAGGTGATAGAGTGGGGATCCAAATCTGGTCCATGTAGACTCTCAAATATCAGCTCTGGCTCTTTTTCTGTTTTTTTTTCTTTCCTCCTGCTCTCTCAGTGAGGTCATATCCTTACATTGTTTTTATACCATTGCAATGCTGACGACATTAAGACATCTTCTGCTTTCTTACCTCAGACACTCATGTTTCTGTGAGGATCTCAGCATATCTTGCAGAAATATCATCGGACATGGCAGCTCATCAGCTGAAAGAAAGTTCCAGCAAGACTGAGCTGGTGTAGTTCTGAGCTCTGGGTAGTTCTGGACAACTTTTACTCTGGAAGCCATCTGATCCCTGCAACTAATCCATAAAGCAGCTGCAAGACTTGTTTTAAATCTCCTCAGGTTCTTCTGACTATTGATATAGTTTTTGTGATACGGTATAGTCGAAATGAAAATGCAAACTGTTTATCATATCTATTCATACCTAGATATGAGAACCATCTGTCATGTAGATCACAAATTTGATGAAGCATTTTCTCTCCTACAGTAGTTAGTTTGATTAAAACACAAAGAGTTGGAGAATATGTAATAAGGGGAGGTTCACAATGTGCTTTTATTCCTTCTTTAATTCCCCACAGTCTTTTTTGTGCAGTATTTTAAACAGGTTGCCTTAATATGTCTTCACCTGCTTAATGAAAGTCACCTTGCCACAAGAATGAAGCACATTAACATACTGATGAGATGTTTAATTCCATATGTGCACCATAAGTGCTTCTTTGGTTCATACAGTATGTGATCTAGTGTGTGCACTTTCCCAGCTGCTGTAATATGCTGCAGTGATGCTAATGAGTTCATGGAAAAACATGCATGCTCTAAAACAGGTCATTTTGTGGGTGTGTTACACAAGGAAGCACACACTGCTGCATTGCAGCGACACATTTCCAAGTCAGCCATTTTGACTTCATCAGCTGCACTAAGATGATTGTGTGTGCAGGTTAGTGCTAATGTGTTTTATTGTTCTTCTTTGGATTTTCTTTGTCAAAGAAATCAGTGTCATTACTCACACATTTTTTAGAAAGCTAAACGCAGGGAAATAGAAAAAGCAAAAGGAAATGACAACAAGAGCAATGGTAAATATATGCTGGTGGCTCAAGATTAAAAATTGTAACAAAAAATTTAGGTACACAGGGAGTCATGGACTAAAAAGCAATGCAGTCATGGACTAAACAATATCCATGCAGACAATTTAAGATAATGATGACAATATCTCAACTCAGGATTAAACTAGGGACTGCTGGAAAGCAACACTACCCTCTGTACCATCACAGGAACAGCAGCAGTGACAAAAGCAACAACAACAACATAAGGCACCCAAAAGTGATCACCTATTCAGTATGTGATTTTTAGTACATTAGTACATATTTAAATGAGGTTCGGTACCTGGGGTTAACTGAGTGTGTTAGAGAAGTGTAGAAAAGAGTGCAGGCAGGGTGGAGTGGGTGGAGAAGAGTGACAGGAGTGATTTGTGATAGAAGGGTATCTACGAAGAGTGAAAGGAAAAGTTTATAGGACTGTGGTGAGACCTGCGATGTTGTATGGTTTTGAGACAGTGGCATTGAGTAAAAGACAGGAGGTGGAGCTGGAGGTAGCAGAGCTGAAGATGTTGAGGTTTTCTTGGGGATTGATGATGATGGACATGATTAGAAATTAATTTAGTAGAGGGACAGTGCATGTATGACATTTTGTTGACAAAGTGAGAGAGGCGAGATTGAGATGGTTTGGACATGTGCAGAGAAGAAACATGGGGTATATCGGTAGAAGAATGCTGAGGATGGAGCTGCCAGGAAGGAGGAAAAGAGGAAGGCCAAGCAGGAGGTTTATGGATGTGGTGAGGGAAGACATACAGGTAGTTGGGTTGGAAGAGGCAGATGCAGAGGACATGGGTGTATGGGGAAGAATGATCCGCTATGGTGACCCCTGAAGGGAGAAGTCGAAAGAAGAAGTACATTATTACACATTTTGTGTTTTATACAGATAATGAAATACAATGGCTGCATCATGGTGGTCTTGTTACAGCACACACTCTGGTTTGATTTTTAACTTGAATTACTGTCTTCATGAAGCCTATAATTATGATATGAATAATGATAGCTATGGTATGTGGTTGTTACAATGTGTAAGGAGAGAACTGATGAGCAATTTACTTTAGACTCAGGATACAGCAAATATGTGTAAGTATTTGCTTATAATAACCCATCCTAAATTAGCAAACAATTTCACAATATAAGCTTATTATTACACTGTCCAGCTGCTGCTTTTATCACATTTTTTATATTGTCTCATTACATTCTTTTTTCTTTATATATTACTTTATTTAATTAATTTTACTTTAAGAAAAAAGTTTTTTGGATATTCCACTTCTGAGATCCCAAAAAGTCAAGAAATCCACTACAGACATTCAACTGGCTTATTAGGTGACAGTAATAAACTAAATCACAGCAGTTGGTAAATAGCTGTTAATAGTTCTTGTTGTTTCTGAGGAATTATGTAGATCTTTAATGTAAATAATATATCAAATAGATAATTGACATGATGTAATTGAGAAATGTTTGTCTATCTATCTATCTATCTATCTATCTATCTATCTATCTATCTATCTATCTATCTATCTATCTATCTATCTATCTATCTATCTATCTATCTATCTATCTATCTATCTATTAATATAAGTAGTAAAAAAAATTAGCTGATAGGCAGCTGATATTTCATTTCATATGCTCTGTTTTTACCCCACATAATCATTCGTATGAATTATTTAAATGTTCAAATAATTTGCACATATTTCATGTTATGTATGTTGATATGTTGTATTCACTGTATGAACTGAACCATTTCTGCCCTACAACAAATTCTGACTTATCATTTGTACTTGTAATAATATGACAGTTTCATGAATCAGCCCCAGAACTCTTCAACCATGAATGTATATAATTTCCAGTGCTCAAATCTCCTCTGACTTCTAATCAACTTTAATTAATAAAGGTCAGCTGATGCTGTTATGTCTTTCTGCAAACATTTAATGTACAATCATCACAGACTCAAGGTGAACTGTGGCTCTTCTGTGTCACACAGAGACTTTGATGGATGATGTATTTCTTGGACACAAACGGAATAAAAGTTACAAGGCTTTTGAGCGGATGTCAAAGTTGTCAGATCTGTCATATGAAGGCTATTTCTGTCAAAGGATACTGTCAGAACAAAAAATACAGATCATCCAACAGTGAACTCCCACTGAAAGTGGTACCCTGTGCCTTTGTTTTAACTCAAACTGTTCTGTTCTGTTCACTTCGCTCTTTAGCCATTTTGACCCAGCTGGTAAACAGAGGAAATGGCACAGAAACCAATTTTTTCCCAGTTGGATTAGAAGTTTTAGATCAAATCCTGTTCTATGGGGAACAATGGAGACTTTAAAATTGTAAAAAAAAAATATATATATAATAAAAACCTAGTTTTGTTATAGAGTAAACCTTTTTAACAGTTAGTTTTTTTCATGATTACAATTTTTAATTAATTATCCTGAGATTTCAAGAAAACTGCAATATTTCTATTTTATTTAATCGATCCTTCGTAACTCAGACCTGACAAGAGGCATCTGTAATGTGTTGTATATTTTAAAAAACAGATAAGGTTGCTATCTTGAACTTGAGTTACTGTCTGTGTTTGAATTTCACACATTTTTCTGATGTCTGTGTTGATTTCCTTTGGTTTCTCTGGTTTTCTCTCACCTTTTTAAAACATGCTGTTATGCAAACTGGCTATGCTAAATTGCCCTTAGGTGTGAATGAATGTGTAAATGTGTGTGCATTGTGTCCTCTAATGAACTGGTGTCCCATCCAGAGTGTTTTGTCCCACATCAAACCAAGTGTTATGGAAAGAGTCTCCAGATCCACAATGAGTCTGTATAGATAAAGTGGTTACTAAAGATGAGTAAATGAACATGCACTTAAAGAAATCAATTATTTTTTGGTTTGTCTCTTTGGAGAATGCTTTAAACAACCACAAAAGAATTTCAGAAATGTTACCGTGTAGAACCAATATAGAAAGCAAGAACCATTAACGATGCTTCCTATTCCATTTAGTTCAATACTGGCCACTTTATCATGCCCTTACTGCACCCTGCTTTAACTTGTAATGTGAACCTAGATTGACTTCCTGGCAGATGCAGGAGTAGGTAAGAAGGAATTTTTTTTTATTACTTTTAAATCCCTGAGCTCGAGCATAGAGACAGCTTTCAGTGAGCCTAGCTGCCATTTTTCACAATTTCCTTTTTTAACTCCCTTTTTGCCCCAAGACCTCCCACCTGTGGACAGTTTGATGATGCATGTCCAGGCCAACAGCTCCAAATTACAGTGTGTATTCACAGAAATATGCCTTCAGGGCATTATATGAACCCTGTGGCTTTATCATAAATATATTGGTTTATTACACTGTGTGGCAGAATTTAGCCTTTCAATAAAAAAAGATCTTTAAATAGGAGGTTATTATGTTGGACTTCTGTAAGTTAGATAAAATTGTCATTTTTGGGTTTATATTTGCTCATGGGTTATGTATTGTTGTGAGTTTTTGAAAAACGCTATACATGGTTTTACGTATTTTAACATTTTCTACTATTTACTGTATAGTTCTAAAAATGTCACCCTAGTTCCCTGAGTGAACGAGAGCTGCGTCGAAAACGCTTTGTTCCCTCAGGGAATTAGGGTTACCTATGTAACCTAGTGACGTTCCCTTTCAGGAACTTGAGCTTTTGGGAACGAGTGTCCAATCACGCCATACTGACCAGTCCCTGCCTAGTGTGTCTGAACACAACCTCCATGCAGGACAGAGGAGACAGGAGTGGCTCTGATGTCAAGGTCATAGAACCTGACAAAGGTCAGCAGCCAAAGGCTTGAAGGGGGCCTCAGATAGAGCTGCCAGCACAATGGCCAAGTCCCACAAAGGCACTCTGGGTTGTGTCCCAGTCCTCAGCCTCCGGATGCCACGTAGGAAACGTGTCGGAAGGGGGGGGTTTCCCCAGCGACTGAACCGCTAGTGGGGTACAATAAGCCATGATAGCAAACACGTAACACTTCAGGGTTGATGGAGCAAATCCTGTGGCAAACTGTTTCTGCAAGAACTCCAGAACTGTACCAACCGGGTGGTGCTCACACCACGTGGTGAACAAATGCCATATGGCGGCATACAACCTCCTTATGAATAGAGCTTTGGAATGGTGAATGGTCTCTACCTCAGTAGAGAGACCAGCTGCTGGAAACTGCATCCCCTTTAGGGGCCACAGCCACAGCTTTCATAACTCTGGGCAGGGGTGAACCAGGGTTTCCCCTGCATGTGAGAGGAGATCCTTCCTGGGAGGAATTTCCCAGCGAGGTCCCTCGAGCACGGTCTCACTGGTGGATTTTCTCCAGAACTCCTGGGAGCAGCATGATAGGGGAAAGGGGCGTACAGATGTAGCTTCGGCCACGTCTACACCATGGCATCCAGCCCCAACGGAGAGAGAACCAGAGGGGACTGGTTCTCAAAGCACAAACTGGTTCCTCTAGCGTAATAAAAAGGGGGCAAGGAGGGACACACATGCGAAAGTTTGTTTGCTTTTTAGCCATGCTGCACAGATTCACACACTAAAAGCTTACCTGAACAACAGAAGCTGATGTCGCTCTCATTTTGTAGCTTCCTGGTTTGCGCGACATCGCCCGCCAAATATGTCACAACTACCTATTGGCCATATTACACGTGATTCAGAGCGTGAACAACGCGAGGCATTCCCAAAGCATTTTTGGTGCAGCTCAAGTTCCTGAAAGGGGAAATACAGGTTGCCCTGAACTGAAATATATTTCTATTTTTAATAAAATGATCTATCTTATATTGTGGATAATTTAATTGGGGTCCAGACCTGATTAGTTGTTAACTACAGCCACAGTGACATTATGAAATAGGTTTCCCAGAACACTGCATGTATTTTCATATTCACTGACATTATTATATTCCCCAGGATGTTAATTCATTAAGAAAATGTCATTGTCTCCTAATAAAATTGGTTTTTACCACAAAACAATGATAATACATGCATTTTAGAATATATAATAGAATGAAATGTGAGGCTGTGGGAAAGAAAAACATAAGACATTGTTAGAATCAGAAAATTTTTTTGTAGAAGTACTTTTGTACATTTCTTGGAAGCATAGCAGTTGTCTAATGCTAAACAATGAGGTTAAGGCTGGGGTAAAGATGCGCTTTCATTTCTAACTTACTTTAATCTCTTCAAACACTTCCAACTGTTCAAAAGGTTTAGGGAATTATATTGCAATTTTTTTTTTGTCTCAGGAAAATGCTGGGTTTTGAAATTTCTACTTCATATAAGTCTCTAGATGAAAGATACCTGGGTTGCACTTGAAAGAAACTTTATAAGCAGAATTGAAATGAGGAATGGATACAGGAATTTCAGAAATGCAAACAGCCCTGTTCCTTTATAGAAGTTAATAGGCATGCTAAGGGCCATGCTCTGGGCAGGCCATGGCACAGCTCTAGCGCTTACTGTAAGGTCATACTGGAGCGCTAAATGCACAGTCAGGGGGACTGGCTGAAGCACACAGGACTTGATGAAGATATAGCGGTGTGGCCTCAGCTGCCATATGGAAGTCAAATGACCACAATTTCAAAATATCGCTGCTTGGCCACTCTGTTTCAGGTGACCCAAATTGATTCCGCATTTCACCAAAGCCCATGTGGCATCCATTGAGAGAAATGAATCAACAAAAGTGGTAGGGTTGCTGGTTATTAGTGTCACCATCATTTTCAAAGGAACCAGTTGCCTACTTAAAAATGAATGGACTTTATTCACATCTATGCCATATTTCATTTTTTTTCTTAGATTAAGGGCACATTGAATTTTTAAATCATGTGTTGAGATTGAGGAAAGCCATGGCTGTTAAGCTTTCTTTCTTTCTTTCTTTCTTTCTTTCTTTCTTTCTTTCTTTCTTTCTTTCTTATTTATTTATTTATTTATTTATTTATTTATTTATTTATTTATTTACAATTAATAATAGTAGATTAAAAACATATCTTTTTAGCAAAGCCTACACATAACACACATCACACACATCACATCACAACCTTGTGCTCCAGAATATATGATTACATGCACATTATCAACTTGTGCTGTTAATATCATGAACAGCAGCTACGCTAATTCCTCTCCACTGCTTCTCTTTCTCTCCCCATCCCGAGGCATCCTGAGGTTTAGCCAGCTCCAGTCACGTCCCACCTCGTGAAGATTATGGACCTATGGATGATCATGGAGAAGTAGATGCCGAGTGTTTAAAGGCCCTGGCATGGAGAAGCTGATGCTGGATCTATGATGATCACAAATTGTTCTGTATTGTTGAAAGATTTATGACCAAACTCTTGATGTCACCCATATGAGGATGGGTTCCCCTTTGAGTCTGGTTCCTCTCAAGGTTTCTTCCTCATATCATCTAAGGGAGTTTTTCCTTGCCACTGTCGCCACGGCTTGCTCATCAGGGACAAACGCACACCATTCACCTTCACTGTTGTTTTCTGTAAAGCTGCTTTGAGACAATGTCTGTTGTGAAAAGCGCTATACAAATAAACTTGACTTGACTTGACTTGACTAATAATGCTGTTTAATTGGTTTTCATTTAATTCTGTGTTGTCGTTTAGCAGATTGCATGGCAAAAAAAAAGAAAGGCAAGGATTGTCGTTACACTGTCAGGAGACAATTAGTTTTGATCTCTTGGTTCTATTTCACATCTATCTGGTAAGCAAATTACTTTTCAGGCAACCCTTCACACCATCTCCTAGATGAATTTCAATTACCCTTTTTAGAATGCGGATTCACATCCCCAGAGTCTAAAACAAATAAGTTTAATATTTTGTTCTAGTGATGGCACCCTGAGAGACAAGTACTAGAATCAGGTGTTATGCAAGAGAAACATCTTAAATTTTGTGATAATATGATAAAACAATCAATTAATAATCTAGGCGAAAGTGTATATATGTATTTTTGTTTGTTTGTTTTTAAGATCAGAAATGGACTGAGGCTTGAATTCTGCTTAGTATGTCTTTTCTTTGATTATGCCTGTTAGACATTTAGTGAGAGATTGTGACTTAATGTAGATCAGTACTTATATTACTTATAAAAATCCTGGCAACTTTATTAAGAATATATGTACCCCTGTATAATCATGCAGTTATTCAATCAGCCTGGATTTCTTTCCTCTCAACAAAGAATGGGAATGTCATCTGGTCATTTTCCCAATGTCTGCTGTGTAGTTTTAGTAAGCTAGTGCCATTTGACATTAGATTACTGGTCTTGGCAGGTGGGAGTGCAATTTCTCTCAAGCTTCAATGCAGCATGTGTTCAGAGATGCTTATCTTCTCACCACTGTTGTATAGAGAGATCATTTGAATTACCATCCTATCAGCTTGGACCAGTCTTGCCATTCTTTTTTTATCTTTCTTGTACACAAGGAGATTTTGCCCACAGAGAGGCCACTCAGTAAATATTTTTTGACCATTTACTGTAAACACTAGAGACTAGAGAATAGAGAATAACAATACAACTAAACGGTGGCAGTTTCTAAAATATGCATCTGTCACAGACATCTTTTTGTTGCCTTTATTTGTCACATATACAATACAGCACAGTAAAATCTTTTTATATCTCAGCTTTTTTTTATTATCTGGGGTCAGAGCACAGGGTCAGCCATGATACAGCCCTCCTGGAGCACATAGGGTTAAGGGCCTTGCTCAAGGGCCCAAGAGTGGCAGCTTGGCAATACCCAGGCTTGAACCCCTGACCTTCTAATCGATAACCCAGTACCTTAACCACTGAGCTTCCACTCCCCCAGCTATGCCATGATCAAAGTTTCTGAGATCACACTATTTTCTCCAATTCCGATGTCTGGTGGGAACATTAACTGAAGCTTTTGCATGTTGTTTTGGATCATGCTGCAGATAAGCTGTTTGGATAATTTTCTGGAAAGTGCAGTAATATAGTAATATAGTAAAATAAGGTATATGATTAAAACATGACAACGCCATAGTAAAGGAATAGGTTAAATAGGTCTATATTTATTAAGCATGCTAGTAATACCCAGTAATCTATAAAAAAGTTACAAGTATGAAATTGTGTTTCTCCACAGACAAATGTTTAACATTAGCAGACATAATTGTATCCTCAAGCTGAACAGTTTTTGCAGTATATCACACAGCATGTTTTCATTAATTGGCTTATAGAATGACCTTTACAAAATAAGTATGCAAAGATAAGAGGGAAATGTTTTAACTTTGGCCATAGAGCTGGTTCTTAAGATAATTTTATTTATTTGTATATATTTTGAATATATTAATAAATGTATTGTTAGCTTTCAGACTTTATTTTGATAATAAAAGTAGCTGATGAAAATATTTGCTTGAATTTTCATCAGCAAATCTTGAGAGGTTTTGTTGAATGATAATTGATACTGATAAACACATTTTACTGCTTGCATGGAGAGACTCAGTATTTTAAGCTCATTTTCAGGTTGTATAGCAAAATACATGTGTTCTGATTTTACTTGATTTGAACTTCAGGTCATCCCTGGGACTGAAAACTGTCTCTCATACATAAATAATCCTTATCAGTTAATTGCAAATATCCTGCTCCCATTCATTCATTAAGCCCCACGTTTACTCATTGCTATGTAATTTACATTGTAGGAAGCCTCTGTTCAAAATCTTTAGAGACAGGAACAGCTTTGAAACCCTTTGGTATTGATAATCTGCTATTTATTTTGTAATTTTCACACCCATGTGTTTAAAATCTAAAGAGACAGAAAAGACTTTACAAATCTCTTTGATTAAAAATGTTACATACTAATCCAACAAGTGTTTAGCAACCTGACTCACAGTAGTATATTTTAGCACAGCTGTGATCAGTGCTATCGAGTCTGCACATTTCTAGATACTAATAATGTAGAATCAGGGACTGATTAAAAAAGTATTAAATAAGGGAATGTTCATGAATGAAGGCGTATGTACTTACCAAAAAAAAAAAAATTTAATATGTAGGTTTGCATTTATTAAATAAATCAACATAAACTTAATCAATATTTCTGAACCCATTTATTAAAGTTTAGAGCTATTAATGGTTAATTTGACCATCTTTAATCTAAAGAGTCACAAGCACTTCAAGCTGTGATGAGAAGAGTGAATGAAAAGGCTAGGCTTCCTAAAATCTATCATTAGCATTAACTGGGCAACATCGTTGCCTGAAACAGCCTTCCAATCAGTTCTCAGGACTCAGAGACAGTCTCAGGGTTCATGTCGGGGCTGAAAAAATATTTATTTATTTAAGTCTTCTATCAGTAGATTTTTCCTAGGTAAAGGAGCAGATCTGGAGGCATCATGGATAAAGAGTGTTCGATGAACTGGGATATTTGTATGCTGTCATCCCTCACTCTCACACATTCACTCGGGTTTGTTGACGGTGGTGTGGTGGGTCGTCTCTTATCCCAGAGATCCCTTGTGCCTGTGTTACCTTCTGGCTCTCCCTTTTAGTTATGCTGCCATAGCGAGTCTTGCTGGAGTTCCAACTGCACAGTGTCCTTAACTTTCATACAACAATAAGGATACTTAATAATCCATGTCCTTCTTTCCCTGTCACCCCCCCCCCCCTCTCTCTCTCTCGTTAATCATGCTCCTGAGGTTCCAGTGACCACTGTTCCTGCCCCTCTCCCCTCCTCGGATCTGCCCACTTCATCCTGGTCTGCCTCTGGATGGTGTGCTCTTCGTTTGGAGACCACTCTGTGCAACTGGGAATGGTTTCTTATTAAAGCCCTGGGGATCTATGAAATTCCAGAAGTAAGAACTGGAGCTTTGAGGATGGAGTTGGACTGTAGATAATGTCAACAGTCTGCTACATTGACTCAGGACTCCAATTTGCTTCTGATCACATCACTGCCCACCTCAACATTGTTTATCTGTATTAAATGGACATTCGGGACATTCCAGATGCCTGGTTCCTCTTAAGGTTTCTTCCTTATGCTATCTTGGGGAGTTTTTTCTTGCTGCAGTCGCCACCGGCTCGCTCATCAGGGACAAACTTACACTTATGAAGAACATCTTATTCATTTTCATCACCACATCTGTGTAAAGCTGCTTTGAGACAATGTTCATTGTTAAAAGCGCTATACAACTAAAAAATTATTGAATTGAATCGTCTCACATGATGAGTGAGTGAAATATTTTTTCCTTATTACAGTGGCTCGTATTTATATATGTAAATAGTTCATGTAATAATGTAGTGAATTATGTATGATATGACTTGACAGTTGCAATTAAATTTAGTCAAGGGATTCTTTAGAAATACTGAGACAATGTGAGGGAGCAATCAATCATACATTTGGACATAATGTCGGGAGTGCATCTCTATCAGCAGACATCAGAGTTAAATTATTACAATGTGACAATCTGCACCAGTGTCATTCTGTCTGAGTACCACACTAGGTGTTTGAGGCATGTAAGGACAATGGTGTCGTAATTAGGAGTGCATGAATGTGTTTCTTCTTTGACAAGGAAATCTCTAAGGAAATTTTATGTGCTTGTTAGAGATGATTGTGTTGCTGTACCACTTACAAAAAAAAAAAAAGAAAAAGAAAGGAACAATATGCACTAAAAAGGCTATACTTTCCATTTAATACAAATCAATTTAATTGTATTTATTTTGAGCTTTTAATAATTGATATTGTAACAAGTAGCTATAATTATTTCAAATGAAATAGTAGACTTTAAATAAAATTTTTACAAATTTATATATGTAAAAAAAAAAAAAAAAACATGTATATGCAAAATAGCATAGACAAATGTTTTCCTTCATATAAACCTATTATATCTGCAAATATAATAACTACATATAATAATTTAAAGGTTTAATTTAAATTATCTAGGGCACAGAGGACATATACTGACTTCCTGTCCAAGTCCACTTCATCTTTTTCCCTCAGGCACATCCATTACAGTGAAAATTAGCAGTTTTAGTTTTGTTCATGCATGACATTAATTCAACCCTGTTACCTGAAGACATTCACCCCTATGCAACATTTTGATTCCTAGAGGATTAAAAATTATAGTATAATAAAACCTAAAAAATGTGCAGTTGACTTAGAAACAATGATTATTAGTGCTATAAAACTTTGGAGAAAACAACCATATTTTTTCTGATGAAAGAAGTTGGAAGGACAGATTGTGACCTAACCTCAATAAACTTAACATTAAAGTACTAACCAAGTAATGTCACAAGTCAGATGCCTTGTTATAATCAGAATGTCTTTGTCAGAACTTTTTGTCATTTAAATTGGCCAAGAACAGTCTATTTGGTACAAGACTATTATTTTTGAAAAATGTGCCAAGATGCCCACAACATACCTTGATTTCTTGCAAACTAAATGTAACCAATTTTCAAGCTTTAAACATGCCTGAAAAAGTGTCAACCTTGGAAAGTTTGACAACATTCTTTCATCTTAGTCAGTATATAAGGGCTGGTGCTACAGTAGTTATAGTAATTGATTTCCCTATGGACATGATGGAAACCAGTGCAGATAAACAATATGACTGATATGTGTGGCCAGCTAAGTGTACAAATATATTGTATATACCAGGTATTTTGTGAATATAGTGTTATTCTGAGACTAGTGTGTAAGTTCCAAAGAAAGGTTTTATTTTCATAAATGTCTTGAGGGCGTTCTCTACCTCACAAGGATCAGTTGGATTTATTTTTGTCAATATGAGTGTATCATGGGAGAGAAGCTGATCATAGACTAGCGTTTCTTCCTATTGACACTTGATACTTCTGGGCCATGGCCTTGTCAAAGAAGTGTCTGCTGGCTTCCTGCCATCTGTTTGACTGACAGCCTGAATTTTCTGCCTGATGAGTTAACCCTAAAGATCACAGCAATCCTTCTGTCACAGTCTTATCCATACTTAACAGCCTGGTTACAAAGCAACTTTAATCTACACTGAGCCTTCATATACCTTAAAACATAAAGATAAAGAGCATCAATCTTCAGCAATAGGTGACCAGAGGTCAGCATGTTTTATGAGTCTTAAATGTTGCTCATATTGTATCTCCATGACATTTTCATAAAACCTGACTTTAATAAACTCCACACCATCCTCATACCCTGCATTATAAGTCCATATGACAGTAAGCTTTTTTAAATAAAAAAATTGGAAAATTTAATTTGTTTTACAATAATGCCTAACATTTAAAAATGCAGCAGAAACCCAGATAGAAATACTATATTCTAATGGATAACCCAAAAAAGTTTTACTTGTGCAATAACAAGAATGTTCAATGAACTTCAATTAAAATCCTTTGCTCGGTGCATTCAAGATCACTGAAAGAGTGTATCTGTATACCTATTGGAATTTTTTATCAAAATCTTCAAGCAGGATCTTCTGGTAATATTTCCTAAAAACTTAATTAAAACAACAGCAATCTCAAATTGAGCAGCAGGCAGATCTCATAAACCAATGGTTTAATATGGGCAAAATGAACATGTTCTCAGTTTGTCTAGTGTAAATATGGGACTGTATGGCTTGTTGAAGCTGCTTAGATGAGTTATGACAGGAGGTTGAGTCATGGTGGCAGCAGTGGCAGCTTCCCAGGGTATGAGAACACGGGTGCTATGGTGTAAAACGACCCCCTACCCCCTGACATCTCTTCCTGTTTTTGTAAGCACGTGGGGCAACATATTCAGCACTGACTCAAAGCCATGTCAAGTCTCCATACAAAGACACACACACATAAATAAAAAAATAAATAAACATATATGTCAGTGGCGGGTGGTCAGGGATAGGAAAGCCTTCTCTGCTGGCCTAAACACTATCAGAAGCACTGACAAACATTTACAACAGAAATTCTAATATTTGTTCTATGAAACTGTATTAATTTATTCCCAACAGTTTATTCTTTTAATTTCCTAGTGTTTCTCTATCAGATTTCAGCCTCTATGTGCTCCATGTCAATCTGCCCAGGGCCTTTGAGGTTTGTACTGCTGGCCTTTTTTTTACCTGAGTCTCTATTAGAAACAGGTCTTTTTCTTTAACCAATCAGATTTCAAATTCGCCTCACAGGGCCAGCTAGCTGGCACAGAATAGCATCAGCATGTTTTAGTCCTCTGATTGGTTGGTCAGAGGGAAACTGTTACAGCCAAGTTCAACTAGTAAAACATGTCTGTAGAGCGCTGCACACATTAATACATCTGAGATAGACTTTTTTATGCCTATGGAGGAAGAGCAATTGATTTAGTCTCAAACATACTTTAAAATACATTTTCAAGAAAAGCTAGACATCGTGAGGCGAGGTTGGCCAACCCCAAAGCTAGCTAGCTCAGCCCGGGAAAGGGTTTGTTTGCCACTTCCAGACCACTAAATAGGTACCACTGGCTTACAGCTTCTGAGGAGCGGTGCAAATTATGAGTCTGTATCTCTGGTGAGTAGGTTGTATTTTATTAACATTTTTATTGTTTTTGTCATGTTATTAGTCAAATATTGGTTCTGAACTGCTCCAGATGATGTAGGTGGCACAGTTGCGGTTGTAGTGTAGAGGTTTGGAGCTTGCTTTAGTAAAATCGTATTCACCTTCCATATGCGAAATGTCTCTCTCTCTGTAATGCCACACATTGTTATACTGTGTTTTTGTATTGTATTGATGTTTCTATAATTGCGACATGATTAGATTAGATTAGATTCAACTTTATTGTCATTACACATGTACAAGTACAAGGCAACGAAATGCAGCAATAGTGGTGGTATTAAGAGGTGGATTAAGTTGGGTAAGCCCCCACTGAAGGCCAAGGTACCAAATGCACATCCTGCCCCTGATATATATATCTCAGCATGTTTTAGTCCTCTGATTGGTTGGTCAGAGTATATATGGTATATATATATATATATATATATATATATATATATATATATATATATATATATATATATATATATATATAAAGAGTACAGTAAGAGTGTAGTGGAGGTGAAGAGAGTTTCTGATAGGGTGATGATCGTGAAGGTGGAAGTTGAAGGGATGATGATAAATGTCATCAGTGCCTATGCTCCACAAGTTGGCTGTGAGATGGAGGAGAAGGAAAGATTCTGGAGTGAATTAGATGAAGTGGTAGATGGTGTACCTAGGAAAGAACGATTGGTGATTGGGGCAGACTTTAATGGGCATGTAGGTGAAGGGAACAGAGGTGATGAGGAGGTGATGGGTAGGTATGGTTTTAAGGAGAGGAATGTGGAAGGGCAGATGGTGGTATATTTTGCTAAAAGGATGGAAATGGCAGTGGTGAACACATATTTTAAGAAGAAGGAGGATCATAGGGTGACGTATAAGAGTGGAGGAAGGTGCACACAGGTGGATTCGGTATGTTCTGTGTAGGAGATGCAACCTGAAGGAGATTGGAGACTGTAAGGTGTTGGCGGGGGACAGTGTAGCTAGACAGCATCGGATGGTGGTCTGTAGGATGGTTTTGGAGGCAAAGAAGAAGAGGAGGAAAGTAAGGATTGAAAGAAGAATAAGATGGTGGAAACTGAAGGGGGAAGAGTGTAGTGTGAGGTTCAGGGAAGAGGTCAGACAGGGGCTTGGTGGTGGTGAAGAGGTGCTGGATGATTGGGCAACTACTGCAGGAGTGATGAGGGAGGCAGCTAGAAAAGTACTTGGTGTGACATCTGGAAATAGAAAGCAAGACAAGGAGACGTGGTGGTGGAATGAGGAAGTGCAGGAGAGCATTAGGGGAAAGAGGTTGGCAAAACAGAAGTGGGATCGACAGAGTGATGAGAAAAGTAGGCAGGAGTACAAGGAGATGCGGCAGCAGGTAAAAAGGGATGTGGCGAAAGCCAAGGAAAAGGCATATGAGGAGCTGTATAAGAGGTTGGACACTAAGGAAGGAGAAAAGGATTTATACCGATTGGCCAGGCAGAGGGACCGAGCTGGGAAGGATGTACTGCAAGTTAGAGCAGTAAAGGATGGAGAGGGAAATGTGTTGACTAGTGAGGAGAGTGTGTTGAGAAGATGGAGGGAGTATTTTGAGCAGCTGATGAATAAGGAAAATCAGAGAGAGAGAAGGTTGGAGGATGTGGAGTTGGTAAAGCAGGATGTAGATAGGATTAGTAAGGAGAAAGTGAGAGCAGCGATTAAGAGGATGAAGAATGGAAAGTCGGTTGGACCAGATGACATACCGGTAGAAGCGTGGAGATGTTTAGGAGAGATGGCAGTGGAGTTTTTAACCAGATTGTTTAACAGGATTCTGGAAGGGGAGAGGATGCCTGAGGAATGGAGAAGGAGTGTGCTGGTACCAATCTTTAAGCATAAGGGAGATGTGCAGACCTGCAGTAACTACAGGGGAATTAAGTTGATCAGTCACACCATGAAGTTATGAGAAAGAGTAGTGGAAGCCAGGCTGAGAGAAGAGGTGACCATCTGTGAGCAACAGTATGGTTTCATGCCGAGGAAGAGCACCACAGATGCCTTATTTGCTTTGAGGATGTTGATGGAGAAGTATAGAGAAGGACAGAAGGAATTGCATTGTGTATTTGTGGATTTAGAGAAAGCGTACGACAGGGTGCCGAGAGAGGAGTTGTGGTATTGTATGAGGAAGTCAGGTGTGTCAGAGAAGTATGTGAGGGTGGTGCAGGACATGTATGAGGACTGTGTGACGGCAGTGAAGTGTGCAGTAGGTACGACAGACTGGTTCAGGGTGAAGATTGGACTGCATCAAGGATCGGCCCTGAGCCCTTTCCTGTTTGCAGTGGTGATGGACAGGTTGACGGACGAGGTCAGACAGGAGTCTCCCTGGACTATGATGTTTGCAGATGATATTGTGATTTGTGGTGAGAGTAGAGAGCAGGTTGAGAAGAGCCTGGAGAGGTGGAGATATGCGCTGGAGAGAAGGGGAATGAAAGTCAGTAGGAGTAAGACAGAGTACATGTGTGTGAATGAGAGGGAGGGCAGTGGAGTGATGCGGTTGCAGGGAGAAGAGGTGAAGAAGGTGGAGGAGTTCAGGTACCTGGGGTCAACAGTGCAAAGTAATGGAGAGTGTGTTAGAGAAGTAAAGAAAAGAGTGCAGGCAGGGTGGAGTAAGGGTGGAGAAGAGTGACAGGGGTGATTTGTGATAGTAGGGTATCTGCAAGAATGAAAGGGAAAGTTTATAGGACTGTGGTGAGACCTGCGATGTTGTATGGATTAGAGACAGTGGCATTGAGTAAAAGACAGGAGGTGGAGCTGGAGGTAGCAGAGCTGAAGATGTTAAGGTTTTCATTGGGAGTGACGAGGATGGACAAGATTAGAAATGAGTTTATTAGAGGGACAGCACATGTAGGATGTTTTGGTGACAAGGTGAGGGAGGCGAGATTGAGATGGTTTGGACATGTGCAGAGAAGGGACATGAATTATATTGGTAGAAAAATGCTGAAGATGGAGCCACCAGGTAGGAGGAAAAGAGGAAGGCCAAGGAGGAGGTTCATGGATGTGGTGAGGGAAGACATGCAGGTAGTTGGTGTGAAAGAGGCAGATGTAGAGGACAGGGTGGTATGGAGACGGATGATCCGCTGTGGCGACCCCTAATGGGAGCAGCCGAAAGAAGAAGAAGATATATATATATATATATATATATATATATATATATATATATATATATATATATATATATATAAGCTGCCACTCTTGGGCCCTTGAGCAAGGCCCTTAACCCTCTATGCTCCGGGGGTCCCTTACGAGGGAAATATCAAGGTCCGTGACGTCGGAGTGACGTGGGGCCGCCTTCCCGTGGGCTCACCACCTGCAGGAGGGACCGTAAGGGACGGTGCTGTAGAGGATTGGGCAGCAGTCGAAGGCGGGGGCCTGCTTAGACTGCTGCCCCCGCCACCCGAATTACGGATAAGCGGGAGAAAATGAATGAATGAATGAATGAATATATATATTGTATATACTGTATATACTGTATATACATATATATAAAAAAAATTCTGGAAAACATACAGACACAGAGTTGTCTCTCCCACTCAAAAAAAAGTCGTATTAACACATCTGGTGTTATACATGCATGTGAATGTCCATCACAACCTCGAGCATTGCCAACATTGCCATGAGACGTTGTGTATATATAAATTAATTATATATATATATTTTTTTATTTCAGATAACATGAGATATAATAGATGAGCAAATATTTGCTAACACATTAGGACATAGGGACACAACTATCTATAAGTGAGTTTTACAACCTTAACTGTTGGCTCCTGAAGACTATTGATTGGAAACCCATTACAGCACTGTGTGCAAAAGCCTTTCCTTGTTTGCTACTCTAGACTCACTAGTAGTCTGGCAGACTGAGAGACATGGCACTGGGATTTGGCTTCTATTGCAGTTCTGAGGGAGAAATCATCTGTGATCTTAGCATGATATGAAACTAAATATTAGGTATTATTAATAACTTTTTTCCTTTAAAAATTTGCATTCACTCATTCATCTTTAGTAATTGCCTAATTCTGGTCAGGGTTTTGGTGGATGCTGAACCTTTCCTGAGAAGACTGGGGGAATAAAGTAAAGTGGTAATACACACTGGATGGAATGCCAGTCCATTCACATACTAACTCACACCTTGGGGTAAAACAGCACAGCTTTCCACTTATTGGCATGTTTTTAGGAGGTAAAACAAACCAAAAGAATACCAACATCCACATGGGATCTCATGCAGAACTCCACACAGACAGTAACCCATACTAAGGAGCAAAATGTTTTCTTTAATGCTGTGAGGCAGCAGTACTACCTTATCTCCTTATGCCACACTGACCATAATTATTAAATACTGCCGGTAGTTTTACTATATATTTACTCAAATATTGACCAGCAGTTCTGTGCTGTTTTAACCATGCTGGTTGCAAACCATTTGTTACTGCAACCTTCACAGAGGTTAGTGCATGGTAGGACAATACTATTCACAATCCAGGATTTTCTTGTTAAACATGCAGATTCAACAATTAAAAGTGCACAGTACCTCCCACAGCACTTTTAAAAAAAGATTTATTTTAGTCAAGACTGAAATGTAGTAACATTCATTGTATGCGTTAAACAAGGTACAAAGGTAGTACAATCGTTTTCTAATAGATGTTACCCATGTCTTTGCATGAGAGTGTGTAATCTCATAGTTTTTAAATATCATCACAAATGTGATCATTGTAGCCAGTACATGAACTGTAACATTATCAGGCGTACTCATTTCATATGGCAAATTGTGTTGTTGGATCTTGTTCTCTGCCAATACTTCTTTACAGAGAACCCAATTCTCTCAGCAGAAGGAAGGCAGAAATGCTAGGGAGTCTGTTCATTGATCAAACATCATGACATCCTTCTTTGTCTGCTGCCATACTGAACACTGTGGGGGTGCTGATGCATAAAATTAAAGAATGTCAAATTGGTTCTGGTGTAAAGTATTGATCAAATCAGACCTCTAGGCTGCTGTATTTTCCATGAAAACAAAGTTGATTTTTTTTCTATAGGACACACACGCACGCACGCACGCACACACACACACACACACACACACACACACACACACACACACACACACACACAAATAAGCTTAAAATAAAGAAATATACATTATATACCTATAAACGTAACTAATGTCTGGTTTTTTTTTTTTTTTTAACAAGTTATCAATGTGTTGGCTCGTTATGTGCGGCAAATGATTTAAATTTTTTATTTTTATTAAAATAAATTACACAAAATAACTCTCATATTTAAGCAATGTAAAAACTCTTTATAGAAACAAACACCAGATCATCTGATAGCTGTGTATTGTATGTGATCAGCAATTAATCGATTATTTATTATAAAAGAGCTGAGGTTACCTGGAATTTATGAAGGAGAACTGAAGGATTGCATAGTCAATAATGGGCTACTTTAATCATAGTAATTGACCAGTTACTGTTGGTAGTTAATCAGTGGTAATGTAAGTGTAAATGAGGGACTGTTCATTAGTTCCTGCATAGTTATAGCAACAATAAAATTTTACTGTTTTTCCTGAAGGACTACTTGCTTCAGTGCTATGATGCATTTCCTGCTTAAAACAGTGCAGCTCTTGCACTTCAGGCAGCATTGATTATATTAATCCATATGGTGGGACAGCAAATTTTCCTTCTGGTTTCTCTACTGATCATCACAACATGTGCCCACTGTAAGGTGTGGTGATGACATAGTTAACATGCACTAGCAATATTTATCTTTAGTGTATGCATTACTGGAGTGAAAAAGGCAGCTTGACCTCATTAAATCTTGTAAAAGATCACACATCACACAATTATTTTATGTATGTGTATAGAAGACCACATTAAAACACAGTTGAAGACTCAACAGAATAAGCTATAACAGGGTGTAAAGTGTGCAGGTTAACATTATACTTATTAAAATGATAACTATAATACTAGAGTTACATTTTATAACATTTGCATGTGATCATGTCTGTCAATAGTTATATCTTTCAAATATTAATTGTCTATGTACTGTATAACAAAATATAGTCTAAAGAATCTTTCCTAGAGGGGATTTTGCGTATATTCTTGCAATTGTAAATTATGCCAAATTACAATATGTTTATCTTGATCTTGATTGTAAATACAACCATTAATATTTTAAAGAAAGAAGAGAACACACAGCAGCAGTATTAAGAAGAATAAAATCAATACCAAAAATAATCTGGAGAGTAGAAGAGTTTATGCATAATAGGCCTCAATTGTGCTGTGTATTTCTAGAGAGTGCTAAATACTATGCAATTACTCTGTCATACCAATTTTGTTTAGAATTTACAACAAGCTCAATGACCTTTATTAAATTTTTGAAATGGCATAGGTGAATTTGCATTCGACCTTCACATGTCTTTGTAGCATTGTAAAAAGCATCAGCTTCCTGTTTCTCTTGGGAAATGGCTTTGTCTGCCTGAGTGGAACGAACAGCTGAAGGTCACGCTGATGGCCGACTGCCTCAAGGTTTGCAAGACACTCGGTTTTTGTGTCCGCAGTGGGAAAAAAGCCCCTTTTTTGCACCTCTGTCCTATCTATTCCATGTAGTGTGAGTGCTCTGACTCAAGAACAGAGACCGATATGATATAGAGGGCAAAGGGACACAGGACAAAAAAAATAAAAGAAAGAAAGCAGAATAAGAGAGAGAAAAATGATTTACCCCAGTCTCTCATTCCTCGTTCTTCAAACCTGTACCTGAGCTGGAGGGATGGAGAAATGTTCAAACCACTATCTGGACTAACAATGCACTCTAAAAAAGATGTACTGCAGACTGAGAGAGACTGAAGAGTAATATGTTGAATAAGTGTTTACTTCATGTCATTTTATATTCTCATGTTTGTCTGCATGTCTCACTGTCTTGAATTTGGAGTGTAAATGATGAATGAGAGGCTCAGCTCACGATTCATTTTTATTGTTTTACACAGAGACACCTGTCTTGAATTCATTTGAGTGCGAGCTCTCAGTGCATCTGTTCGATCAATAAATAGAATATTCCCTGTAAATAAATTATAAATAGAAAGACTGCCCATCAGTTCATGATGTATATTGGATTGGAATCTTTAGCAAGCTTTTTCATCATGTGTCACATTTTGGTGCAGTGCACAGGATGGAAGCTGTCGTATTGATTCAGTCACTCAGGCAAGTCACAATTCAATTACATTTCCTTGTTCTTCGGTCACCTCCCAAAAGCTTGTTTTGAGGACTTCTCCATAGGAATAGCTGAATTATGCACAAAGAAATAGACTCATTCCCATCTTAAAGGTGAGCCTTGTCATTAATATTGTGCTTTGCATTTCTCTGTTGTGATTCAAATGAATAATAAAATCTTCAGTTCTCTTAGTCATCTTAAATATCCTTTATTAGAAACCCAATCATGGTATCAGAGGCACTTGCTGTACAGTTCCTGTTTAATGGTTAAACATTGAGAGACTGCAGAACTGTGAGCTACAGCAGTCTTTTCATCAAGTCTATAAGCTCTTTGAAGAGTCCCTCACGCCTCGTTTGGCTGCAGGAGTTCTATGCCTACTCCAGTTTAGGCTTGTTTCTTTATTCTCCTTCGCTCATGAACTTCTGCTAGCTCTGTGAAGTGTGTGATTAGAAAAAGTGGGTGGCCCTTTCAAAAGTTTCAAAGCATCTTTCCCCCACACAGTTCACCTCAGAAGTAATCTCTGTGAAGTTTTGCCAGAAAAATCAACAGTGGTAGACATTGCAGAGTGAGTGTTTTGATTGTGTGTGTGTGTGTGTGTGTGTGTGTGTGTGTGTGTGTGTGTGTGTGTGTGTGTGTGTGTGTGTGTGTGTGTGTGTGTGTGTGTGTGTGCGCACACACAATGGAATAGCAAAAGATTGTGCTATTAGATCGAGGTCACAGTTCAAACGGACTGCTTTAGCCTTTATATTTCTAGATCAAGTGAGTTCTCAGTTTGCTTGGAGAGTGGTGTGTGTATATAAAATGTGATATAGGTGGAAGATTCCATTGTTATGCCTGTCATATGGTTACATTCTGAGGCCTTTCAGATAAGAATTGACATCGCAGAACCTTTGAGTGTCGTACTCCAGGCTTTGATATAGAATGTATTTGTTTTAGGGATTTTTTTAAAGGTTGCACTTGTGTTGGGTTTAACACTGCAGGTGATAATATAACACTATGCACTTTGTGAGGGTGTGAACATGCCACATTGAGTGTGGTGTGTATAAAGGCGATACATCAAAATGGTTTCACAGGAATATTCACTGCTGATAATTAACACGGTCTTCAAGGAGCACCCCAGAATAAATTTAGCATGTAATGTTATCATAATATGTGGTATTCTGTAGCATGTATATGTGGTATTATTTTGCCCAGCATTGTATTCAACAGGTTTCTATTATTCTAACAATTTATGATTTTATATCATTGCTTTTTACAAGTAGGTCATTCAAACAATAGGAATCATTAGCCCCTTTCAGAGGAATGCAATTACCATTAATGACAACGTGGTTATTTGTGAATACAAGACAGAGTTGGAATCCAGATAAGATTGATGCACCAATGAGGTATTAGACAAGAATGAATTCAGACAAAGGTATTTTTTAACACCTTTTGAGTTTCTGATTTTCATCAGGAGATAAGTGAAACAGCATTAGGACAAGCCTTAAGTCAACAAGGTTGAATAGAAATGTCTGGAAATTGGAGTGACTCATAAAACAGTGAAGATAATATCCTTAATCAGATGAAATGGCATTCATTTTGAATCACCAGCAGACTCTGGTAATGTGGCATAAAGACAAGTGAAAGACATAGGATATAAATAAGCTCCATTTGTAGGAGAATTGTGACACAAATGAGGTGGTTTAAAAAAGTTTTAAGACTAGCTCTTCTTACAAGAAAGTAATTTATTTATCTATGTTTACACGCTATCACCTTCAAAATAGTCACCTTAAACAGCAATACAGTGCTCCCAACATTCCTGCCATTTCTAGAATGTGTCCTGGAAGTCTTCTTTTCAGAAGGGTGTCAAGAACCTTCTGCAATTCGCTCTGGATCTCCAGAATGGTGTCAAAAATATGACTTTTGAGCTGGATCTTCTTTTTCGGGAAGAGGGTAAAGTACAAAGGATCTAAATCTGGCAAGCAGGGTGGGTGCAGATGCGAGATCATGTTGTTTGTTGTCTAGGCATCCTTTTTAATCTCTTATAAAAAATTATATGTAATTTTTTAATTTCTAATATTATTATTTCTAGTTATATATCTAGTTATATATCTATATATTCTCTTTGTCAAAAGGACTCGTTTGACACAGTAGATCTAAAGGATGCATACTTTCATGTATCCATCCTCCCTTCTTACAAGAAGTTCGGGGCCAAAGCTTACCAATATTTTGTTCTTCCGTTTGGCCTTACCCTATTACCCTGCACCTTCACATTTACATCCCCATGGTGCCCTCGGTCATCTTACGACCTGTTGGGCTCCAGAAATTCTATCTTTCTGTTTTAGGCCCCAGACCAGGAGAAGCTGAACCGGCTGTGTCCGGTGTAAGCACTGGACACTTACGTCCACAGGAAAAGACCTTGGAGGAAGTCAGACCAACTGTTCATCTGCTATGGTCCTCTGAGCAGATGGATTATTGATGCTAATGCGTCCTCCTATGAGTCCTCTGGTCGCTCCGCTTTGTTCGGGGTCAGAGCACACTCGAGCCGAAGTGTGGCAGCCTCTAAGGCTTGGTCCCCTAGAGAGTCTCTCCAAGACATCTGCAACGCTGCTGGTTGGTCCATCCCACTCCTGGCTCTTCTGTCCTTCGACTGAGCTATGCCCATACACACTAGTCAGGGACTGGTCAGTCTGGCGGTATTGGACTCTCGTTCCCAAAGCGTTGCGATGCAGCTCGAGTTCCTGAAAGGGAATGTATGTAACCCTAGTTCCCTGAGGGTCACGAGACGCTGCGTCCCCTTGCCACACTGCCGGCGTCCCTGCAGCGCTTCCTTCTTTACAGAAGCTGCAGCTGGCTTCACTCCATGTGCTTTTTATAGCTTCCTGGTCGTGACTTTACCCTGTTGGTGATTCAGAGTGTGGACAACGTGGAAAAGTTCTCAAAACGTTGCGATGCAGCGTCTCGTTCCCTCAGGAAACTAGGGTTACATTAGTAACCTAGAGACGGTGTGATTTAAGTGAGGTGAGAATAAAATGGTGTGACAGGAAAATGGAGGAGAAAAAAAGACTAAACTGTAACCATTAGATGATGGGCACCAAACACATTAAACAGTGGAACGGCTATTTTTTAAAGTGTCAGATTTGACATGTTGAAAGTTTGGGCAGCATTAGGAGATGCTGTGGCAAAGAGAAAACGTTTATAGGGTAGCTAACTATCCCCCCCAAAAAAATCTTACATATATACTAACTATATATATATATATATATATATAAAATTGTGGGAGTTATGTTCTATGACCCCTTGCTAGGTTTAGTGGTACAACGTTGCTAGGTTTAGTGGTGCAGTGTTGCTAGGTTTTAATGGTACAGTGTTGCTAGTTTTTAGTGGTAGAGTATTGCTAGGATTAGTGGTGCAGTGATGTTAGGTTTAGTGGTGCAATGTCACTAGCTTTAAATGGTACAGTGTTGCTAGTTTAAGTGGTAGAGTATTGCTAGGTTTAGTGTTGCAGTGTTCCTAGGTTTAGTTGTGGAGTATTGTTAGGTTTAGTGGTACTATTGCTAGGTTTAGTGGTGCAGTGTTGCCAGGTTTAGTGGTGCAGTGTTGCTAGCTTTGAATGGTACAGTGTTGCTAGCTTTAAAAAGTAGAGTATTGCTAGGTTTAGTGTTACAGTGTTGCTAAGTTTAGTGTTGCAGTGTTGCTAGGTTTAGTGTTGCAGAGTTGTTAGTTTGAGTGGTACAGTATTGCTAGGTTTAGTGTTGCAGTACTGCTAGGTGTAGTGGCGCACGGTTGCTAGCTTTAAGTGGTACAGAGTCGTTAGGTTTAGTGATACAGCCTTGCTAGGTTTAGTGGTGCAGTGTTGCTAGGTTTGTGGTGCAGAGGTTTTGGGTTTAGTGGTGCAGTGTTGCTAGCTTTGAATGGTACAGTGTTGCTAGCTTTAAATGGTAGAGTATTGCTGGGTTTAGTGTTGCATTGTTCATAGGCTTAGTTGTGCAGGATTGTTAGGTTTAGTGGTGCAGTGATGTTAGGTTTAGTGTTGCAGTGTTGCTAGGTTTATTGTTGCAGTGTTGCTAGGTTTAGTGGTGCAGTATTGCTTGGTTTAGTGGTGCCGTTTTGTTAGGTTCAGTGGTGCAGTGTTGCTAGGATTAGTGCTGCACGGTTGCTAGCTTTAAGTGGTAGAGTATTGCTAGGTTTAGTGGTACAGTCTTGCTTGGTTTAGTGGTGCAGTGTTGCTAGCTTTAAATGGTAGAGTATTGCTAGGTTTAGTGGTGCAGTGTTGTTAGGTTTAGTGGTGCAGTGTTGCTAGCTTTAAATGGTAGTGTTTCTAGCTTTAAGAGTATTGCTAGGTTTAGTGTTGCATTGTTCCTAGGTTTAGTTGTGCAGTATTGTTAGGTTTAGGGGTACAGCGTTGCTAGGTTTAGTGGTGCAGTGTTGTTATGTTTAGTGGTGCAGTGTTGCTAGCTTTAAGTGGTAGAGTTTTGCTAGGTTTATTGGTACAGTGTTGCTAGGTGTTGTTGTACATAGTTGCTAGGTTTAGTGCAGGGGTGGCCAACCAGTCAGAGACCGAGAGCCACATTTTTTACTGTGTTACCGCAAAGAGCCACAACATACACATGGGCACACATGAACATCACCCATCCCTTCTTCCAACACACACACTCGCGTGCTCGCACACACACACACACACACACACACACACACACACACACACACACACACACACACACACACACACACACACGCGCACCGCTGCTCAGCCAGATTTATTGTAAATGTCACACACCAACATAATGACAGAAATTTACTCCCACAGTACTAAGACCACAGGACAGTCATTTTCAACAATGAACTGTCTCACACACACACACACACACACACACACACACACACACACACACACACACACACACACACACACACACACACACACAAACTCTCAGTTTAACCAAGTCCACAAACAAAAATATAATAATTTAAAATAAAATTTTTCTTTTGCTATGCATGTTACTTAGTGGGACTTTTGGCATTCCTTGCCTTGAACAATCCCCTTCAAATCTGGCTCGTATTCCGTTGTTGCCACTCGAAGCAATTCTTTCACATGGGTGTCAGTCAGAACAGATCGATGCGTTGATTTCACGTGTTTCAGGGTAGAAAACACAGACTTTGTTTGTTTGTTTTTTAATGTGCGTGTTCGCTTTGCTTGAGTTCAATACGGTATTTTCGTCAAATGCGCATGTGCGTGAGATGAATATACCGCAAAGTTTCCCAGTAGGGGCAAGCTCATTTAAGTCTTAAAAATACCGTATTGAACTCAAGCGAAGCGAACATGCACATTAAAAAAACAAACAAACACAAACTTCAATATGAACGTAAGAGCCGCATGAAACCAGCCAAAGAGCCGCATGCGGCTCGCGAGCCGCGGGTTGGCCACCCCTGGTTTAGTGGTACAGTATTGCTAGGTTTAGTGGTACAGTGTTGCTAGGTTAGTGGTACAGTGTTGTTAGTTTTGGTGGTACAGTTTTGCTAGCTTTAAGCGGTAAATATTGCTAGGTTTAGTAGTGCAGTGTTGGTAGGTTTAGTTTTACAGTGTTGCTAGACTTAGTGCTGCAGTGTTGCTCGGTTTAGTGTTGAAGTGTTGTTAGGTTTACTGGTACAGTGTTGCTACATTTAGTGCTGTAGTGTTGCTAGGTTTAGTGGTACAGTGTTGCTAGGTTTAGTCTTAAAGTGTTTTCAGGTTTACTGTTACAGTGTTGCTATCTTTAAGTGGTAGAGTATTGCTAGGTTTAGGTTTGCTAGGTTTAGTGGTGCAGTGTTGTTAGGTTTAGTTGTATAGCACTGCTAGGTTTAGTGGTGCAGTATTGCTTGGTTTAGTGCAGGGGTTGGCAACCTGCGGCTCCGGAGCCGCATGCGGCTCTTTCATCCCTCTTCTGCGGCTCCCTGTGGCTTTGGAAAATAAATAATGAGTATTTAATTAAAATGTATTTTATTTCAGTTCGTTAGTTTTTACAATGTAATTCTAAATTTGAAGATTTTGGTGATCTTGTAAAATCTAAATAAAACGTGTTAAAGTTTTTTGTCACTCTTCATATGCGTCACAACCGCTAATGTGCGACACCCACCGGCACGCGACTTCTTAAACTTTGGTTGACGGCACACAGAAGAGGACGGCATTTTTGGTTTGCTGCCGGTGGATAATTTATGTTCGCCGTTCTTTTCATAAATACAAGAAGGACTCAAATAGACATTGAGTATTTTACTTGAAAGTAACCTTCAACCCTTTTTTTAAGGAGTTCAAATTTTTTTTGTTGCATGCAGAAATGTAATTTCATTCTCTCTGCAGTTCATTGATTTTATAAATGCAACACATTATGGTTTGATTATACATAGCATAAAGGCAAAAAAAAAAAAAAAAAAGGTTACATGTAGTGTTATTTCAATTTAAATGTCAAAAGGGTTTTGTGGCTCCCAGTGTTTTCTTTTCTGTTGGAAACGGGTCCAAATGGCTCTTTGTGTGGTGAAGGTTGCCGACCCCTGGTTTAGTGGTACAGTATTGCTAGGTTTAGTGGTACAGTATTGCTAGGTTTAGTGGTGCAGTGTTGTTAGGATTAGTGCTGCATGGTTGCTAGCTTTAAGTGGTAGATTATTGATAGGTTTATTGGTACAGTCTTGCTTGGTGTATTGGTGCAGTGTTGCTAGGATTAGTGGTGCAGAGTTGTTAGGTTTAGTGGTACAGTGTTGCTAAGTTTAAGTGGTAAAGTGTTACTAGGTTAAGTGGTGCAGTGTTGCTAGCTTTAAGTAGTAAAGTGTTGCTATCTGTGAGTGGTAGAGTATTGCTAGGTTTAGTGGTGCAGTGTTGCTAGCTTTAAATGGTAGAGTATTGCTAAGTTTAGTGGTGCAGTGTTGTTAGGTTTAGTGGTGCAGTGTTGCTAGCTTTAAATGGTAGAGTATTGCTAAGTTTAGTGGTGCAGTGTTGTTAGGTTTAGTGGTGCAGTGTTGCTAGCTTTAAATGGTAGAGTATTGCTAAGTTTAGTGGTGCAGTGTTGTTAGGTTTAGTGGTGCATTGTTGCTAGCTTTAAATGGTAGAGTGTTTCTAGCTTTAAGAGTATTGCTAGGATTGGTGTTGCATTGTTCCTAGGTTTAGTTGTGGAGTTTTGCTAGGTTTAGTGGTACAGTGTTGCTGGACTTGGTGCTGAAGTCTTGCTAGGTTTAGTGGTAAAGTTTTGCTAGTGTAACTGGGTGGTAGGTAGGTAAGGTGCGTTCATGTCTTTATGCTACAGATTATACCTGCCTGGTAAGAATGAACACAGGGGCTGCTTGTGGCGCACCTGCTTGTGGTGCACCTGAGAGTTAATATCGGGGAGTTAACAGGGATATAGGCTTTACTCGTACTGTTTTCTAGGTGAAGGAGAAGTTAATTTAAAATGGATCGCAAATTTCTTACCCGTGTTGTTTTCTGAAGGGTGATGTATGTCTGCAGTAAAGGTTAGCATAGTGTGAGCTAACGCATCAGGTCAGTGTTTCGGATGTATATTAGTTTAAAAATGCATCAAATATGCGATTTGTGTTTTTTATAAGAAAGATTTTAGAACAGATTCTGTACATCAGGTAGAACTTTATTTTATTTTTATGGTATATATTTTTTGTGTTAAAAAAATATTTGTCCTGTAATTTTGTTTTATTTAACTCCTCATTTATCTTCTTCCACATAAAAATTAACAAACAGGATATATATATATATATATATATATATATATATATATATATATATATATATATATATATATATATATATATATATACAGTGGGTACGGAAAGTATTCAGACCCCTTTAAATTTTTCACTCTTTGTTATATTGCAGCCATTTGCTAAAATCATTTAAGTTCATTTCTTTTCCTCATGAATGTACACATAGCACCCCATACTGACAGAAAAACACAGAATTGTTGACCTTTTTGCAGATTTATTAAAAAAGAAAAACTGAAATATCACATGGTCCTAAGTATTCAGACCCTTTGCTGTGACACTCATATATTTAACTCAGGTGCTTTCCATTTCTTCTGATCATCCTTGAGATGGTTCTACACCTTCATTTGAGTCCAGAAATTTTTGATTATACTGATTGGACTTGATTAGGAAAGCCACACACCTGTTTATATAAGACCTTACAGATCACAATGCATGTCAGAGCAAATGAGAATCATTAAGGTCAAAGGAACTGCCTGAAGAGCTCAGAGACAGAATTGTGGCAAGGCACAGATCTGGCCAAGGTTCCAAAAAATTTTTTGCTGCACTTAAGGTTCCTAAGAGCACAGTGGCCTCCATAATCCTCAAATGGAAGACGTTTGGGACGACCAGAACCATTCCTAGAGCTGGCCGACCGGCCAAACTGAGCTATCGGGGAAGAAGAGCCTTGGTGAGAGAGGTAAAGAAGAACCCAAAGATCACTGTGGTTGAGCTCCAGAGATGCAGTCGGGAGATGGGAGGAAGTTGTAGAAAGTCAACCATCACTGCAGCCCTTCACCAGTGGGGCTTTATAGCAGAGTGGCCCGACGGAAGCCTCTCCTCAGTGCAGGACACATGAAAACCCGCATGGAGTTCTCCAAGAAGGTGAGAAATAAGATTCTCTGGTCTGATGAGACCAAGATAGAACTTTTTGGCCTTAATTCTAAGCGGTATGTGTGGAGAAAACCAGGCACTGCTCATCACCTGTCCAGTACAGTCTCAACAATGAAGCATGGTGGTGGCAGCATCATGCTGTGGGGGTGTTTTTCAGCTGCAGGGACAGGACGACTGGTTGCAATCAAGGGAAAGATGAATGCGGCCAAGCACAGGTATATCCTGGACGAAAACCTTCTCCAGAGTGCTTTGGACCTCAGACTGGGCTGAAGGTTTACCTTCCAACAAGACAATGACCCTAAGCACACAGCTAAAATAACGATGGAGTGGCTTCACAACAACTCTGTGACTGTTCTTGAATGGCCCAGCCAGAGCAATGACTTAAACCCAATTGAGCATCCCTGGAGAGACCTAAAAATAGCTGTCCACCAACGTTTACCGTCCAACCTGACAGAACTGGAGAGGATCTGCAAGGAGGAATGGCAGAGGTTTCCTGAATCCAGGTGTGAAAAACTTGTTGCATCCTTCCCAAAAAGACTCCTGGCTGTATTAGATCAAAAGGGGGCTTCTACTAAATACTGAGCAAAGGGTCTGAATACTTAGGTACTTAGGTGATATTTTAGTTTTTCTTTTTTAATAAATCTGCAACAGTGTCAACAATTCTGTGTTTTTCTGTCAATATAGGGTGCTATGTGTACATTCATGAGGAAAAGAAATGAACCTAAATGATTTTAGCAAATAGCTGCAAGATAAAAAAGAGTGAAAAATTTAAGGGGGTCTGAATACTTTCCGTACCCACTGTATATATATATATATATATATATATATATATATATATATATATATATATATATATATATATATATATATATATATATATATATATATATATATATATATTTGTTAATTGGAATAAAAGAACCCCAGTGGAATTTGGTGGCCTTCTGCGTATCATTGCAACTACCACACTAGGTTTAGTGTTGAAGTGTTGTTAGGTTTACTGGTACAGTGTTGCTACATTTAGTGCTGCAGTGTTGCTAGGTTTAGTGGTACAGTGTTGCTAGGTTTAGTCTTAAAGTGTTTTTAGGTTTACTGTTACAGTGTTGCTATCTTTAAGTGGTAGAGTATTGCTAGATTTAGGTTTGCTAGGTTTAGTGGTGCAGTGTTGTTAGGTTTAGTGGTATAGCGCTGCTAGGTTTAGTGGTATAGCGCTGCTAGGTTTAGTGGTGCAGTATTGCTAGGTTCAGTGGTGCAGTGTTGTTAGGATTAGTGCTGCACGGTTGCTAGCTTTAAGTGGTAGAGTATTGATAGGTTTATTGGTACAGTCTTGCTTGGTTTAACGGTCAGTGTTGCTAGGTTTAGTGGTGCAGTGTTGCTAGCTTTAAGTGCTACAGTGTTGCTAGGTTTAGTAGTACAGTGTTGCTAGGAGTAGTGGTACATTGTTACTAGCTTTGGTGGTAGAGCATTTCTAGATTTAGTGGTACAGTATTGCCAGGTTTAGTTGTACAGTGTTGCTAGCTAGGTTAAGAGGTGGGGTATGATATACCCAATTTTACACAAATTATTAAGAACAAATAAATACAAAATTAAAAAAAGTAATTAATTGGAAGATGCCATTAAAAAGCATATGTTTGTCTTAACTTTAAAAAAATTGTTTTATAGTCTGGGTGAAGTCCTTTTCCAGTTGTCTGTATTTCTCTCACAGACAGCATGTCACATCCTCTCTCATTCTTCCTCATATACATTCTTGGAGTGAGTGAGTGAGAGTGGTGTGGTAGCACCGGGATTTCCTCAGTGTGATGTAAGGCATTCTGGCAGCTGTCAGGCGCTCACACAGAAAACAAATGAAATGTGTGTGCTTGCTGCTCTAAAATTAATAAGAGACAGGCACAGATTAAAGACTGAGTGGTGAGCTTTGTGGAGGTTGCACTTCCTCGCATCTTGCTGTAAAATGTCAGCTTTAAATTTCAATTTACATAAGAGCGAGACCATAATGAACTTTTTGTAGTTTTCTGCTAAAATCCAAAATATTGATTCTTGCTTTGCTTGAAATACATCAATTAGTATACACAGTTTACATAGAAGTATTATGCTATTATTAACTATTATACTGTCCATTTTCCTTTTAAAATGGAAAGGATAGGTAAAGATGTGGCATAATTAATATGATGTCTTTCTGGATATTCAGGCAGGACTTCAAATGAATTCCAGAGAGAGGAGTCATGAACTTGTGGCATGGCTCTGCTCACATGAATGTTTAAACATGTCCTATTTGTGAGTGTTTTTTTTTTTTTTTTGCCCCAATAGAGCCAGGTTTCTGCCTCTGGCTAATTTTCCAGCACTAGTAGGCATACTCTAAACATTTCTAAAGACAGAGCATGAACTGAGCTATCAGGGGAGATGGATAAACTCTGCATACACAGTGTGTCTGAAAGCAGTGACCTAAACATTTTAAAATCACAGAATAAAAATGTATGCTTGACCTTTTTTTTTCACCCGAATTTGCAGGACTGTTATGTGTGTTTTTCAGATGGATAAAATGATTTAACAAAGCATGTTAGGTGAATTTTCTCCTAATGTTAATAGAAAACGTTATTAGAACAGTGTTCACAAACGCACACGCACACATACACACACAAAGCCATTAAAAAACAATAGGTAAGTTATTCTTTCTGGGTTTGATTAATTACCACGATTTAAAATTTTTATATTTTGTCACATTATAATTTAAATCATATTGATATTTTAGCCAAAGCATTATATGTGCTGGATCACTTCCTGTGAGGTAAAAAATATATTTCATTTAAGTATAAGTTTCTAAAGGTATAAACTATTCAAATGCAGACAAAATCGTAGTGACGTGGGTTCCGATCGCCATTTTGTGATAGTCGGTCATTATTGCTTTATTCATGGTGGTTCAGTCAGTGTTAAGTAGGTGCATTTGATTTTGGAAATGACTTACTGTGACAATGCAGGCGATTTATCATAAGTATTTGAACATTGTTAGGTTGAGAAGAGTTTCGGATCAGCATTTGCGGATTTAAACATACATCAAAAGGTAAGCCCCAGTGATATATTTTTTCTTGGCTGTTTCTTCAATTAATTACCACGATTCATTTGGATATTTTGTCACATTATAATATATATACAGTGAGGAAATTAATTATTTGAACACCCTGCTATTTTGCAAGTTCTCCCACTTAGAAATCATGGAGGGGTCTGAAATTGTCATCGTAGATGCATGTCCACTGTGAGAGACATAATCTAAAAAAAAAAAATCCAGAAATCACAATGTATGATTTTTTAACTATTTATTTGTATGATACAGCTGCAAATAAGTATTTGAACACCTGAGAAAGTCAATGTTAATATTTGGTACAGTAGCATTTGTTTGCAATTACAGAGGTCAAACGTTTCCTGTAGTTTTTCACCAGGTTTGCACACACTGCAGGAGGGATTTTGGCCCACTCCTCCACACAGATCCTCTCTAGATCAGTCAGGTTTCTGGCCTGTCGCTGAGAAACACGGAGTTTGAGCTCCCTCCAAAGATTCTCTATTGGGTTTAGGTCTGGAGACTGGCTAGGCCACGACAGAAACTTGATATGCTTCTTACAGAGCCACTCCTTGGTTATCCTGGCTGTGTGCTTCGGGTCATTGTCATGTTGGAAGACCCAGCCTCGACCCATCTTCAATGCTCTAACTGAGGGAAGGAAGTTGTTCCCCAAAATCTCGCAATACATGGCCCCTGTCATCCTCTCCTTAATACAGTGCAGTCGCCCTGTCCCATGTGCAGAAAAACACCCCCAAAGCATGATGCTACCACCCCCATGCTTCACAGTAGAGATGGTGTTCTTGGGATGGTACTCATCATTCTTCTTCCTCCAAACACATTTAGTGGAATTATGACCCAAAAGTTCTATTTTGGTCTCATCTGACCACATGTCTTTCTCCCATGACTCCTCTGGATCATCCAAAGGGTCATTGGCAAACTTAAGACGTGCCTGGACATGTGCTGGTTTAAGCAGGGGAACCTTCCGTGCCATGCATGATTTCAAACCATGACGTCTTAGTGTATTACCAACAGTAACCTTGGAAACTGTGGTCCCAGCTCTTTTCAGGTCATTGACCACCTCCTCCCGTGTAGTTCTGGGCTGATTTCTCACCTTCCTTAGGATCATTGAGACCCCACGAGGTGAGATCTTGCATGGAGCCCCAGTCCGAGGGAGATTGACAGTCATGTTTAGCTTCTTCCATTTTCTAATGATTGCTCCAACAGTGGACCTTTTTTCACCAAGCTGCTTGGCAATTTCCCCGTAGCCCTTTCCAGCCTTGTGGAGGTGTACACTTTTGTCTCTAGTGTCTTTGGACAGCTCTTTGGTCTTGGCCATGTTAGTAGTTGGATTCTTACTGATTGTATGGGGTGGACAGGTGTCTTTATGCAGCTAACGACCTCAAACAGGTGCATCTAATTTAGGATAATAAATGTAGTGGAGGTGGACATTTTTTAAAGGCAGACTAACAGGTCTTTGAGGGTCAGAATTCTAGCTGAAAGACAGGTGTTCAAATACTTATTTGCAGCTGTATCATACAAATAAATAGTTTAAAAATCATATATTGTGATTTCTGGATATTTTTTTTTAAGATTATGTCTCTCACAGTGGACATGCACCTACGAATGACAATTTCAGACCCCTCCATGATTTCTAAGTGGGAGAACTTAGCAGGGTGTTCAAATACTTATTTTCCTCACTGTATCTAACTGATCAGTGAGAAAAAAGCAGTACGACAGGTGTAATGTTCTAAATAACTTTCTGTCAAATGTTATGCTATTTAAGGTAAATATTTAATTTAAGTAAGTTTATAAAAGCTATATACTGCTCTAAAATGCAGAAAAAAGGAAATTATGTTGTTACACAGTGGTCATCTTTAAATAAGATAAATAATAACTATTTCATCTCGCTATGTCGACCGTAACAATAACTCCGATCTCCATTTTATAAAGATTGGTCAGTATTTGCAGTTCAGTCAGGGTGTTGGTGTACATGACTTTAGAAATGTGTTTAAATACTGTGACTGTACAGCGATTTATTATATGTATTTCAAATTGTGATGACAGAGTCGAGTTTTCTGGATTAAATGCGTCACTGATTTATTTTTATTTATTTATCACGTTAGTTTATATCTCACTGATTACTTACTTAAAGCATAAAGGTAAGTGTAATACAGGATGACTTGCTTTGATGTAAAAGAAAAAAAAAATTAAGGATTTTCCAATTTGAAATATTTTTATAAATAAAAAGAGTACCTATTCAAAAGTAGGAAATGAGTTTTTTGTTATAATTTTGCTTCTAACAAACACATCAAAGAAGAAACCCAAGGTTTCTGCTGCAAGAAACCCAAGGTGTGCATTATACAATTATGAAATATGCTGCATCACAAATATAATTTTTCAAATTTTCTTTTTAAAAATATAAAACATTCCTCAAAATATTGAACGGATGGATGTTTTGAACCTTTTGATTTTACCTGTGCATTGCTACTTTAAAGTAAAGGTCTGGTGGATGTATGTTGGAAAATTAGTCTATTAGTTAAAATAAATATTTTAATGTTTTTCAATATTAATATGATTATACCAAAATAATTGTCAGGTTTAGCAAGTAAGGAGCAAAGAATCTTAGAAAAACATGAAAGTCAGTAGAAAAATCATAGCTTTGTTTTTCCAAAGACGGCAAGAATGGATGACAGTGGGAGAGACAGGTAACATCTGTTTCTGATTGCGTGGCCTATGCCTATGCAAATGTCAGTATTGGGATCGCAGTTTACATGGCTAGGGTACTATTTACTTTGTAGATGACTGTTAGCCACCACTGAAGACCTTTTTTAACCCAGGGAAAATTCTGTTTATATTTATCAAATGTAATGTATAATAATGGAAAATGGCAACTGTTGCATTGCAAATATGGAAACATTTGTATTTGTTGCTGAAAAAGAGTCTCAAGTTTCAGTTCAGTTTGTTTTAACCACATGCTTATTTGAAATGGCTATTATATATATTTTTATTTCATAATTTAGATATTTGTTTGCTGTTTGTATGTTAGTATTATTTTAGCTATTCACATTTTCTGAATTGTATTTTGTTTTGTTCTGAATTACAGTAAACTTTTAAGAAATTGCTAACAACTTATGTGATGTAAACTTGACTTGATTTTTTTTACTGCATTTCTTTTTATACAAGCAACATTTTAAATATAGCTTTTTTTTTTTTTTACTTTAAAATAACCAGCAACATTTAGAAAACTGGACATTTTAATGTTTTTGGAATATTCCAAATCAATGTTCATAGAACATTGTATTTTTGATCAAATTTAAGTGGAAAGAATGTTGCAGGAATGTTATGCTAACTTTAAAATAAAAAATACAAAATTGATAGCTGGGTGGCAGCTGTGGCTTCTGTTTAATAATGTGAATGAGACATAAAACACACTTGTTATTCCATGTTGCCATTATATTAGAAGTCCTGAAGAGTTTCCTGTGTTTTGTCTTTGTTAAAAAACGTTTATTATTTTGTATAGGGTTATGGCTATGTATATGGTTATGTCAAATTCAACATAAATTGTTGCTATAGAAACACTAATATATACTTTATATACTTAATAATATAACCTATTACTTAAATTACAGCCAGAACTAATGTAACATTTGTGGTTGTAGCAACCTTCAATTAATCAGATAAAGGTATTCAATTCTGTGTTTTACTGAACAAAAATATTACATATAAAATATAAATAAAAAAGATAATTTTGTGCTTAAATCTTTTTAGTAGGTTAAACTAGTTTTAGCTTTGCATCAGGATATACAAAAACACTTAATAGAAGTCAAAGCATGTACTGACATTAACATTCAGTCCCCTAAAGCATGTCTGCACAATTTAATCAGCTTCACAAGAGGAAGGTGGAAAACAAGTGTGAAGGTGAAAACGAGACGAGAGCCCCCTGAGATTTATCTGAACTTTCTAAGAGATCCAATTAAATGAGAGCGATAAAAAGACAAACACTAGCGGATGATCCTTTGTCTGGTGTTCTGCCTGTACAAAATGCTATTTGCTTTGAGCAGTACCAAGAGAAATAATCTTAACTGTTATTGGGGTTTGATCGTGTTTTTTTTTTTTTTTTCTTCAAAGTAAACACAGACTGCAATGCTCACAAAAGTGGTTGATGCTGAAGTGCTTATCACATCATTCTGTTTTCAAGAAGTTGCAATGCACATTTTATGTGCAGGTAACACCATTGTGGGCACACAAAGTCCAAAAATAACACAGTGAGTGTAATTGATTCTCCACAGGGTTCACCACAGCATGCTTTCATGCATCCTGAAATACACAACGATAGTCCAAACTAAGCCCTAGTCACGCATCCCAGCAGTTAGCTTGCTAGCAACAAGAGTGGCTTCAAATAACAACAACAGCCTCGCAAGACCTTAAAAAACCTTACAAGACTTAAAAAACACAACCAACACTGAATTTCTGAGAAAGTGAAGGTCAATACTTATATTTATCATGTGTGGAAGAGAATGCTAAACATTTAGATACCCATCATACTGCATAGTAATTGAAAAGACTGGAGACTGTTGTGTTTGTTTTTTTGTTTTTTTAAGGACAATACTGATTACTTGGGCCCTAGATGTCACACATCTCATTCTGAACTCAAAGCAAAAGTGGAATCATTCCCCTGACTGCACAGTGGTTTATTTTCTGAGCACACAGCCCACTGAGCAAGCTGGCTATGCTGACAGGCATAGCCATAATCGGGCTAAGTATTCTCTCCTTTCTTAAGTCAAATTCACAGCAGCACCAAGAAAATCTTTATTGTGAGTCCTTGTAACTTCATTGTTTTGCACCAAATCACTCTAATTACTTTAGTAAGTGTTGGTGTTAAGCACACATCTATAGATAAATATATACATTAATGCATTTAGATAGCCATAGGGACTTAGGAAGCTGTCACCAAGTTGCAATAGAGTTTAAAAGGAAACATGGCAAGCACATGACACTGTTGCCAAACTTATTAACAAATTAAAAAAAGGAAGTGTTGACTAACCAGGAAGTGGACTTCCATGAAACACAAATGATGTGGTGCTGGTATACACAGTCTTTTTAAAATGTGGTTATATACTAGCATGAGTGGCTTTCAAACAACGGCATCTAGACAAGACTGCAACTCGATATGAGAAACATGAACACACAATAATGCTAGAGTTCTGGGAAGGTAATATCAACCCACATTTCTCTCATGGGACTGGAATTTCAGACACAGGATAAACAGAGTCTGTGACTAAACTACGCATATTAAATTCACGTCAATAATTATAGTGTAATGGGAAAATAAGTAAAACCTCAAGCAAGTTTTTTCATAGCAATGATCTATGCCTCTGATATATACACTCATTAACATAAAGCTCATTTGATATGGTATGTTTCATGGCAGGTCTGTGTTGTTGTTTACCCTGGGTTAACAGACAGTAATTCAAGCTTCTGCATTGTTAGCCATCAAAGCTTTTGTCAAGTCAAGAGAGCAAATTTAGCCATGCTGTTCCTTATACACTCTGCATGCTTCCATGTTATGCAGCATGAGTAGTACTTTTAAATGATGCAGTTGAATGGCTTTGCATGTTTTAGAGGAAGCACATGTAGCCTTCAACCTCCGATGTGAGTAGCTGTGGTATGATAAAGTAGAGCTTGCTAGAGGTGGGAATTTGCAAAAAAAAAATCAAATTGATTTTTAAATATAGTTTGCCTTTTATATTTTCTTTGTATTTGACACTGTTTAATTGCACATTTGCCACTTAGTTTTGTAGGTTTGTAAAAAATCTTAATACATAAGCCAATTTATGACTATAAATCATGAGATTATGGTCTGCTTTTGCAACTAGAAAGAAAAATCGTTCCCATTATTTTGTTATACTACTCATTGTCATTAAAGCTTACTACAACAGTTGTTTGAAATGTGTATGTTATATCTTCATTTATGTTTTTTTCCCTAATTTCTATGGGCTGATATATTCCACACATAGGCACACATAAGTCTACTATTAAAGTAAATTTACTCTCTAAGCAAGAAGGTTAGAAAAACGTTTAACTCTGGCCGGAAAAACAAGCTTGAAGTGTATCAGTATGGGAAGATTCTTATGATACTCAGTGAGAGCTCCAAGTTCCTACTGAACCCACTTGAGGCTTTGCTACTAAAGAAAATCTGCTAACTCAACTAACATTCAAAGCCAATTTATTTACCTTGAGTTTACTATCTGTCTGTGCAGATAAATCACTCTTGGGCACTGGGTTATAAGATAAATTAGCATCTTATATTTAGTCTGAAAAAAGAAAACTAGGCATCCATAATATGCAATTAGTATCCTGATATGGCTGGGGACTGGACCAATAGTTTAGACAGGTGTGTGTGGTTGAGTAATCTGCTGAGATTGTCAGTTAAGTATCCAGATGTTTCATCAGCCAGTTGGATAATAATAAGATATCAAAGAGTTCCTGTGGGATAGCTATGAGGCCCTCCAGCTCTATCTAAGCTCTTCAGAGTCATTTTTTCCTTTCCCATCGCACCTACACTAAGCTTAATAACCATGAAAGGCTGAATTACTCAACTCTATGCCCCACAGTGAACTCTTGGGAAGAGTGACTTAGGAATACTGAAGAGGAAAGAGGGAGAGAGAAAAAGAGAGAGAGTCACGTGTCAGATTCACAGAGTTAGTTCCAATTATCACTTTTCTACACATGGTTGGCAGTTCAATTTTGCAGCACAGGGCTTAATCCTAAAACGTACACAGTGTGGAGGAGGAAGTAGGGAATTTACTCTGAGAAAATTTGCTTATGGTAAATGGCTAGAAGGGTTATGTGGATGTGTGTTCAGGACAATCAACTTAAGCTACCGAACCAATAATATGGGCTTATGCAACCATTTACAGTACAGTAGTCTGATTACATTTTATCATTATCATGTTCAGCAACAGAAAAGGGAAAAATATATGAGTCTTTGGGAAATACTATGCAGTATTTTTTTTTTAATATCTATTTGGCAACAGGCACATAGCCGACCAAGGATGTTAAATAATTTTCTTATTTAAGTCAAGTCAAGTCAAGAAGCTTTTATTGTCATTTCAACCATATATAGCTGATGCAGTACACAGTGAAATGAAACAACGTTCCTCCAGAACCCTGATGCTACATACAACTACAATCAAAGAAACATAAAACACAGGGCTAAGGACTAGTAAGTGTCCTCGCCACATAAAGTGCATGCGTGCAACCTGGTGCAAACAGGGCAAAGACACAAAACACAAAATAGCTCCGCCAGTAAACCTGTTGGTTATTATTGATTATATACCGATTAAAAGGTATGCTGACAATGTGAAATGTGGAGGCAATGTGAAGCTGTTTTTTAGAATGTACTTAATGTTATTTTGAATGGTTATATTCTTTTTATATCATCCCAGAGGTTAATTGTTTTACACAAACGCACCGAGGCTTAGATTTCGAATGACCAGTCAGAGTAAATCACTGAGGATTCAGACTTGCTAATTGAGAATCTCTCAAAGGGACTTTTTCAATCTTCCTAGACCTCAATCTCTTTCTCTCTTGTTCAAATGGAATAATAGTCCACCACTGACCCCTAAAATTAAATGGCCCATAATTTCACTTATTTGTGCCAGTGCACATCGAAAGGAAATGGCATTTTGTAAGAAGGTAGAACATTTTGGTAGAAGGTAGAACATGTTGTTTAAATTTTTTTTATTTTTATTGAATTGCTTGTTTTGTAGCTGTTCAGAGTTGTGTTTGTAGATTGTCAGAAGTCATACTGTGGTTAAAATTAACTTGCCAACTTGAAGCAACCTCACATGTATGTGAAATGTACACATGAAATGTATGGATCGTAAATAAATGGAAAAAAATGTCCAAGTGTAAAAATCTTTTCAAAAATATGTTCTTGAATTATTTTTATTTTTAAGAGAATAGTCATTATTTGGTTATCTGTCATATTTTATGCAACCAAATATGGGCCTGATAACATCATAAATGGAACCAGGTTTGACGCATCATCAAGAGATCTATAGCATTTGTTTAATTCATGGCAAAATTTCCCAACTAACAATTTGTTGTTAAGACTATTAAAAGCTTAATATTTGCCATTTGGGCTTGGCGCATTGCTTTTCCCCCCAGAAATTTATATTCAATAAATATTAATTTGAACGATTGTTATAGAGGTTTATGACTCCCAAATGTACGGGGCCAGGACCTTTATGAAAAACACTTGCTGATATTAACTTTATGGGTCTGCAGGACACCGATAGAACGCTTGCTCTCCTGCTGGCAGTTCAATTGTAGAGGCAAAGGAAACTGTAGAGTTTGAAAAGGTCAGCCTTAAGTTCGAATGCTAATAAACCTAATATTTTGTCTTTGCTCACTTGCTGTGAGACAGCTATTTTCAGGACTGAGATGTCACACGTGTACTGTAAGTTAGGGGACAGCCATTTTTATGTCATGTGAATTGTGTTATGGTGAAAACAGTGCACTTATACGAGCTGCACAGTTAAAAAAGATGTACCCATGTGATTTCATCATAGTGGTGCTTTGTGTGTAGCCAAGCAGACAGCGGTTTTCCGCAGCTATTTACTTTTATTAGAGCCGTGGTTAGTTGCTTGCACCAAAGCAATGCTTTTTTTAGGTAAGCTTTTTGATTACACTATTTATATTGTGCAGTACCTAATAATATACATTCATGGAATAATTAGTGTTTAGAAATGGAAATATATGGACACATTTTAGATGCAATATAAAAAGCACATTGCAAGATTTGCAGCTGAGGCCAATCAAAGATTGTTTATTCATAAAGATTGTCCTGTCTTCATATTTAAATGCTTCATGATTTAGACCATAAATGTACTGATATTACAAAAATAAATTGAATATCAAAGTCCTTGTCAGTAATTGTGCTTTCATAATAATTCCTATTGTTCTTAGGAAACATTTTGTTTTAGGAACAACTTCAAACCAATTCAAACTTCATTATCTTTACAGCAACTCCTATTTCTCTTTTCTTTACAGCAGTAGGGACTAAGTACTAAAGAAGTAGGGAGCATGACAAAATTTGTCTATATAAACTTTTAATTAACTTCCATAAACCGTAGATTTACAAATGTAAAGAAAAAATACAAAATTTTTTATTTATTTTGTAATGGAGGCCAGAGACATAAAGCTAATATATAAACTACACCATGAATTATTGTACTGTAACCTCACCTGGAACTAAAATCATGTCTTGTTATCAAAATAAACCAAAACTAGTCTTGGCTATGAACTTAATTTGTATGTTTGAGTACTGCATCTAAGAATAAAGATACTCACTGTTTTGAGGCTGATGGTTCAGGGGCTTTTGTAAAGATTGTTTGCATAACAAATTCTAATAGATGCCATTTTAATCCACAACCTGGTTGCCATTGCCAGGAGGTGAAGACTTTGTTGTACATCCACCTTGTCTCCAAATAGACACCAAAACTTACCATGCACCGAAATAAGAAGTAGAATTGTTTTCTGGAACTCAAAATCAATGTTTAGCATCCTGAATTAAAGAAAGCAGTACATACAGTATATGGTATACCAACTAATTCTGCATGAAATAAAGTCTTCAAAAGAAGTTCTTCAAAAAGTTAAAACAACATTGCTGTTGGTGTTACAATAAGATGCTAGTGATATTCTCTCCATTATAGCATTTATAAAATGTTGCTGATCTTTTTAAAAAAGTGTGGCCTGCCAGGTAAAAAGTTTTGAACAGCCTATATGAACTTATTTGGATTGAAAATCATAAAAAAAAAAGGATGAGAGGAATACACTGAAATGAAAATAAAATAAATATTTTCAAGATTAGTTATAAGTAAACTAAGTGTTAGAATCAAAAACCATGTTGCCTCTGCTAGGTGGATTTAAGGCTGGATCTGGATCACTGTAATACATAAGAATATGCAAGAGTACATGTGTCTTTCAATTGACACCAACATGGTTCAGGATGAATTCTAAGAAAAATCTAGGCTTATAGGGAAATAGTAGCTCATTGGTTAAAACATATATATATATATATATATATATATATATATATATATATATATATATATATATATATATATATATATATATATATATATACATACATACATACACACACACACACACACACACACACACACACACACACACACACACACAAAATAATATATAATTCTATGGCTAATAACTGCTGTAAACCCAATCACTCACTTTGTAATTAATTGAAAATATATTTACATATGCAAATAATCCAATGGAGTCCTTGAAAAAATGTTTGCCATGCTCTCTAATGTATTGCTTGTGCCATTGTTTAATAGCTATGGGCTTCCATTCCGCATTTAATTGTAGTGAAGTGAATAGGAAAGTAATGACTTTATATAAGTTTAAAATTTTAAAAGCATTCAGAAGTACATGGCAGTACAGGTAGCTAGGAAAATTGCAGTTTTATTGCCAGTTCTTATATTAGAGGCTTCACCACCATCTATAATGCTGGAGTCACAGCACAGTATTAAAGTGTATGCATTTAGATGAATTTCTAGGGTAAGAGTCGGCACTGCATCATTACAGACTTTGTAAGTGCAGGCCCATGATGTACATTTGACTGAAGCTTATGCTTGAGAAACTCTTTGCATAATTACCAGTAGAATCTTCTAGACAACACAATCCTGTCATCAGTTGAATGACACAGTACATTCAGTTAACAGCCCTTTTTACGTTTATTGAACCGAAGCAAACTTGTTCGCCAAATTAACAAAACAAAAAGAAGACTGTCCTCTATCTGACTTTAGGGGGGACAAAATTATAAAACAAGTGGCACACTGCATTTCTAATTCACAATCTGTTTGTGTATGCGTCAGTGTTTTTTGCTGAGATCCGGGAACACTACTTCGCATCTGATTTCTATGCTGGTACAATGCAGACTCTACAGAGCTTAAGCTTACCGCAGTAAGGCATGCTTCACAGGGGATCCCACGTTTCAAGACTGACTTTATGAGCACGACACTCGGCCGCTCTGGCAGCAGAGCAGAAACACAGGACCATGAGCAATTCTATGAAATCACTTTATTCTCAGTGTGTGGTGATTCCATTAAGGGGTGTGGTACAGTGTTAAATCAGTCTAAAATGGGCATGCAGTGGGAGCTAACAGGTGAAGCGATTAGGACACAAGAGACACACACAGAAGTATCTTTAACAACCTTGCCTACAGCGCACACCATATGCATGCATACAATTTGCCAAAGAAGAGAAACAAAATAATGCACAAAAAAGAGCAACAGATTTTTTCCTCTTAAAAATACAACACCAGAAAGACAACAGGAAAAAGATACAGACATAAAAACCACAGCAAGAATCGTTTATCTTGTATCAGCACAAAGGACACGATTAAGGACAATGTAGAGAAACAACACACATTTACATTCAAATCACAAGAATGAAACAGCTCATAGTTTTCAGTCAGGCAGTTTGTTGATGCTATGAACATGCGAATGAAGAGGACATGGTCAAAGGTGAGAGCTAAAATTCTGTGTACGTAGGTTTATGTGTGTGTGTGTGTGTGTGTGTGTGTGTGTGTGTGTGTGTGTGTGTGTGTGTGTGTTTGTGCCTTGAGTTTGATTTTGATTTTGATTTTGATAAATATATGTTGGTTTGGAAACTGTCACAGATTATTGGGTGGCAGTCTGAGTAAACAGAAACACTGCTTAATTTTGAATGTCAAAATATAGAAGAATTTTGAAATGCGAATTTGGTTACATTTTGGACAGTATCTTACTCTCACTCAAGTATAAAACATTTTGGACATGAAATAATACAAAGACTCAAAGTAAAATTAGAATGCATGATGATGTGGTGTGATAAATAATGTCAAAACAAGAGTAAAAACTTATTCCACATTAAAAACTTATATTACATATAAGCCCACTCTTTGGTTTAAGAAAACTTTTGTTGTAGAGGAGATGGGCAGAATGAATGGGTGATGGAGTTTTCTGGGCAGTGTTCCCACTGTACGTTAGCAATCATCTCACAGGACACAATGTGTGATCGACAACAATGAGTGAAGCTGAAGGCAGTTTATACACGTTTAAATAAAACACAGTAAGTGTTGTGCACTAGACTTCAGTCTATTATGTTACACTAATTATTTGTTAATGGGAGGATTTCTCTACTGTATACTGCAATCATTTCATACAATTAAGCAGCATAACAGCACACTAGTTTGGACTAGCACAGTAAGATCCTTTATATTTGTTGCTTTCAGCAGTACATGGCAGGACAGATAGCTATAGGGTACAATGTATATTTGTAGGCTTCACTACTATTTCTTAGAATCTTTAGAATTGGAGCCACATCACATTATTTGATGCATTTAGATTAGATCTAATCAGTCCAATCTAAATGCATCAATGCTTCAACAGCTGCATATAAATCAAAAATAAAATAATCTGGGAAATCAACCGAGGCCAGATGGAATGTTTGGAATATTCGGAATGTTTTAAGCAGTCCAGTGGCAGCTGATAGCTAACTACATTTCTCTGAGCCTAAAAAATGTCATGAACTCCACATTTTAAAAATTTCAACCGTGTGAGAATGATTTCACCTGAATATATAATAGTTCATAGTTGTTATTTACTCTAATACAAACAGTATCAGCATTATTTGAAATGTAAGCATGTTTTCGAACATTATACAAAGCCACTGTTTTTTTGTTGATTTTTTTTTTTTTATTCAAAGAAAGTTACAATATGAGCTATGGCTCATCCGAGATAGCTGATCTTGCATCACTGACGAATGCAGACCCATTCTTTTCCTTCTAATCGGTTGCTACAAATGACTATCACAATGACACTGACTGACAAAAACTTAAATAAAGGTGCAAATAATCTTATCAACACAGGTTGAGGCAACATTGACAGAGCACGGCTCAGAAAACCAAACCGCGTTTTAAACCTACATTGAAACTCACACTGACAAATGAAACTAAATTCTCTGCTCCCTGCTTTAGCTACACACATCTCAATTGTTTTGTTTGACTAACAATAGTAAGACAACACAGTATCTGAACACTAACATTCTTGAATTAATTATTAAGTTTGAAATACATAATGATGAAGATTGTCTGTTATTGCTGATCTGGGAAAAGATTCCCATAATTAACCAACGGACACAGGACATCTTCATTCTAAAGCAAATATTGCACTGTTGTCACTGTCTGCTCACTTAAAGTGTACGCACAACTGAGTTGTGTGTATAAACAAATATGTAAACACTGAATAACTATATTCATTATTGTACAGAGATGACAATGAAGATTACATATATGGATTTATAAGTGTGTAATATATATATATTTGTAGAGCCCTATTGGTCCAATTGTAGCAGTATGCACTCAATGTCACGCTGTCAGTAGGAGCTAAGATAAGCTATTTTGATTCAATATAGCACCTAGCTCTATGTTTCACTCATCGTAACTACATTAACATGCCTGACACACTTTTAGACTGGGACAATGAGTTTACACACAAGGGATGTACTGTCATTTTTCTAAAGGAAGAGCTTTACATATATAAGGTAGCATGTATGAGTCAACAAAATCAAAGAACCAGAATTATTGCCTTAAATATCAATGTATTTCATCTAAAAAAGTCAAATGAAATGTATACAGTGCATTCACAAGATTGCCATGCTTAAAAAAAAGATGATTTTGTTCCCCCTCTGCTTATTTCCATTTTCCAAGATGTCCAGTCATTTATAACAATTTAAAATAATGAAATGCTATGATAAATGGTGTTATGGTGATTTTTACATACAATTATACACTTCTACTACATGGCTTTAACAATAATATCTTTAACAGAACAGCAAACATGAATCAAAAGTACAATATGGTTTGGAGGACTTACTCCAAGTTAAAATTATGGCTTTTGCTCTTAGTAATTGTGTTCATAGATATTGTTATATTCTAATATTCATATATAGACTTTTTATAAGCTATTTACAAACAAAATATGTGGCGCTTGGGTAACTTGTCGTTCCATTGACTGGACTCTGCCATTAAATGTGTTTTTAATTTGAAAAGACAAATGTATTTGCAATTTTAGTGCACAACTGTAGATGTGATTTCTGGATCAAACACTCCAAATTAAAGACTACATTCATGGCATGTTCAATGAGTCCAGTAAGTTTGGAACTAATGAGTGAAGGGTAGGGAGAAAGGGGATGTGTGGGGTTGAATGTTATAACATTAATGACAGGTTGAATAACAACACCTTTATGGATGTGTTACTTCTTATTGAACATGTCTACAAGAGAACCTGGAAGGAACTTCATGACTGTGTCCACAATACTCTCTTCCTCATCCTCGTCATCACCGCAGCCAGTGGGCACAGCTTTCTTCGGACGAGTGAGACTGCCTTCGGACGCCTGCTCCATGGCAGCCTGAGCCTCGGCCTCCTTCTCCTCCTTCTTCTTTATGCCATACTAAATTTACGACAACAATTTACATTTACAACAGAGAAGAATCTGAGTTGTCTAAATTATTGTTATTATTCTGTTAAAATGTTGACATTAATTATTGTTACGTTTTACATTAAACCCATTTGATTCAAAATGCCAGTCAAAGAGGCAACTATTTATAAGAACTCAATAATACATTTAGCTTTAAAGATGGTGACTTTTAATTCCTATAACTGTAAAAAAACATCACTGGCTTTCCTTCACAGACCACTGATACTTAACAACCAGCATAAATCTAAGCAACTGCATGTCAAAAACTGTAAACTGTATGCCCGTGACTCTAAGCCTGTGACTGTATGTCCATGACTGAAGCCTGTGACTGTATGTCCATGACTGTAAGCTCATGATGTTGGCAGAATGCCACTAGGCAAAGCTTCCCAATTCCTCTAATGTTCTGACAATTAGCCCAGTGGTTCACATAAATTCATTTATACTACATGCATTTGTTCATTTCAAATTAATGTTCTGATTAAAAGGCCTTGGCAAATACTGACAGAGAAGAACATTTTATTATACATGTGTTTAGATTTCAAATGGTCTCCAAAAGTCACTAATGCAAAAAGAAACCTAAATTATTTAGCCTTGGGGTTTAGTGATGTTTAATTTTTTTTTTTTTATTGTGTGTATTAACATTTCGTCTGTTAAATATTCTAAAAATTGCTTTAATATTAAATATTGTTGTGGGAGGAGCATTCGTTTTTAAGCACTTGAGAGTTACTTAAGGGGAGTGATTGAGTTTAAATCTCAGCTCGACTAAGCTGTCACTGTTTGGCCCTTGAGCAAGGCCCTTAAACCTCAACTGCTCAGTTGTATAAATAATATAATTGTAAGTTGCTCTCAATAGGGCATCTGCCAAATGCCATAAAAGTAAATGTTACACAAAAGCAGATCCCTGCCAAACCCAAGTTCAGCACACTTGGAGCTTCCTCTGTATTTCAGTCACATCTTCAGAAAATGTCAGGATGCAGTCAGAATCCTTGTGACAAATTAGACCCATGGGGTGAGTCAAAGAAATGCCTTTCTTTATCCCTGAGATGCAAACTACGGGGCTTTGCATATAAATTTATCTCTTCTAATCAAACTCTGTTAACTCACAGTCGGAAATGATTCACCATTTCATGCACCCATGCACATAGGCCATTAGCTCCAAGAACCAACATAACCTAACACAATACTCACCATTTAACAACTGCTGCTAAGTTATTCTAACAGTCGATACACATAACATTGGGACAACAAATAATTCAAAGCCTCTTAATACTTTTACACACATACTACCTCAACCTGCAATAAGACAGTCACCACACTGAAATGTGTGTTAATGGGAAGTGAGAAATCCATTGTAAAGAGTGCATATCTATTCAAAGTAGGGAGTCTCACTATTGGCACACAGTGGGAGGCCAATTTAGCAATGTAAATCCAACCTCCCTTTTGTTTTTATCTCTTAATGTTTTACTGTTCTTTTACTTTTCTCCGTGATTTTATTTTGATCATTTGGTGTATCCTACAGTAATATGGAAAATGACAAAATCTTAATCATATAATATTGTACTATACTGAAATGTATAAAAGGCAAAAAACATTTTTAAGTATTGTCTGGCATTTGTAATTTATCTCATGACTCGATTGATTATTTATATAAACATCAGTATAGGTTTAATTGACTTAACACAAAGAAATGATAGTTATAATAAAAGAAGATTCATAATTTAATTTATTTATTTTTATTTACGAGCCTGATGAATATATGAGTAAAAGTTGTTATCTGTTTCTGTATTGGTTTTGCTTGTGCATTGTTTATATGGCTAAATATCTGTATGTGAATTGTTCTTTAGCTACTCTAGCAAATTAATAATCAATAATGGGGAATTATTCATGCAATTCCAGCATACCTCCATATCTATACAATAGTGCATATGTGTGTATATGTCAATTAAAACATTTATCAAATTGGTTCAACCAATGAAAAACTTGGTCAAGTAAAGTACTATGAATGTTAAATCCTGCCATCTCTAAAGCCATATTGTAAAAAAAAATGCTATGTGACAGTGTTTAGGGTAAGTCAAGGACAGACAGCCTCTTTGTCTACAGCAAAATGCTCAGCAATTCTAAGCTGTCACTTTTCCCCTGCTCCAGATCAACACAAGTCCTTTCTAACTGATACAGAGTCTACCACTCAGCAAATGTTTGTATGCTTATACCTATATGTATGAGTCATAATATGCTGGTAACCTTGACAGGATTTTGTATATGTGTGTGTATATATATATATATATATATATATATATATATATATATATATATATATATATATATATATATATATATATATATATATATATATATATTTATATATATATTTGACACTACAAAAGTATTATCTTTATATCTTCATATACATTATTACTACACACTACTGTACTATAATAAGTTCCATTTGGATCTTACTTTATCCCTGATGCCCTGTCGGATTGATTCCCTCTCTGCTTCCATTTTTGCATATTTAGCCTTCCTCTCTTCTTCTTGCTGTCGGAGAGCCTCTTGTCTTTCCTCTTCCTTCTTCTCAGCATCAGGGTCCTTCTCTTCCTTTTCTCCCAGCATTTTGCCCATGTCTTTGGTCGCCCCTAACAAAAGAGGGAAAAAAATCAGATGAATCAAAGGATCTCAGATGAATAGATATCACAATGCAATACATCACCCCATGAATTCTCTTTAACACGATTGGGATGGAAAAAAAAGAAAATAAATGAGTTCCCTTGCTTATTCTGTGTCTTTTATATTCCCTCACTGTGGCCGCTGCTGCCTATTTCAATGCAACAGTGGGACAGGAGGGACAATGGGTCAGAACAGTACAATGTTAACACAGTAAGCGAGATTGCAGGATGTGGACCATGCAGATAATAAGTTCTGATTATCTCAACCATCCATTTATCACAAACGCAGCCAGCACTTGTTAATGTCTCTGAATGTGCACATTAACAGTGGCTGTATGTGTTTCACTGTAGTTCTCTACTGATGCTTGGACTGCATTAATGGAACGTCCGGTCTTTACAAGCTGCTGACTGTCTGTACCAAATCGCCTGCCATATTCAGTTCTAAACACAAAGCTGTGTATTGTACCTGACAGAACATCTCTGGATAAATGAAAGCTGCGCTTTTCATCTATCACAAATCACAATCAATGTACTTGATGTTAACACACATTGTACAGAACACTGCATCAAACTTTAATTACATCAACTGATACTAACAAGCAACTTATTAAAATAATTCAAAACAAGGTCATCGCAAGTTTCAGAAATTTCACACATTTATTTCCAGAAACGATAATGGAAGCTGATCAGTGTGGAGAAGAATGGACTGAGGGAGAACAAGTCTAGTACATGGATGACTGAGATTTTCCTTTTAGAAAACATCCACAGTTGCATCACAGCAGTGTGTAGAAGTCTCCCAGATGTCTCTCTGAAAATCAGGACAATTTTGTTAAAAGATTTTTGGGGTATTTTATCCAATTCTATTTAAATTTAATGATTTGCCAGTTCTCACACACTCAATTTTAGCTCTGCAATGCAACAGCTACCAAGCAAGCAGAGTTAATGTTTACACAAACTTATCTGAAATGTGGAATGGGATTCAAAAAGCAGGTGTCCACAAGCTTTTGTCCATATAGTGTACCTGAGGTCACTGATGCCACGGACTATTAAGTGTCTCAACACAGAAGAGAGCAATCCCATCCCTTACACATCAAGAGGCATAGCCATTTCTTGGATTCTCAGCTTTGGGTAGTTATTGATATTAAGGTTTAACTTCACCAACAGGATGAATCATTGGTTCAGAGCTGTAGTTGGTTTTAATTTGAAGGGAGAGTTCATCCTCATTTGTTAAACACCTCCCAGATTCATTATCATGTGGCAAATTTTAAAATGAATTTATTTAGTATGCTAAGAGATTTAAATAGAGCAAGCCTACAACAAACTGATTATCATTAACCATTATATTCATACTTTTGACTTGACATACTTGTGCCTGTGTGTTTGGATTTAGCAGCAGAAATACACTATGGATTCAGTTCTCAGAGTCTTCAGAGCCTTTAGTGTTATTTTGCTAGCTAAAATGTACTCCCTTGTTGAAGGTTTTGCTTTGCACAAAATATCATATTAAATATTAGAACAGTCAATAAATCGCATCCTAGTGAGTTTTCTTAAAACCTTTTCATAAAACTTTGAAGTTGACATTGAAATTTTACCTGTTGTTTGTTTGCAGCTCGAAAACATCCTGTTACACTGCATTTGATGTCATTTTGTCCATTCCTGATAGCATAAACTAGCATAACACACTCCCATCACTGAGATAGTCACACCAGGCAAAATGCCTTTCTACCTGTAAGGTGCAGTGAGGAGAGGATATGTCCATATATACTTCAATGGAACTGAAAATGGGAAGCTCTAGCTAGAATGTTCCAACAAGCAATTTGATTAAATTGTATAGCTTTTTTAACAATATACATTGTCACAAAGCAGTATTTAGATTCCTTAGGAACAAGTCAAAGACAACAGTGGCAAAAGAAAAACTCCCTGAAACAACACAAGGAAGAAAACTTGAGAATCTAAAAATGGAACCCATCTTCTTCTGGGTGACAGCAAAAAGTGGGATTATAAATCATTACAGTATACAGTTGTAGCAAACATGTCAGAGCTGATCAATGCAGATATATCCAGGCAGCTTGTATCAAACTGCAAGAACTTCTACAGAGCCAGGACATATAGCTGGATATGGTAATTTAGATGCATTTCACTGAGGTTTGTGTTTATCATATCATAGCCACTGCATTTTCCTGTCACTATACTAAAAAATCAAAGAAACTGTCCAAACTGCTGTTGCTTTAAGTTGATTATAATTACAATGCTATTGTTTTGCCTTATATTATGTTTATTAGCATGATCAGTAACTAGACAAAAGACACCGCTACACTATTATTAATGATTTGTTTTTGTCTTGAGAGACAGTGTAGTTTTAGAGACTTAACACAGATTCCTCAACATTGCTTCTTTTACCAGTTTTATATAGACTGAAATTCATATATCATAGATATATTAGGTTAGCTATATTAGATCTTATTTAAGTTAGACTATATTGATTAATTTTTTTTATAATGGTACAGCTTTGACAGTACTGTGACAGTGATTATTCTTTCTTTTTTTGTTTTTTTGTATTAACAAAATGCACAGGGATTTGTATAGTGGACACACAACATCTACAGACCTGTAAAATGTATGTAACTGTTGATATAGTAGTTTTTTTATGTAAGAAGATGTTGTAAAACAATGAACATAGCAATAAATTATTAACAGGAAGTTGATGGTTTGGGAAACTGATGTGGTGTAAGTGGAATTAACCATTATAGGGCAATTAGGTATTGGAAAATAGAGGGTAAAAGTAAGTGCAGTTACACAGACTGAAATATAGTGTTCTACTAGATAAAAGCTGGATGTGTTGGATCAATTTTGAAAACCCATGGGTCCAAGTGAATATGAGTGTATTTATAAGAAAGAGAAATAAATGTATATATTTTGTATTGTTAGCCTTAGGAACAGTTAAGCACAAATAGAAAGATCCCTAAATCCTAAGTGACACCGTATTGGGTTGTTTTCTTATGTTATTGAATTTTTGTCATGAGTAGCATTCTGAATACCATTAGCAACCTCTGGGTCTGAAATGCCGATATTCGTTGGAGCGTATTCCCTGTGGTCTACATTTTGCCTGAGGAAAGGAAACACAAAGTGTTGCTAAGATTAGCTTGTATTACAGAAAATTAGTTCCAATATATGTTGAGCACACAAATGTGGCATGCAAGCTATATGAATAGGGAAAAAAACATTTGAGTAACCATATATTTAATATTTAATAATTATAGAACTATTGGAGATTTAAGCCTGCAAATTCCCAAACTATTTACTTATTCAGCTGGAACTACTATAAATTATGCAATAAATAGAAATGAAAAAAATTGGAGAGGTGGGGACAATGAAACTGTGCCATGGCTTCTGGGAGTTCAGGATTAAAAAAAAAAGCAAGTAGAAGGCACCTGTTTTGCTGAAAAGAATAATTTGTAGTTTAATCTTTGCTTTTGCCTAAGCTTTGTCAAACAACCAAACAAAATTGGCTTGGATAATGAGAAAAATCCTTTCAGACATAAACCAAGTATGTGTTTACACACCCAACTGATTGTGTGTGTGAGTTTGCCATGCGCAATACATCTCTGCACTTCCTTGCATTAATGATGATTATATTCGCACTGCAGTTTTCTCCTATCTGAGCTACTACGTGTTTCATTATCTGTTTTTAATTAAGGCTGTTTTCTCCTGCATCGCTATCTCTCCGCCGTGCAGCGCTGCTAATCTGAGCTCTTAAGGCTAATTAGCTCAAGTGATCGTGACAGAGTTGCCATGCCGCCAAGCGAGACAGCTGTGTCCCAGAAGTCTTTGCGACATTGCAGTGGAGATCTGTGCTGCCAACTGTGCAGGAACTCAGCAAGTGGTTCAGCCAGGCACAGTAAGATTACCCTGTGATCTGTTTATAGCAAGCCGCTAGCTGGCTTAAACCAAAAAAGGCCTGGGACTGCTTTTTTACTGTACCCCAGTTAACACAGATGTGAGAATGCTTTATTTTGGTTGTTTAAACTGCATGCAATGAAATTAATTTGTGTGCATGAATTGGAAATACAGTCATTCTGATTATTTTTTTAAGTGGCGAAAAATCTCTTGTAGAAATACATGTTAAGAGGAACATGTGACAGGCAAAAATGATTGCATCATAAAAACAATGTCAGGTTTTAATATACAAATGAAAGCCATGTAGCACAGATTTTGTGTATTCATAGAGCGAGGTTTTCTGACAAAACCCGAAAAACTGCACATGCTGTATTATATATATATATCATATATGCCCATGATCGTCAGAGCATATAGCTAGACTTGCTAGAGCTGCATTTTTAATGCAACTAAATGTGTTTATCATATCATAACTGCCACTAGCATTGTAATGTAAACAATGTGGAAATTTAAATACTGCAGATGCTGTGTGTTTTATAGAAGTATATTGCTATTACTGTATCTTGTGTTTTGCCAGCATTGTTGTGGTCGATAGCTGGAAAAGAGACACCACTTCACTACTATAGATGATTCACTTCTGTATAGGATCAGTACAATTACAATGAGTGAAATATGGTATTGTGCTAGATAAAGGCTGGATAACATTATGCTGGATCAATATTCAGAACTCCCGTGCCATATCCTTAGGAAAAAACGGATGATCTTTTTCTACATGTTCAGCAATGTATTATTGATTCTTTCATTAAAGGTACCACTTTATTCTGGTCAGGGTGGCAGTGGATCTGGAATGTATCTCTCACCACAGAAACAAACCAGGAGAATTCAATCTAAACGACAGTCTATTTTAGGTAACACATATATTATTTGCAATACAATCTGTTGTTTAAACACCCAATGGCCTTGAAAAGAAAGTGTTAAATGTTTTTTACACTTAGATTTCTCAATATTGCTCCATTTATAATACAGTTACTAATGTTTTTACATTTTTAGTAGTATAGGGCTATTGAATTCTTAAATAAAATTGGCTGATAAATTCTGTAAAACATCACAACTTTGAAAATGATAAAATTATACAGTACGATACAGTATATGCTGGTGCTAATACATTTTTTGTTTCTATAGTAACAACATGCACAGGGGTTTGTGGTGGGCAGACTACACAAACAGACCTGTAAAATGTGTGTAATAATTGGTTTGGTAAAGGTTTTTTTGTAAGTGTCTGCTTATGTTTTTGGAAATGGGAAAGATTTCAGGACAGAGGAGATTCTTGTGGGGAGGGTTTTGTATTTTTTTTTTATTATTGTCTAAAGAAAAAAAGTAGCATTGAGAGAAAATAACATAATTAAACATAACTATAAAAGGATCTGTATGACGTGTTTCTTAATTAAATCATGGTGGAGGTATCTGTATAACAGTCATGTATACTAACTGAGTTGAAGCTTGAGTTCTTGGAAAGATTTCGCTACAGCTATGGAGCATTATCCATATTGTTAAACTTCATGGGTGTTCTCTCAATGTGATGCAGGTCTGCCTATCAAGATTCTGAAACAGCTAGATGAAAGGAAACAGTGAGAAAATATGCTCCATTTTGAAAGAGCTCTGACCGTGACTTAAAATGGCCTGCGTTATGTAAAAATCTGCAGTGTGACAGTGTGAGAGAGGATAAAAGTGAGAAAGTGATGGAACTGGTACGCTCAATGGCTTGCATGTCCTTGAGCCTTTGTGTGTCTGTATGTGTGTGCATGCCCTCCCAGTGAGAGAGTGTGGGTGGAGGAGAACAAACTGTGCCACTCTGTGTGAGCATGTGTGAGAGAGCAAGAAAAAAAAGTGAGTGAGAAATGTATGCATTGGTGAACATTTCTTTGATTGCAAATGTTTTCATGCATTTGCAGTGTGTGTCTTGTGCGTGTGTGTGTGTGTGTGTGTGTGTGTGTGTGTGTGTGTGTGTGTGTGTGTGTGTGTGTGTGTGTGCGTGTGTGTGTGCGTGCGTGCTGGACTGTGGGTGTCGGAGTGTATGTGTGAGTGTGTGTGTGTGAGCGAAGGTCATGGCTATGCACTGAAGGACACTGAAAGGTGCAGTAGAATCCCTGTGGAGCTGAGACATGCATGTGGTGCTGTGAGAGGAGCTCAAGGACTCTGTGTTCTGTCTCCTCCATCTGTCATTTAGTGACACCTGCTCTAGGAGCAGAGCCCAGCGCCCCACCTTGCACTCCCACAGAGACATCAACTTCCCTCTCTGTAGAAAATAAACCACACCGAAACCTACAGCCTGCAGCACGCCCATGTTTTAGACACCACACAAGTATATAGTAGGTGAATTGGCCTTTAACACCATGGGTATAAATCTGTTCGAAGTTGGACACATTAAGAACGGCCAAACATGCCACAGAATTTCTTTTGACCTAATTTGTATGAAAGTAATTTTAATATTGTATTAATCTGTCATCTTTAGGTCATTCTGACATTTTATTACTCAGCTGTGGTCCTAAAATCTTTATTTACACTTTTTTATATTTACTCATTAAACATTTACTGATTACCATTCCTTTCTGGTTCTTCCTGGAATTATGGGTGCTGACACACTAAACTGACCCACATGACCCACCATACTAAATCCCATCACAGATGAGTGTTTGTGCTTGAAAGAGTACATTACCTAATTTATTTAATTATAAATTAGATAATAGTATATGTATTTTCTATGCTGATCAAACGTCTTCATTGATCTTACAATGTACGATTTTAGTTTCAGGCATGTCATGAATAGCATCCATCTTACAAAATGATCTATGCATATTTCCAGAATGTGTCAAAGGGATAATCTGCTTAATTTACATTCCAGGGTCGTTTTGTTGGGTTCTAATAAATGTTGCACCATTTATTAAAACCCAACAAAACGACCCTGGAATGTAAATTAAGCAGATTATCCCTTTAACACCCCTGTTTCCTTCTTGCCACTCTAAAAATATTATCAATGATGAATGTCAATGCATATAAAGAACCAGTTCCACCTTTTTATCACTATTAAAATAAAATGTTAAATTAACATTAATAAAATGCCTCTTATTAATTAGTTTTGCTTTTTTGTTCTTAATTCTTTTTGAAGCAAGTGAAACTTTAGTACTATGAGGAGGAGAACTTATTAGGCCTGACTCTTGTTGACCATAGTCTGTTTCAGACAGGCGATTAAGTGTTAAATGACACCCTTAGCCTGTTATGGATCTGTCCAGTGAGGCAGGGTGGGAGAGCTGACCAGCAGAAAGTGCCTTAATGAGTGTTTTATGTGAACAGAGAGACTAGACTACATATACACTGAACCTTGTCTTACTAAATCACTCTGGGGGAAACTGAACAAAATGGCAAGAGCTACATCATGGAAGATTTCTTCACTATTATCATCCGCAGCCAGAACCCAAAGTGCAGGTAATATGGAAGGATAGCAGGACTAGGAATTGCTACATCTTTGATAATGTACATCATTTTACAGCTCTAACACCCCAGTATCTACTATACAAGGATTAAGACTGGGCATTGTAGCTCATTTCCAAGAATGTAATAAAATTTCCTAAATGAAATAAAACATGATTATTTACTATTTATTAATATTAATATTTTTATTTTATTTTACATTTTTATAACATGCATGGTGGACTACATAAGAAAAAAACTAATTGAAAAGTAAAATAATTATTTTAAATACAAATAGAAGTTCTAGTTACGAGAGAATAAACGGGTATGTAAAAGAATACCCTTATTGTTTTTGAGACAAGGAAACTGCATTGCAACCAATCTTGCATAAAATCTAGTTTGTTCTAGTTCATTAATGTAACATTATTGCATGAAGAGTATTCTCCTCTACTCTAAACTTGACTATAATGTACACTAATCAATTACTTTGTGTCTCTGTTATTAATTGTTTATGATTTAGTAAAAGATCACAATTACAATGCAGTTACTTAAGTCAAACAAATGATAAGTTTGTATCATAAAAACATTTTATGAAGGAATTAATCTGTTTGTTTTGAGTCTGAACATTGTGCTTAGTACTTTGTGAACACATTATTTTCTGCTTTTAGAACACCCTGAATATAGAAAATTGAATTTTAAAGAGTGCTGTTCCTCTTTCTCTTGAATTTGCTAGCTAAAGCTCTGAAACCGGTAGACGTGATCGTAAGCAATCAGTCACACCACACTAAGCAAGTCAATTTTATTACTCATACCCTCTGCATTATCTTTTTTAAGCCAGGTTTTATGCCAGCTGTTGGTTCCTGGCTCTAGAGATAAGGATGCATGAAAGCTATGTGTGCAAAAAGTGCTGCAGTCATTCTTAGGACAGGATGGTACACTTGGTTGGGTACCAAAGATCATGCAGGGCCTCGGTCGGCACTCACAGCCCATTTATGGTTCACATGTGTGTAATGACAGTGGGTGTGTAAGACAATGACAAGAAGGCAGAACTACCCATGGTTAAGAAAATATTTGAAGTGAATACAGAATTATAGCAAATTCAGAATTCTGCCATTCATGCCCCTTGATTGCACTTCACTTTACTGTTGTTATCATGAAATATTTTGAGCAGTGGTTGGGGATGAAAGAGAATGAGAGAAGAGTTATTAAGGGTCCTGGCAGGTGAAACACATTTTAGATTCTGCTGAAATATTTGCACGTTCTGTTGTCGATATGAGGATATATCCATCATTAGCACTCAGTAAAAATGCACACTTTCTCTATAAAGTTAAGTTTGCTGAGTAAAACCTTTATAATCATTTATCTGGAGAGCCCTAAACTAACTTATATATATATATATATATATATATATATATATATATATATATATATATATATATATATATATATATATATATATATATATATTTTTTTTTTTTTTTTTTTTTTTTTTCAAATATTTTAGTAGCTCTGTGTCTTATTACATGGCTCAGGCACAAAAACTGTGGTTAACTGAAGCTAATGGTGATAAGTTTGAAAAGCAACTTTGAAGGAAAGGAAGCTATAATTATTAAGGCAAAATATAGCCCACAGAATTTAGACAGCTATATAAAAAATGGCTATATAAAACAGAATGTGTAAAACAAACAGTGTATAGAGTGATATAGATGGATAGAGAAAATTTTACTGAGTCTTTTACACTACATTACTGCTTGTCAGGTGGTGGGAAATCATCTCACTCTAGACATAGCTAAATATATTAGCAAACTAAACCTTCTGTATAGTAGAAGAAGGAGTGTTTGCACACTTTTCATAGATTTTCATATTTTAAAAAGACAACAAAAAAAAATTTTTAATACAAAAATAAACTTAACCTCTATCACTCAGAATAATGTGTTTAGTTGTTCTGACAAATACATTGCATCATTTACAAAGACAAATCCCTCACAGTCTTTTACTTTTCAGAAAACTCTAAAATACTGTACTTTTGGTGCTTCAGGCAATATATTTTAGTAAAGACTTGGACTCAGCTTTATACTGTCATTTTGAGTAATAAAATATGTAGCATTTGATAAATTCTAAATATAATAAATGAAAAATAAAATGAGGTAAACTTTTTTCATTTTCATTCTGTGCAAATGCTGCCATGCCCTCTATTATGTATTCACCTGCCACATCTTAAATCTCATTTCACTGCAGTCATCCTGACTAGATCCTGTCTTTAATGGCTCTCTTAAATGCCTGGCTGCAAAGTTGATTGAACTTGAAAATGCAGATTATCCATTAAGCTCAATTACAAATTACATAGTGCATGTTTGGATTGTCTGGCACTGTAATTGTCTTTCTCTCTCACAATTAAACCACAGCAATGTCTACTATGTTATTTGCATTCTACTGAATGGTCTTGATTATTTAGTTCCTATTATCCTAAACTGTCAATCAATTCTTTAATATTTTCCCATGTCAGATATTTATTTGAACCCTTTCGGCTTGCAAATAAGTAATTGTTTGAAAGCAGATATTAACATCTTCTTAAATGTCTACAGTGAGATTATCAGAAATGTATGGTGTTAAATATCTTCCTCTCCTAAATGATGCAAAAGAAAAGTGTCTGGCCAATCATATAGAGGTTGCAAATTTGAATCTGATGATGCTATCTATGGACAGGAGCCAGAGAGAGCAGAATTGGCTGTACTCTCAGTAAGGGAGGGGTGAAATACCACATCACTCACAGCAACACTATCCAATTATGGTCGTCTGCGAGTTGATGCATTTAGAGGGGGCGGATGACGCTTTATGCTGCACAGTAACACAGGCAGTTACACTATACAATGAGAATGGGTTCCACATTTGCAATTTTCCTGCTAATGCCACAATCAATAATACCATACTTGTTATCTAGTTGATCGCTAACCAGTCAAGTCAGCCAAGCTTGAGTTTCTGACGTAATTCAGAACTGCATTGTACAGCTATATTGCATATATATGCTATATTCTGGGACAAGTTTGCTGTCATTACTACTTCAGTGTTGAATGTCTAAAAAATGTTTAGTAAAAAATAGGTTTATAAGAAGCTAACAGAAAAATTTCACTTATGCTGAAATTATTTTTTTGTGCTTGTAGCTGTGCTAGCAATGACATCAGACTGCTAACATCTTAAAAAATAATAAAAAAAATACAGCACAAACCAACAAATTTGCATCGCTATACACATAAAGAGATGGTATTTAATGTGTTTTAATGTGGACTTTAATAAGACAGATTAACTTTTTCCTTGTCACACATCCTTGTCTTTGATAATTTATATTATACAGCTTAAACTGTTTAGTTAACAATAGCCCACTTTTGACTTGCTCAAGCAATTTTGAAGTGCTTGTTAGTTTAGACTGAGAGATCTTACGCATGGTTATAGTGCAGTATATATTATGCTGAAGGCAATACAGCTGCACAGTTTTGATAGCCATTTGATAAAATTCCATTTTCCTCTTTGACTGGAGGTCACCTTTCCTTGCTGCAGCTATTTATGTCATAAGAATGAACCAGAATTTTGTCAGCATTTTTCTGAAAGCACATTTGCATATATTTTTAACAATGGCTAGACTGAAAGATCTATGCATAATAAATTGAATGTGAAAATGTAAAGTTTCTTAATTTAAAAGAATGAGAGTTTGCTTCAGTTAAGGTTTTGTTTTACGTTTGACCAAATAGAAATGTTTCCTGTTTGAATTGTTTGGAATGCCAGTTGTTCCAACCAGAAGTTGGAAACCAGAGTTGTTAAATTCATGCAACCTCAAACCAGAAATCAAAATAAGAAATGCAACCTGACATTCTTTTTCTTTGCTTGATGCAATGTTTGTTTCTTTTTTATTGTAACCCGAGATATGCTTAGACTCAGTCCTACAATATCTGTGGCAACAGAGGCTCACCACTGCTCCGTCTATCTTCTCTTACAAAATCACTCCCTGTTGTCCTTCATGTGACTCCCAGGAGTTGGCCATCAATCACACAGTCAATCTGATTCCACAGATAACCAACATCATTATTCAAATGGGATTCACCCACATTCTCCTCACCCTTCACTCCAGTTTGGAGAAATCTGTTTGGCTTCATTTAATCACACAATCTGTGAAAACCCATTTTGGGGCAATCCGATTCCCAGCATGATGCTCCTGAGGGGTCAGAGCGCACTGCTGGGGATTTCCCACATATCTTATTGGGATGCTATATTTAAATACCTTCTCTCTAGTGGTTAAAATCCTGGATATTTTTTCTTATCCCATCTTTTTAAAGGCATCTGTCACAGACAGCCAGAACCATTACTGTTGGTGGGTAAGAAATCACTTGAGGCTTCAGAGAGGTGTCTTCAGGCCAAGGACAACGTAGTGCCCTTCAAGGTTTATCAGTTCCCACATGCAGCTAAGAAGTCTTTTTATTCAAATACATGGCCACTTTGATCTCATTTAGTAATGGAGTGGAAAATAAATGCCTTAAGGAGCTGTATGAATTCTGAAGAGCATGCTGATTTTTTTGGATTTAAGAAGACATGTTTATACCAGCTCAAATTAGAGTTCTTATTGTATGTACATTTTACTTATATTTTCAATTAGCAATGTGGCAATAAGAAAGGATCACAAACATTTTAGTATTTCATTTTAGGTGAAGCACTCACAGCCTGTCTTTCAGGGCCATTCTGGATCCTTTATTGCACATGTAACATTTATATACAAATAAATATATATAAATAAATTAATTAATAAATAAATAAATACAAACTTAACTCTACTGCTAATTCTGCCTATTGGTCCAGTAAAAAACAGCCTTCATTTAAGCTTCAACTAGCCTACATTCACTGTGCAAATATACTCCCAACATTCTCTTTTTGGTCAAAGAAAAAGTGTTTAGTCACTCACTCAGGTGACCAAATGCAAATAACACACACTTCAAATGTGACAGACTGAACCACTTCATAAAGGACAGAATGGAGCACTTCAGAAATTATAGTCTGGGACATTTCAAATCTCACAGACTGGAACATTTTTGTCATGCCTTTGAATGGAGAAATGACTAGACTGAATCAAATACATTTACAGTCAGCTGGACTGAGCAACCTCTTAAATGCAAATACAATGTTTATTGTATTAAATATAATATATAATTTCTGAATTCTGGTGCATGAATTTAGTCATTGAAACCTCTCAATGGCTGCAATAAAATTAGTGCCAGACCTCATTGTGAAAATTACAACAGCTGGAACCGAGCCTAATTTGGTGGTCATGGTGAGTGGAGGCTTACACGCATCTCTGACTTACAATTATGACACCAAAGAAGAGACACCATGCAGAAAGTGTTGATCCACAATAATAAACACTGAAGCTCTGCTACTTCTGTGGGCTGACTGAGTCAGAATTAATAGAGTTGTCTATGCTTAAACCTTTTTTTGTTTTGTTTTTTTGTTTGCATGCATGTCATTTGGGCTTCCCTAAAAAGAACAACAATGTGAAAGTTTTCAAATGGCCCATATGAAAATCTTTTATGTTGTTTAAAAGCAATTCATGCCATTTTATTGTGAAATCATGAGTTATCTATATGCAGATTTTATGCCAAGTGGCAGGCAGCAGTGCTGTGCAACAAGTCATAGGTAATGTGTTCAGCGGCTTATTCATAGGGAAAAATGTGAATTAGCCCCACCAGATACATAAACCAATCACCTATAACATTAAAACAGCCTGCCTATAAGTCACCTTTGCCACCTTAACAGATACATAGGCATGGACTCTAAAAAAAACCTAGATACACAGATCACTTTATTAATCTTAGGTGTCCTAGATTCATCCTAGTAAAGTATATGTGCTCCATGATCCAGCTTTGATAGTCAAGTGTCCATGATAGTCTATTGACAGGGGTCAGCATGAGTTATCATTAACTAGTAGTCACTATGACTAGTGGTCATAAATGAGAACTACAACAAGCACTTTGGGCCCATTGGGGGGCAGTGGTGAAACAAGCTAATGATGGCCAGGGGGAGCAAATAAAACTATACTAATGACAGAAACCACTTACAGATAGAAGCATAAACGATTCCTCTTTATTTAAAAAATATTAACAGTAAATACAAGTGTTTCTAACACTTAAAGATTGATAAAATCCTGAGAATTCTTTTACTCTAAAAGCATAAAATGTACAAGTGACATTTTATCATATCCCTTGGTCTTTCCTCCAGTCTCTTTTATAAAAAACTGCAGATGTCGAAATCCACAGACAAAGTGGATTATGATTAAATTTTTCATAATCTTATTTTGTTATGATTTATTTGTAGTGCTCTGCCACTAAGGAAGGCTGAGAATTGAGGCTACTGACACATATCTGAGCTGTTTGGAGTTTGGAGGCAAAGGTCAAACAGTGGTAGAAACGCTTTGAGACGCTCCTTTTTCTCATAATTTGGGTTTTCACTTGACCATCCCTTGTTCAAGGAACTGTATTCATTATTTCCTCTGAGAGGTAAAGTTTATTAAAGATTTATAGTAAATCTTAGATTCATAATATCACAAAACACATTTTTCATTCTTTTTATAAGGAGTATAAATATTAGAGAAACATTTTTCTTTCTTTCTTTCTTTCTTTCTTTCTTTCTTTCTTTCTTTCTTTCTTTCTTTCTTTCTTTCTTTCTTTCTTTCTTTTTTCAGCAATTGTAAAGTGAGTCATCAAAGTCATCAATATTTTAATATGGTTTATCTGAATCAGCCATTTGCATGGGCATGAGTTAACTATGTAGTTAACCAAATAGAGCACACCCTGTAGTCTATGTTTCTCTGCCACACTGCTCACTGAACCATACACTCTGCCATATTGCAGTTGTTATTTGTGATATCTGTAGCTGTACTACTCATAGCATGTGAGATGCAATGTGTATACATACTGGCTTTGCCCCATTCCATTATGTAAGTCATTACTAAAACACATCTGACAGGAGCTACTCATTCGAAAAATTAACCTTTTATAGCAAAGAGGAGGGTGACGACTAGCTCGGGCTCTCCGGGGTCTTTCTAAGCTTTATTCAGAAATGTTCAGTGTGAGTGTGATTGCATTGCTGCTAGATGTTGATTTAGCATACTTTTAGCCAGTGAATATACATTATTTAAAAGAATGCATGCCTGAAATATGGATTATCATATTTGGGATATGTACCGAGTGCAGTTGAAGATAAATGCTTTCAGAAAAACAACAAAATTAAAATAAAAACACATTGAGATCACAATATAGATAAAAGAAGTTGAAGTCATGCTTGACTTATCAAATGCCACAGCTTTATCATGAAGTGCTCGGTTACAGACAATATGCAACTTTGATATCTGTATTAACTTTTCAACTGGTGACAATACATGCTATCTCCATAAAGTTCCTGCCCTGAAAGAGCAGGCATTAATTAATCAGCCTGATTGCATCCTCCTGGCATTTCTTCTCAATCGCAGTCATTAGTCATTAACGGTTCCAAGCACATACTATCCCAACTGAGTTCCTTCATGCTCCCTTCAAAACTCAGTGTTTCTCTTGTACTCTCATTAGCAGAGCACAGCATGACACCTACATGAGTTAGAACAGGGCTCCAGAATGACATAAGCATGTTATGTGTCTGGGTCACGTTTTCCCTTTTTCCTCATCACTCTGACATGTTGACATTGTGTTTCTTTTTCTATGCTGCAATAAAATTAAGCATCTTTTGAAGAATGAATCATCTTGAAGGAATATATTAGTAACCTACATAAATCACTATGAGCACTCAACAGATTTTCAGAAAGCATGCTTCTGTAAGCAAAGTAATCCAAAAATTTTGTATGCTTCTTGGAAAGCAGGCAACGAATGCCACAATCTCTAATAAATGCTAAATTTGGCACCCTACATTGACTCCTGCCATGCAAGAATGAGTGTCTTAACCTTGGCTTATTTTGCATCTGTATTTTCTCAGATAACAGTTGATTTGCATAAAACTTATCAGATTGTTTAGTCTTCCATTTATGAAAGGATAAAGCCCCTGACCTGTGGTGTCAGTTTAATGGAAAGGGGTAAAAAATTCTAACCTTTCCTTTGAACAATCTGTCGTTAGAAAGACAATGGTTTCTATGTCAGCCCTCATTTAGAGCTATTACAGTGCTCTCGCCGTGCATTAGCCTCAAATGGGGCGCTAATTACATGTCTAGATTCTTGCTGGTCTTGTTTTCTCTCCTACTGTCTGTCGTGACTTAAATAACAGCGTCTGACATTAATGTTGGCCCTTCTTGCATTCCTTTAAGAAGCTCCCAGTTTAAAGTTTTGTTTCTTCTATTCTTCTGCCTCATTGTCCTCTAAGTGACGCCTTTGTGAATGCTGAATACTGGTGCACAAACTTTCTTTATGCATTTGCCTCTTTTCTTTACTGCAACGCATGTCGTTCAAATTATCCACCTGCAATAAGGGTTGATTACAATTGATTTTGCTCTCGCTGTTAATCTCCTCACACCTGTCTTTTCTTTTTTTCATTCACTCTGATTGCTCATTTATCATACAGGACAATGTTATCAAATGGAGAACACAGCGTAACTAAAGCAATGGCCTATCTACCGAACCCAGAAGAGAGGTTCTGGTCCAGTGCCTTTTAGCCTGAGCTCTCCTAAGAGACAAGGAGGGTGTGGATGAGACAGATATGCAGGCCTGCTGTTTTCAGAAGAAAGGCACCCTACTGATTTCTGAACTATGTTATGTGTAACTATTAACTAGCCAAGCAGATAACTGATGCATTAATTATAACAAGGGGGTGCTGTAATTTCATGCACCTATTAGTCTAATTACTTGTGACTAAGATCCTTGTGATAAAGTAAAATTCTATAATTATACAAAATATGTTGAAGCAAATTAAATACCAGGTTTATTTTGGATATACTAATATTAAAGTAAAATGCTGTAAATATAAACTATAAGTTTGCTTTTGACTGAACTGTGAAAATGGGGCTAGACATTTTACTCAGCCTTAGGTTGGGAAAATTATATGATCACATGTTTTGAAGGCTAGCATTTTCTGTGTTTTATTGCTGTGTGCAATAATTTTATTTAATTTCAAAAGTCCATTGCTTGTGTAGTAATTAAATTAAAAAATGTATTAGATTTTTTTGTGTATATTGTCTTTTAAATTTCAAGAATGCTGTTTATGACTTCTGAACCCAAGAACATTTATTTCAGCAAACACTTATTGTATTTGTAATCATACCAAGGGACCACCTGGAACCACGATTGACTGTTTTAGTTTAGCAATTTTATTCTCAAATACCACAGAAACCTCAATTATAAAATAGCCATAGTGGTTGTATCAGGTCAGTGACTCAGAGAGGAGTAATTTCCCCTATTTTATTTTTTTTCCTTTTTATTTGCCATTTATCTCAAGGGCACTTGATTTCTAAAGTTCAATTTCCACTGATTTTCAAAAATATATCCACAACAACTTTGCATAAATATTTGACATGGAGAGAAAAACAAACTTATTCCCCTATCATACTGATATATATCCTCGCCTTGGTTAACTGTTTACATTATGCTGTAACTCATACAGAGACGTCTGGCATCTTCAGCTAAGGCAAAAGAGAACTCTGAAACTTGTTCTCATTCCACTAGGTTCAAAAGAATCCTTTTGATTTAACAGCGAAATTAGAAACTCTAAATATGCATACACAGCATTTCAACGTCTGGTTATTTAACTAAAAGTCAAAATCGTGAGGAAGGAAAGAAAGACTTTGATGTCCTTATCCTACAGTAATGGGTTGACCTATTTGTTTAGAAGGAGGTTCCTCTTTTAGGCCCTCTTTAGGGATTGCCGTAAAGTGATGGTAGATCAACAGAGGTCTTTCTGATCGCCCACATCCCATGCGTAGGTACTGCCACTGAAAGCATACAGCACCACAAAAACTTTCACCTCACAAAACCCCCTCTATTATAGCAGCCAGGAGGAGGTGGAGGTTTAGTTGCAATTGCCTTCATCAAAGTAAGTTCCAAAGGTCATGCAAGTGGAGGGATGTAGGAGTGAAACTTAATTTTTTTTTCCTGTATTCTATTTCCCAAGAACATGTTGCTATTCATATATACTACTAATAAATTCAGTGCTAGGGCTTTGCATAGCGCCTTGTAGTTATACCATTTACATATACAGTACATACTGTATACATACACACAGATTTATTCATATAAACAAACAATTATGAGACTGCTCTGCACCAGTATCTACCATTAAACAATTGGCATAATATGTTCTGAATAGTCATTGATCAAAATCAGTTGGTCCTTTTTTGTCCCATCAGAGCTTTTCCCTTTCTCCATAATATTAAAATTTCCGCAAGGAGGAAAAGGAATCTCCTCTCAACAGATGGCAAGTGACGCAGCCTTCTGACAATCATGGTGAAGGCCAGAGTCCAGGGGCAATACTAAGAGCCAATGCTCCCCTCACTGCACCAAGCTGTGTACACATGGACATGCCACCATACCCTGGGAATGGAGACACTGGTGGCAACTTATAACCACTACAACACACTCAGCTCCAGACAGTTGTCTTTCATTCGCTTGAGTTGAGCTGCAAGAGTCCCGTTGTGCACCATATGGAAAACATGTATAATGTTGTAGGAGTCTAATCTACAAAAAAATGTTTGCACACTGGTTTAAATGCTAAATTATCTTTGCCAGTATTTATTAGCAGTAAGATTTGCCCATTAGTAAAGGTACATTTTTTGCTGGTACAGGTACAGTGACCAGGTACTCGAGTACAACCACTTTAGCTACAGTTAACAGTTACAGTTAAAGCATAGGTGCACTTCTGGAAGGAAATTGCAACTAAATCAATTCAATATAAGCCTAAAATATATGACCAAGTTTTAAGTGGATGAATGTAAGTAACCTGCACAGAGCCATAAACTCAATACCATTGATTACCTTTGGGATAAATTCCAATGAATTTGTTGGGGAGTGGTAAATCAGTGATGTTAGACATCTGATCAGAAGATGAGAGTTAAAATCTCAGCACAACCAAGCTCTAGTACAACCGAGCTCCCACTGCTGGGGCCCTGACCCTCAGCTGTTGTTGTATACATGCAATAAATGTATTGCAATAAAGAAGGGCAGCTGCCAAAATGCCATAAATGTAAATTGGAGAGCTGACTGCTCAGCTAATATCAGCAACCTTGTGAATTATGAACACAAATTCCTACTGCAGCACTTAGAAATTTAGTGTAGAGATTTTGCAGATTAGTGGAGGTTGTAATAGCAAAGGAGCACTAAATCTGAAATTAAATGTTCACAATGAACATATACTGAATGATTGAACACCAGCATCTCGTTAATGGAGTATTAATTTTGCCTGTATATACTTTGTTGTCTAAAAAGCAAATAAGGGAAATCTATTCACAATACTGAATCGTATTTCATTAAATCAAAATAGTAAATTATAGCAAATTAAAAAGCAGTGGAATTAAAAAAACACCAAATCTTTTTTTTTTTTTATACCAAATTACACTAAATTGAATCAAAGATTAAAAATAATTTCTAACAAACAGTTTTGCCCTGCATTGTACCACTTTTGCATTGATGTAAATTATATCATATTAAATCACTCATTGTTTTAACTATAACAAATATTTACATCAGATAATTAACTCTATATTGAAAATGTGTTTCATCTAATCTCTAAAGAAAGGATACATGAGTGCATGAGTAGAGGGGAAAAAGGTAAAACTAATTAACAGACTAACTATTTGCAATGTTCATTAATGTTTTTTCATTAAGATTTATCTTTATAGGGCTTGAAGAGTGTAAAATCTGTGAAATGCAATTACTGGTCAGGTGCAGGAGCACAAATGCAGGAAAGTAATTGATGGTTACCCGCTGAAAGGAAAAGCGAATTCAAATTAACAAATGGCCACCTTCACAGTGGGGAGGTGCCTTCATTACTTGTAAGAAGGTTGTAAACCCATCTGTATGGAAATAAGAAAATGGAAAGAGGTGCAATAAAGTGCATACTAAACTTTAAATCTTAGAGCTGCAGACAGCACAGGCCAGTTATAATGCACCACTCTTTTATATATAGTACATATTTAAGTTATTCTGCACAAGGCATTTATCAGGCTAGTCATGACTTATTGACAGGAAAGGTGACAGTCAAGCTTTTAGAGACCTCTTTTGATCTTCATTGGCATAAATGGTGGATCAATACTGAAGACAGTGAGAAGAGAAAAACAATGCAGTACCTGGATCTGAACTAACCTAAAGAGACCAGCTCTCATCGTTCTTGGCCTGCAGAAGGTTATGCCTTGCCAGAAGGAAAGAGAAAGGGAAAGAGGGAAAAGTGGCCAGAGCTGCCAGATCTGCATGCTTCCTAGGCAGCCATTTTGGAAACAAGTCAAAAGAGTGTGTAATAGTACAGCCAAAAGAGCTCATTTCCGACATCAGTTAGTGAAGCAGTTATCTCTGAAGGACACAGGGCACCAAACTGTGGACTCAAATGCTGAAAGGGGCACATTGTGTTTACCTAACTGCTGATGTCATTAATCTATTTTTGCACTTTGAGGTTCCTTTAAGAAATTGGACTTTCAAATGCTTTGTGTGTTAGGAAATTGAGTTGAATCTGCTTATCACCCGCTGAGAATGGAGATTAAGTACATAATGAGCGAAAGGGAATACTTTCACACAACAACGATTGGATTAAATCACAACCAATGCTCAATGAGGGGTGAAAAATAAAATTCCATTATGCAGATGTCTTTACAATTATCAAGAAAAAGTATTAACATACAGGATATGCAGTATATATATATATATATATATATATATATATATATATATATATATATATATATATATATATATATATATATATATATATATAAATATACAACTTATCAGGTTACAGTGAGTGTTATATTATAGGTACATTCATTATATTGGATTACTCTCAAACTATATTTCAAAACACCTCTTCACCTTGACATAATACTCAAGTCATAAAATAATGTTTTTTGTCTGCATCTATTTTTATAAAAGAATGTCCCCAAATTAGGTCACACTTGCAGAAGTGACTGTGCAGCTGAAACTGTAATGCAAAAACTGAGTTTATTGCACAGCAACTCCACCGCTGTATGCTATGTTTGTGTTTGTGTAAGTGCGTGTGTGTGCGTGTGTGTGTGTGTGTGTGTGTGTGTGTGTGTGTGTGTGTGTGTGTGTGTGTGTGTGTGTGTATGTGTCTGTCCTATTCTTAGGCAAGGTGAACAGTGTCCTCATCTCACTAACCACTGTATGAGCTAATCATTACTCGAGCCGAGTGTGTTACTGTATTGATTGTCCTCTTAAAGTATTTTGTCAGAAGGACAATGAATTTAAGCTTTACCCTTAACTACAGAAAGGTCTAGAAGATCCAAACAAGATTGCAAAAATGACTATGAGAAAGCAGTATAGTTTTATTAAACATAAACACACAACATGCAACTTACAAATGAACAAATGTAATAACCAGCTAGCATACATTAGCTAACTTTATAGTCATTGTTAGCACTAAGGAGTCTTTGCCACAAAGTAATGCATGCATAGATAATTACATCTGTATATTATTAAAGAAAAAAACCTTATATTGTATATAAATAAAAAAATGTATAACGTTTATTTATATACTATATTTATACTTTAAATATAATTATACTATACAGTATATTTATATAATTTATAAAATTCTGCACTGAAATCTTTTGTCTGGGTCTACTGTTTTATACCTGAGAAGACTAATACACTGTGAAAACTTCAAGTATACAGGCTGCATCTACACTTCTAGCAGTTTAAATGCCTAATGTGAATACTTTAAAAAAAAAAAAAAAAGGATAGTTCTAGCTTACTTTTTTTATGCTGTTTTCAGAATGAAGGTTTTTTTTAAAGCTTTTGATAACTCTTGCCATTGCTGGAGTTAAAATAAAAACTCTAACACTGTGTTTAATAACAACCAACACACTGGGATTTCAACACAAACGAGTTGTGTCATGTTAAATTGCCAATAGAGAGGAGGCAGAAGAGGGGTAAGGAAGTTCACTCTGGTGTCAAGAACAAATTCAACACTCAATAGTGCACATTAATGGCTACAGTGTGATGGGTTCACCAACCTCACAGTCACATGGTTGACAGACTGTGTGTGTGTGTGTGTGTGTGTGTGTGTGTGTGTGTGTGTGTGTGTGTGTGTGTGTGTGTGTGTGTGTGTGTGTACAAGTTGTCTGTAAAGGATGTTTTATTACCTGTTAAAATAGGTATGCTGGTTTAACTCAGGAACTCTGGGCCTCACCATACATTACTCTACATACTGTACATTATATATATATATATATATATATATATATATATATATATATATATATATATATATATATATATATATATATATATATATATATATATATATATATAATATAAGAGTGATGATGGCACTGGGTTGCACTGAGTGGATGATGGCACTGGGTTGCACTGTCCAAAAAACCAAAACCACAGTCGACACGGTGTGATGATTTAGACAATATTCTTCTGGGAACCTGGGTTACAGGCAGTCATGTGAATGATGATTTGACATGTGCCACCTACCCAAACACTGTTGCAGACCAGGTTAACTTTTTTATGCCAATGGTATTCCTTGAGGAAATTGCTTATTTCAGCAGAATAATGCACCTTGCTAGACTCTGGAATGGTTTGATGATTGTGTTTCTCTGGACTTTAAATTCTCCAGATCTAAATCTGCTCAAGCATTTGTTTTCTGTTAAGAAACAAAAACAGCTCCAAATTCTTTGTTAATGTCATAGTAACATATACCACAGGCCGTGTGGAGTCATATTTCTCAGCAGATTGAAGCTGTTTTAATAGACCATAGAGGAACCACAGCATGTTTGGCAGGTGGTCATAAGGTTTCGTTTATTTATTTTATATTTTCCACTAGGAGGTTTTGGTGGCAGTCATGGTTCTCTAGGGGGAGTTTACCAGACAAATTAGTATAATTTTGCTCATATGTTGATTTCTACTGCTGCAAGGAACCACTGAAACATGAGGCTTAAATAATATTTAACTAACATTTAAATAACCATAAATGAAATAGTCTGCAGACCCACAAATGCAAAAAAACACCAAGAAAAAGAAGCTTTCTTCTAACTAAAATTTTACTTTATGATATGACTGCTGATCAAATGTTCTTTATCTTAAATATATTCTTTATCTGAATACATCATGTCCTGTCCTGGAACACATTCTCAAAGAAGTCTAATTCTTGGGGTATGCATATGTATGTGTGTGGGTTGGGGTATATGTGGGTGTAGTATATTTGCACATTTCTAATTTCACCACTCATTGACTACCACATTAATTTTTATGTTCTTTTTCACTCTCTCTTTCTTGATCACTCTCTATCTTTGTTTTCCCAGTGTCTCTCTTTTCCTTTTTGTCTTTTTACTTTTTCTCTACAAATTCACTCTATATATGTGTCTTTCTTCCTTGTCTGACTTACTATGCAATATGCTGTGTCATTCTCCTGCAATAACACTAAGCTCTTGAGCTGCACAGACTCACATTTCAACTAAATGCAGGACATTTATAGGATTTGCTGCTCTAATTCCTCATTATGGTGGTGTGGTCGATTTTTATTGCTTCACTGGTCATAGTCATAACTCAATATCCACTACCAAGCCCCTCCCATAGTGAAGAGATCGCCACCTGGTATCAACGCATCCGCACATTGATTTCTGTCCCCCAGGGTGCACACTGCAGACACAAGCTCGCTTATGGATTGTCTCATTGAACAGTTAAAAATCCTGCCTGCTCAGCATCAGTGATCAGTCCTTTTCAATCAATAACATATCAGCTTTCACATGGCCCAGCAGTGTGAAATAGTAGAATTACATGCACCCTGTTGTTGTGGCTTTACTAGACAGCATGAATTCTTGATTTAGCCAGAATCAGTGATGTATTAATCTTTTGATAATGCTACTAATCAGGCTTTCTTTTATCTGGTCCTCTTTCTTGCAGTTTCAAAATCATAGCGGTATACTTGCACTTTTTTCTTTCACTCCACTGCAGTTCAGTTCTTTTAATTCTGTTCCACTCATGTGAATCTTCTAATTTTATTTGATTAGTTTGTCCATGAGCAGTGACTCTCTGTTAATCTAGCCATGACCCACTGAGAGCTCTGGTTGGTGTGATCGTGAAGCAGAGAAGCAATGACGATTCAACATGTAGGCCATCGGTAATGAATCTGTCACTTCAGTGGCCATCACTTCACTGCAGCGCCACTTGACCCAGCATATGATCTTTAATGCTGACAGGAAGCAATTGGTGCAACATGGCAGTGAGTGCAAAGAAAAGAAGAGAAAAGAGAAAAGAGAGAGAGAGAGAGAGAGAGAGAGAGAGAGAGAGAGAGAGAGAGCGAGAGAGAGAGAGAGAGAGAAAGAGCGAGAGAGAGAGAGAGAAAGAGCACAAATCCCATCGATATCCTGGTGCAGAAAAGGAAAGGAAAATAAATTCCCTCCAAGAACTGAATTCTCCTTGAAGCATCTTCAGAAGTTTCACTGTGATTATAATCCTGAACAAAAACCCTTGGCATGTTAAGCATTTCCTGTGACCATCATGCAGAATAATAGAACAGTTCACATTTATTTGGAGCAGGATGAGAGTAAACTTGTGTTGTTCCTGACAGTGGCAGTAAAGTGGTTAAGGATACAAGTTAGTGTTCAAAAGTTTGTCAGTTTGAATCCCAGGAAGGCCAGAAAACCACTGGTGAGCCTTTAACAAAGATGTTGCTTGTATCCTCTATCAATTGTGATGCTTTATTATTTTTTTTTATGCCCATGCCATGTACTAAATATACCCCTGAGGCATTTCTGACTCACCACCTGTGTAAAAACCAAATGTTCCTGTAAATGGTCCACATGATCTGTCACGCTGTGCTTCTGTTGATGTTAAGCAAGTTTTATCAATCCCTTGTGAAATAGTTCAAAAGAAAAGGCAAGAAAAATGGTCCTTATGTGGAAGCTCGTGTGAAGCTGGCTTTTTAATGAGAGTCAAACCAAATAAACTGTGATTCCTGGAAACTAAAATCAACTGTGATTCATCCAGTGGCTGAACAGGTTCCTGGGTTCCCAAAAAATGTTTTGAAAGGGTTGCTGCAGTATATAAACATGTCTATTATCAGTTCATTATTGACCAGGTCAATATTTTTTTAAAGTACAGCTTACTGTTTCATTGTATGCAAACATGCAAACAGGGAGTTTTTCCCTTGCCACAGTCTCCACCAATTTGATAATCAGGAACAAAATTATTCATTCTTTATTGCTGCATTATTTGTGTAAAGCTGCATTAAAGCAATGTTCATTGTTAAAAGCGCTATACAAATAAAAAAGATTTGAATTGAATTGAATTGAAACATGCTTCAGTGTAAAACATATGGGATGACACCTTGTAGTCACCTTTACCATTCTATTCCAGGGTTTCTAGCTGCTTTAAAGTATCGAGTGTATCAAATGCGCCTAAGTTCTCTGTACAGAAAGTTATTTCATGAGTGAAAAACGTGTGTCCATTGCCATGTTTGTTAGCTTCTGTCTATCCACCAGTCTGGAGTAGAACTGCAGAGGCTGGTGCATGCCTGCAGCACATGCTACATATCAGCCTCATTAGCACTCTGAATCTGCTATGCTTTTTCCACATCACAGGATTAGAATCGTCAAGAGAATGAGAGAGTATGAAGAAGACAAAACCAGAGATGAATGATGTTTGGAGTGGTGTGTGTGTATATGTGTGTGTGTGTGTGTGTGTGTGTGTGTGTGTGTGTGTGTGTGTGTGTGTGTGTGTGTGTGTGTGTGTTTGTGTTAATGGAGGTGGGGGTGGGGGTGGGGGAGTGAATACTCTAGGGAGTATAGACACTGCTGTCTCAGCTATTTATGTGCACACTTTCAGGATAAAGGGTACTGTAGGTCAGAGAGAAAGACATACAGAACAATCTTTTTCCTGAGAAAAACAAAAAATGTGAATGTGCTTATATTAACAGCAAGGTAAACACAACTCTGTGTAAATATGAGCATTAGAACTACTGACTTTTGCTTTGCTTTTGATTCGGTAATCATGCAGTAGAGATTTTTTCCTTTTGTGAGTGGGATTGTGCTTCTTAACGGTGGCGCCTCGGTGGACTGAAGTGCAGATAGTGTCTCCACTGGTTGACCTTGGGCCTCTAAATCTTTCAGGCACAGACCCATTATTTCCCCTCAGCCTGGATTTTATTATCTAATGCAGGTCGGGACTGCCCAGTGGCTGCTATATGGAAATTGCCTGTGTGTTGATTTACTGGACTGGTCAAAAGGAGAGAGCAGAGAGACGAACAAAAGGCCCCTTGAAGCTTTTATGTGACCAGTTTTGTTGTTGTCAATGAATCAATTTTCTCTTTTTTTTTTTTTTTTTGGTCCAATAAATGTATTTATTTACAGATTTGTTTGAGAAAGCAAATAGCCTCTCTTGTATATTAATATAGAAAATAAAGAATAAAGCAATTGATCCTGAGATACTGCTTTAATGTTTAAGAAAAACAATTAGAATAAAAGGGTTGGCTCTTTAGACCTTGGCACAGCTCAGATTTGTCAAGCAGTATTTTTACACACTGTTTAGTTGTTTTCAATCATTTTCTTTATTAGCAGAGCTGTGTACTGGACCTGACTTACTGACACACTGTTTTCTCCAGCAGTGGGTTAATGACATGGATCTCATTAACACCACCCCAAAAATCCATTAAAACAAAACCAGCTTGTGTCAAACTATTAAAGCAGGTAGTAAAATCCCTGACAGAAAGTGGCCTTTTTCTTTGGAAGGCATTAGAAAAATTGTTTGTAATAAATGCAAGACAAATAACATGTGTGTGTGTGTGTGTGTGTGTGTGTGTGTGTGTGTGTGTGTGTGTGTGTGTGTGTGCGTGTATATATATATATATATATATATATATATATATATATATATATATGGCAGTAAAATATACATCAAAATAAATGTATTTAATAATGTCTATAGTTCATTCATTTATTTCAAATAAATAAATGCTACATGTTATCTAGTAACAAACAGCATTCTCTTTCAAAGTACAGACGCTCACCCACTTACGTGCTAAGATGACCTCAGAATTTTTTTTTACTTCTTTTATATTGAATAAAAGGGGGGAAATCAACCATAAAGTAAAGCAACACTTATTTCAATTCCATCTTCCCACACAAATCACACAGTGCAGTGAACCCTACAGGTCACATTCGATTTCATTAAAATGGAAAACTGGTCATGAGGAAATCTGCATTTTACACGCACACAAAATTAAAGTGCTCAGTGCCTTCTATGGAGTATCCCCGTAGGACTGTGTGTGACTATTACGTGCCCTCGTGTCTGGAAAAACACGACCGTGGGGAACTTACCTCCCAGCGCTTGCTTCATAACAAAATTCATCTTGATGGCTTTTGATTCCTACTTCCTTCAAAGTCAGCTGTTACATTTACTTCAAGCTTCTTATGTTGTTCGTTTTCACCGGCTCTATAAAACACACACACAAACACACACACACGAGCACGCGCATAAGGCTACGTAAGGCAAGAGCTCTCACATTGCTCTAGCACAGTTTGAAATATGACAGCAACCCAAGTAACATAAACAAACTCACTTCTTTGCTTTGGCATGTAATTTATATTTTCTGATTTCAATTATCCTTATCGTGCTGGTGAAGTAACAGTGCATTAGGAAATATCAACTTCCACAGATGATGAAGGTCATTAAAGGTCAAGACAGAACCTATTGTAAAAAGTGTTATATCATTTTAATTGATATTTAAATTGTTTATCTGACTTACACAAAGTGGATTCAGCCAAGACAGATGCAGACTTTTTTGTCCAATTTGAAAAACACTAATGACTGCATTACACTGCAGCCTAAATGCTGACCCATAAAATTTCCAAAAGACATACATCCTCCTAAACCAGTTATGGTTTTTTTTTTTTTTTTTGCGTATAAATGAAAAACTCAAGATCCTAGAGAGCGTTAGTCTACCACACGGGTAAGGATTGATCTAATAAACTGTGGTAAACAGGTTATCTTAACTCCCTAATCTGAGGAAAAATAAATAAATAAATGAAAATAACAGAAGCATTATTGTATTTCTGAATTGCATATCTTCGTATCTGCATTTCCTAGCGCTAATATGCACTATATTGCATCCATGAGTTCACTATCGATATGTGTATCTGTGCTCGATTGTCCTCTGAAACGTTTTTCTGCCCAGATGAAGATGTCCCATTACTCTCTGTACTTGATACACGAGGGGAAAACACCACAGAATCACTTCCTTGTTGGTGAATATTTCAGCACCATTGCTGCTGGAGAGCTCCGGTCCGTCCCACTACACCGGGCAAAGCCAAACACACACACACACACACACACACACACACACAGCGAGCGGTCGTTATTACCTGTCCGGTGAATTCCGATCTTTTCGACACACGATGATCCTCCTCCAAGTGAAGTTTAGGTGTACTAGCAGTGCAGGATTCTCAACTGCAAGTCCCTAGCATCTCCGGCTTCCGGGTAAAGGAAAGAAAGGACGTCCTTGCTTTCACAGGCAGTGAGTGTGTGAGTGTGAGTGTGTGTGCGTGTTTCAGTGAGAGAGAGAGTGTGTGTGTGTGTGTGTGTGAGTGAGAGAGAAGGAGAGAGAGAAAGAGAGAGCGAGAGAGAGAGAGAGAGAGAGAGAGAGTGTGTGTGTTAGGGCGACGGGAAGCGCAGCTGCCGCGGATGGAGGGACTCACTGAAACGTCCCACACGCTATGTGAGCACACAGAGAGAGAGAGAGAGAGAGAGAGAGAGAGAGAGAGAGAGAGAGAGAGAGAGAGAGAGAAAGAAAGAGAGAAAGAGAGAGCAATGATTAACACCGCCTAGTCTTGGGGCGCCCTTCCTCCCTGCTCTCTTCTCCTCTCCATTGCTTTTCCTCTCCACTTCTGTCCCTCCCTCCATCCCTCACGCCCTCCCTCCGCGCACGTTCTCTCCGGAGCAGGATTGATAGTGCACCTTCTTAAGGTCATCTCGGTGTCTGTAATACTGTTTTAGGCGCGCGTGTGCCGCTGCTCACGCGAGGAATTAAATGCGCTTGTCAGCGTGCATGGTTGCTTATTTTGTGCAGAGAGAAATAGAGAGAGAGAGAGAGAGAGAGAGAGAGAGAGAGAAAGAGAGAGAGCGAGATGCAAAGATTTCTAAGCTGGTTATGGAAATGTAAGGTTGTAATAAGGCTCAGAGACGCGTGTTTCACCTCGACTTGTCCTTGGAGCGCGCGCGGTTTTGCGCTGAGACATGGGTCACACGCGCTATATCTCGCAACATAGCTGCGTCCCACATCGCATAGTGCTGCACTAAATAGCCTAGTGTGACAGTCACACGCTACTGACTGCAATATGCGGTTTTGCCATGGACCATGGATGTGTGTGTGTGTGTGTGTGTGTGTGTGTGTGTGTGCGCGCGTGCGTTGCGTGCATATGCAAGCGCGAGCACTGGTATTTCGTGGTTTGTAATTTGTAAGAATATTCTGCTGAAAGCTGAAACAATGTTCTCTATATGTATGTATACATACACACACATATATTTATTTTATTCTTAATATTCTTAATCCATAGGGTTTAATATGAAGTTGTCCACCCTTTGCAGTTATAACAGCTTCAAGTCTTTTGGGAAGGTTTTTCACAAGATGTAGGAGTGTGTTAATGGGAATCTTTAAACATTCTTCCAGAAGTGCATTTGTGAGGTCAGACACTGATGATGGACAAGAAGGCCTGGATTGCAGTCAATTTATCCCAGAGGTGTTCTATTGGATTGAGATCAGGACTCTGTGCAGGCTAGTCAAATTCTTCTCACTCATCCATGTCAATATGGTCTTTGCATTGTGCACTGGTGCCCAGTAATGTTGCAACAGGAATGGGCCGTCCCCAAGTAAGGGGCTGATCCCAACTCCTGAAAAACAACCCCACATCATAATCTCCCTCTATCAAACCAAAGTACCGTTCTCCTGGCAACTGCAAAACCCAGATTCGTCCATCGGGTTGCCGGACAGTGAAGCTTGATTGGTCACTCCAGAGAACACGTCTCCACTACTCTACAGCCCAGTGGCATCAGGTGCTTTGCATTGCACTTGGTTATGTAAGGCTTGGATGCAGCTGCTCGACCATGGAAACCCATTCCATGAAGCTCTCTACGCCCTGTTCTTGAGGTAACTGAAGGTCACATGAAGTTTGAAAGTCTTTAGCTATTAAATCCTCAGAAAGTTGGCGACCTCTGCGCACTGTGCGTCTCAGCATCCGCTGACGCGCTCTGTGATTTTACGTGGCCTAAAACTTCGTGGCTCAGTTGCTGTCATTACTAATCGCTTCCACTTTGTTATAATACCACTAACAATTGACTGTGAAATATTTATTAGGGAGGAAGTTTCACAACTGGACTTATTGCACAGGTGGAATCCTATCACGGTACCATGCTGGAATTCACTGAGCTCCCATTCTTTCACAAATGTTTGTAGAAGCGTTCTGCATGCCCAGGTGCTTGATATTATACACCTGTAACTATGGAAGTGACACCTGAATTCAATAATTTGAATGGGTGAGTGACTATATTGTGTATAGGCAATATAGTGTGTGTGTGTGTGTGTGTGTGTGTGTGTGTGTGTGTGTGTGTGTGTGTGTGTGTGTGTGTGCATATATATATATATATATATATATATATATATATATATATATATATATATATATATATATATAAATATATACACACACACACACACACACACACACACACAGGTCTGTACACGCTGCCCATTGTATCTGGTACACCAAGTACAATAAAGGTACACTTTATTTCCTGTAGCCCATCTCTAGCTGTGAACAACTTCTCAGGCCCGCTCAATCATTGTGTATATAAAGAATTTTCAAACTTAAAGTAGATTTAGCAATCTCTTAATAAAATATAAGCCCTTGCCATGTTTAATAGGAACACTGATACCCCTTCTCATTTGCACTTATCCAATCAGCCAATCATGTAGCACAATGTTGAAGTCAGAAGCCTGGTTAAACATATATCAAACATCAGAATAAGATGAAAAGTAATCTCAGTGACATTGACCGTGGCATCCTTGTTGCTGCCAGATGGCCTGGTTGAAGTATTTTAGAAACTGCTGATCTCCTGAGATTTTCCCAAAAAACCCACTGTCTCAAGAGTTTATACAGAGTGTGGTGCTAAAAACAAACCCGTCAAGTTCTGCTAGAGGAAATGCCTAGTCAGTGCGAACAAATGAGAGGGGAATTCAAATAGCCACTTTTTTGCACCTGCGGTGAGCAGAAAGGCGTCACTTTTAACAGCACTTTAAACCTTGAGGTACATGGGATACAGCAGCAAAAGACCACATGAGGTACCACTCATTTTAGTTAAGAACACGAACAGTGGGCACAGACACGTGAAAACTGGACGAAAAACATGAAAAAAAAAAATTGCTGTTTTTTTTTGGATTTCTGAATACAAATAGAATACATAAGGTGTTTAAATGATTATCTATATGAAGTCAGCAATGCATATAATAGGACTGATCATGGTGGTTGGTTATTATTAGCACTGTAGATCACACTCTCTGGTTATGCTTCATAGATATTTAGCAGTGCTCAAACCCCTGGAGATTAACTGGATCACAATAAGATAATGCGTATATATTTTACAGTTCAGAGCAGAAAAGTGGTGCTGACTAATGTGTGGTGTTGGTATAAGACACCTGCCTTGTTAGTTTATCCATTAGGTGTAAAACCAGGAATAGGAAGCTCCATACACCGTTTGCCTTAATCATTCTGTGGCTCTTTGTTGGTGTCAGTTTGAATCCACAGTATTACTTACAGCAAAGTCTAAACTGTCCATCAACATGATGTGAAAGGAGCCATGGATTTATCTAACCAGGCAATTTATTTCTCTAGTATGATGTTTGCCATTCTCTACAGATCCTGTATTTTTTAAAAGCTGTTTCCATACATATTATCACTACTCAGTGTTTGCTGTTCAGACCATTCTCTATAAGCCCTTAAAACTGTTGAAACATTGTAACATATTCATCATTTAGGTCTTTGATCTTTGATTTGGTATTCTGTACCTTTGTAGGTTTTGGTTAGAAATCCAACAAGACAAGGGAAGGCCCAACATGAGAAGTAAAACAATCAAGGTCAAACCAGTATACTGTATGTATATATAGGTTTTGTAATATCACCAGTGATAATCTAAAAGCAGAACTTTGCAGTGAACTAATGTTTGCGGTGTGGACGTAAAGACTGATGAAGATGAAGATGAGATCTGAGAACGAGAACTTAAAGCAAGGCTGTCGGCTATATGATGAATCACAAGTGGTTTCCATCAGAGCATACAAAAATATAACATTGTGCAAATGTCTTTTTTTATTATCTAGTAATGACAAAGGTCTTAATTACTCAAGTAGTTTTTTTATGCAGTTCTGACACACAGCTTATTCTCTCTGAAATCTCTATGTGCTTTAATGAGCTCTAATTATATCCAGATGAACTTAACCATAAAAATTAAGCCTTAATTTTCTCTTCAGGATTTAGCTCTTAGCTTTAGTTTACTGTATAAATAATATATATTGACTAATAAAAACAGATCTCTCTAGTAAAAATGTACAAAGCTTTTGAAAAATATAGGCTGTGCTGGTTCTTACTGAATCTTACGTGTTCAAATGAGTTCTCGGTCACATTATGTTTACAGTAACTGTTTAAACTTTCAGCTTAATATTAAATATTGAATATTCAAATATATATAGGCATTGTAGTAAATTTAGTTTAACCTTTAGGACTTTAGTTTTGTAAGTGAGGAAAACCAAAAACTATACCACAGAAGATTTTTACTGTCTTGGCAAAAAGCATTTATCTCAGGGACCTATATCATTAAGGTATTTTTTCTGTATTTTTCCTGTCTTTCCTGTAAAAGAACAATGCAGCAGAATGTATGTAAATGTCAGTGTCGTCAAGGCTCATGATGTTTTTAGTTTGTAAAGCTTTGCTTTTTTCAGATGCACCTTTTGCTCTAACACCAGGCGTGAAGATGATTTATGTATCAGAGAGCAAAGCTTGTTAATAAACTTAAAAAAAAAAATATTTTGAAGTGGAGCAGGAGGAATTTCTGAGCTGACGTTTGGAAAAATCTTTCGGTCATACTTGTCTGAGAGTGCCAAGTGTCTCAACGTGAGCAATTGGAGAACCAGTGGGAGTAAAGATTTTTATATTTATTTGTTAAGACTTTAGCTGATTTTTCATTTTGTGTTTATGACAATTTGATGTAGCATGCAAGTCACATGACTATCATGTGGTATTTCATTGTCTTATGACACTTTCTGGCCTGACATACATTAGAATGTCATGACAGCTGATTTGTTAATCAGTGTTCTCGAGCAGAGAAGAAGGTCAAAGAAGTGACTTTTTCATAAACTTTTACATTTATGCTGTGCTACTGTAATATAATCACTGTAATGTCACCTGGTAACAGATATCTTCTGTAAATCAGCTCCCAAGAAAATTGTTTTTGTAAGATAAAGATGGCAGGGAACCACCGGCCACGCCCCCCCTCGGCACTCAGCACACTCGCAGCGCCTCGCCTCCATACTAATCACCTTCACCTGTCTCCAATCATCACCCTCCCTTAATAAGGCCCCCATTCGCATTTACTCACCGTCCGTTCTACAGTTCATTCGGGCAATCATCCCTGGACTATCTGTGTTTTGGAATATACTTGTTTTCCGGTACATGCTGCTTCCTAGCTTCCGTTTGTTTCCCAAGGCTAATAAACGTCCTATTCGTATTCTGGTTTCTGACTCTTGATCAAAGCGTGACAATACAACTGAGAGAATTGGAAGCAATTGAAATTTTATTATTTATCTCTGTAAAGCTGCTTAGGGACAGTGTTCATTGTTAAAAGCACTATATAAATTGAAATGAATTGAATGGGAATTGAAGTTACAAAATATATTTAAAAGAATATTAGCCTATGGTTGATAATAATAATAATAATAATAATAATAATAATAATAATAATAATAATAATAATAATACCATCACCCTCAGGTGAATCTTACACAAGATGTTTTATAAGTATATCCTGAAGCATTTAGGCAGGTAAAATGAGCTTTTAGCTTTTTTTAAATGATACAAATGAAATATGTTGTCTTTTTTAGCTGGTCAAAACTTTTATAGGGAGGCAGAACACTCACCAGGGAGTTAGTCACCTTAACTCGTGCATAGCTTGTGCTTAGCAATAATCCTTTTAGCACTTGCCTCTGTCTCACTCTCACAATTTTAAACCAGGATTATTCACAAATGATTGTACATGAGGTGAGATGATGCATGTGTATATAAATAGTGTGGCTATGAGGTGAAAAATGGCCACTCGACATGTACAATACTGTTACTTACATACTGACTCAAGCAACATGCTTCTGTTTGCATTACCATCTTTAAAAATGCCTTCAAGGTCAATAAAGCAGCTGTCAGACTCTCCTGGTGTGCATTTTAAAGTAAAGTGGCTATAGCTGTAGCATTACATTCCTGTCTAGACTGCAAAAGGAAAAACCAGAGTTTACAATAAGCATTTGGATAATTCCAAGATGTAAATCTGTTCAAATTATGAACTGTGGGAAATGAAGCCTCCCACACAGTGGAGTTTATAGGAAGTAATTCAGTTTCTAAAGTAATTCAGAAAAAGAATGAAAGAAAGTGTGATGCAGTGAGAAAAATAAGAACGGGGAGCAGCTTGAATAATGTTCTTTTCTCTAATCTTTAAAAAAAATTCAAATTACTCAGAACCTTCCAATCAAAATATGAAAGCATGTTAATCCAAATATTTTTTTCCCCTATTCCCAATTCCAAGCTTTCTTGCTTTGCCTCCTGTGTGTCCTAATTTAAACCAAAATTTGAACCGAATGCAATTTTGTGAATTATTGTGAATCCCCATAGACATTCACAGTACAAATCCTCTGACAGAACAGTGCAAACCATTATAATTCCCTTACATGGGAAATAAATTGAATGAACATCAAACAGCAAACAAACAAACAAAGAACACACAGACACACACTGAGGAATGTGGGTGTGAATTAGTTTTAGGGTCTAATGAACTGTATTTTTTCTCCATGAACAGGACACTTCATTTGTACACATTTGCCTACTCAGTGAGCAGGCAAAAAGTAAGTTCTACAGAAGCAAGGATCCAGAAAATAAGAAATAAAGAAAAAGCAGGGTTTTGTTTCCTGTGCTCTTTTCATATATCCTGAAGAAGCATTCCTTCACCTCCTGTGCTTCCTTACTAATGGATAAGTTTCTCATTTCACCATACAATCCCATTCTGCCTCCAGGTCACAATTAATCAATGGCGCTGAAGTTGCTGCTGCTTGATTACAATGTGTTATAAGTTTAATTCAAGCAGCACAATGCCATGGTGATATCTGATACATTTTTTTTATTCATTTTGTGAAAATAAAGATTAAATAATTAAAGAGAATTATAGAGAATCCCTATTGATGTGCAATGTTATAGAGTGTAAAGAGGAAAAGTTTTATAATGTCTAATAAATTCATAAACATGCATATGATTTTTTATATAGTTTTAATATAGTTGACTCTGTCGATCAAGAAACATCTTCAATACATAATTTGTATTGAAATAACTTCTTTATGCATGCATATTCATGCAATTATCTCTTTGTGAAATCCATTGTCCTATCTCATGACAGCGGTGCAATCCATCTGCAGGTTTGCCACTTCATCATCATTCATCATGAACACTTAATGTACATCATCTGAGCAGATTGACTTTTACAAAAACACCAAGCAAAGTTCATCTGATCAGTTTTAGTGAACCTGCACCCACTCTAACAGTATTAATTTTGACTAACTGTAGTATAACACAATGTGGACATCAGCTGTAGTCCAGAGTTTTGCACATTTTGAGTTCTGTTTCTGCACAGCATGGTTGTAAAGTGTGGCTATATAAGGTATTAGTGTCTTCCTGTGGACCCGAACAGTCTGGCCATTCTTTGCTAAACTGTTTGTTTTGTTTTTCTTATCATTCTCTGTAAACACTAGAGACTACTGTGTGTGAAAATATCAAGACATCAGCTCTTTCTGATATAGTCAACCCAGCCTGTCTGGCACCAACAACCATGCAATGGTCGAAGGAATTAAGCTTTTTTCTAAATATGATGTTTGATGTGAACGTTAACTAAAGTTCTGGAACTGTGTCTGCATGATTTTATGCATTGTGCAGCTTCTGTGTGATTGGCTGATAGATAATTGCATGGACATGCAAGAGAACAGGTGTTCTTATTGCCTATTTATATTCTTATTATACTGATAAGAATATTAAATAATAAAAGATAAATGTCTTCATAATGAATCTTCATTTCTGAACCCAGAATAGGTACAAGAGAGGGTGAGGATGGTGTTGTTTGATTTCATATAAAGAATAAAATTGCAAGAACAATCTTGCAAGAACTAACCTCTCTTTTTCACGTTGGTCAAAAAAATTAACATGTGAGACTTTGTGGTCAAATCTCCTCACTTTTAGTAGAAATGACACTGACAATCTGCTATGTTTCATCCTTACTGTTCTGTGACCCACTCTCAAAATATAGCTTTATTCCATAAGATCACTGTCTAAAAAAAGAGATGACATTGAAAGAGAGGACATATGACTACACAGATTGGATTTGATCTTCATTTGGCCAAATAGGATTTCACTTAGTTTTTACCATTTGTACATTAACACAGACTAAATTGAAAAGTTTTTATCAGCTTCATTCATTGTTCATCTCTTGCAACTGACTGTCAGCCACCCAGCCACATCACAGCCAAATCTATAGGGAATATCAGGTTATGTAGTAATGAGTTAGTCATCTTCAAATCTTACCTCACCCCAGACTACACTAATATTTGTTTGAGAACTTTCTCTACAGGTCTTTTGCTCTTTCCCATTCTTTAAATACACTGAGACTTTCTCATAGCAAGGAGCAGACTCTCATCACCACAGACCTCCTGCTAGCTCATAGGGCATGGTTTTACACTGGAAATCTCTTATTTTTTTTACATGGTCTACATGCCATTAATTGAGTCTTTTTTCCCCCAGAATGGATCATAGCAGGGGCTGAGCTCCCCATTCTCAGATTTAATCTACTCTCTCTTCTGCACCTCTATCAAGCTTTTCTCTCTGTCCCTTTTTTCATTATTTTGCGATCAAGATTGATGTATTTGTGGAGACATAGAACTATTCATAGTGATTAAGTTTGCCAAAGCCCTTTTAACCTTCTCACTGGAAAACTGTCCTGTGCATCAAATTTAAGATAAAATTGTTCTTCTATTAAAACTTGACATAAATTGGTGTCTTTTAGTCCTGCCAAATGTATGTATTGCATATTTCCGTAGTGTTTTCTAATTGCCAGGTAGTTGGCAAGGGAATAAGCAGAGGTAACTGTTTTCATTAAATGCTTTATCAGGATCAGGCTCACAGTGGATTCAGTTTATCAAATGGGAAAACCTGTGGGAGAATGTAACATATCACTTATGATGTTGCTACTTTGCATATCCTCACAATGTAGCTTACAAATGAAATTTTCTATTAATTACCCTGCTATCTTTACCCTGTTAACATATTTTGAAGGAAAAATTACACTCCTAAATTCTCCTGTTAGCATGACTCTGGCTACTCGCAGGGGTATAGATTGTAAAACCACTAGCAGTGAATAAACACTGAATGTACTGAATAATCTCCAGCTCAATCTCTTCTCTTTTTGTCTGCTCTACTTCTGGCCTATTTCTGTTTTCTTCTTTTCTGTGTCTGTATTTAGAAATTCCTCTTTGATCTGTTTTTAAATAGTTTGTACTCACAAGTTCGTGCTGCCACTGGGAAACCTAGATAGTAATTTCCTATGTACACATAATCTATAATATAATATAATGTTTTTTTTTTAAAAAGCATTTGCTGCAAGGAGATTGCCCAAACCTTACTATGTTTTTCACAAAAAGCTAGCTTTTTAAGGAAAATAGCTTAATACTACTTTCAATGCTAAATCACACGTGGCAATCAACTGAACTGGTTTGTTTATTACAGTTAAAATACAGGTAGGAAAAATTCATGCCGATGCAGACAGGCCTCTATCCTCTGTGCACAAATGAACAATGCAAAGTAGTTTATAGTGGTGAAAAATATGTTGTAGATGAATAAATACAGAATAACTTAAAAAGCAACAAGTTTGAGAAGTTAAAGTGAAAAAGGAAAAGGTGACCTATAAGTTTAATAAGTCTAATTTACACACCTTTGTTTACAACAGTTTTACAGTTGTTTTAGCTTTTAAATGGAAACTGCAAAACAGTATTTTATAAAATAGGAATTTAACTCCCTTTCTGATAGGTTGGTTTCAAAAGTTGGCATACAGTAGAATCTGCTTACATAGCAGTTTATTTAAAGTAATTACCCAATTAAATCCAGGATAGTTACTCTTGGGAAGGTTTGGTTTCCGTTAAAGTCAGCAATTCTTTTCAGCTCTAGAAAGCATAAAGCTGCTTTCAAACTGCAGAGGTAAAGATACAGACACAGTTGTTCCCCAGTTATAAAAAGTTAAGAGTTTTTGCATGTACCTTCCCCCAGTTGCGTTTTTGTTGGGAATCTGGTTGGCCATTGGTCTGGGTGGTAATAATAACTCATGGTAAGGTTGATAACTGATACCCATTCAGTCAACCACAATATGTAGCAAAACTGTCTCCAGGTGTCAAAACTGAGACACTGTTTTAAAACCAAGCCACATGCTTTGTAAAAGCCACTAAACCAAAAATAACCAGATGGCACTCAAGTAATGAAGAAGAGAAATCAAGGCCATCACATTCATGGGTGAGAGGAGACCTTTTTTCCCACCCCACATGTTAAAATTCAGTATGGTGTTGTAAATTGGCCTGGTGCTTCGCTGGCCCACTTTCAGTGGTGTGACATTCATTATCTTCCCTTAATAAGAGTAAAAGTGTAACAGTGTCAATGTTCATGTAATAAAGGCCAGAAGGAGCAGATAAGCACCTGATATCTGATAGCTGAGCCTATAGTGTAAAAACAGCAGTTGTTATTCTATTGCTTTCTAAAGGATAAGGATGAGGTGGATAAATGAACTTAAAGTGAGCTGTTTGGTCAGCTTATCCTTTAAATCCTGGGCACATTTTTCTGTGCAGGAGAGTGAATCATTGAAGCTTTGATATTAGTTTTTAGTAACTTGACAACTCAAAATACTGACTTGAACGTGTGATTACATAGCCTATATACCACACATATTAGAATTGTAAAACACTTTATGAAATTAGGCTATGCTTGATCAACCTGGACTGGGCTATACACACAGTAATATCCTGTGAAAGTACTAGACTGCTAGTTTATGTTATATTTGCTGTAGATTTAAACAAAATGCTTCTTCAGTTCACACTTTTGCATAATCTGAATGGCCTGGCTAATAAATCAAATTAAGCAGCTACAGTAAACAATTTAGAACTTAAGTAATTTTCTTCATGTAAATATTGTCATAATATTTAGAATTATGTATTAAACAATGGATACAAACTAGAGTCATGAAATAGGCTAGACCACTCTGAGACATTCTCAAGTATCCGAATGACATAAAATGTCAAAAGCACAGCTAGTGACAATTACTAAAACCATATTCTTATTAAATCTCCCCAAAGGAGATCAGTGGCCTCTAGCTACATATCTGAAGTGAACTTCATACCTCATGAAAGACAGAATTACAAAGACCTAAACCTGAATGTGGATAAGGGTTTGCTGTCTGGTCACCAAAGGCATCATTGTGAGCCTTTGGATTGATCCTCATGAAAAAGACACATCTAATGAGGCCATCAACCTTCAGAATTGGCCAATATATAGTAGCCCTTCTGTCTCCCAGATGCACTAAGGCATGTCTTTTTGTCCACACACACACTAAGCAGGAAAACCCTCAAAGGATAAAAAGCCAGACTGTATTGTATAGCAAGTTTTTTTTTTACTCAAGCTGTGTCATGATCTAACTTATTGGATAAGTGAGTGCCACAGTCACACACTCACACTGGGAAAAGACACCTAGAAAAGCAATGCTGAGCTCAACTTGCTCACTGATAGATCTGAAATCAGCCAATGATGTACAGTAATCAAGTCTCAATAACTTATTTTCTACATTTCTCCAGTAAAACTTTTCTCATCATCTTTTATGTCATACTCATGTAGCTAACATATTGTATGTTAAGCTATGTTCACTGGCTAAAGAACTAGCCAACATTAACATGGTTATGATTCAAGTGACCTGGCACTAGTCCTTACAGAGTAGTACTGAACAGACAGTTATACCTTTTGAGATTTTGGTTGTATATTCAAATCATACCCTATTTTATTTTGACTGACCTCTGTCCTGTCCAAAGTGTATTCCTTGTGTGCAGTTGTTTAGGCAACTAGATACTCTAGATCTATTTATTATGGGGGGAAACATCACATGCATTTCAAATGTAATAATAATAGTGTTATTAATAATAATAACAACAACAACAACAACAACAACAACAACAATAATAATTATAATTAATGTTAGTGTCTTTGAAAAACGTGTGAAAATACATTTAAATTTGTTATGCCATGATGTGTGACTTATATGTGATAAATAAGTGAATATCATTGATAAATAAATCAAATCACAAATAAAATAAAAAAAATTTATAAACAAACAAACAAATTATAAAATTAACAGTCCTGTATATTTATTTATGTGAAATCAAATATTGCACTATATAACAAAATGTAACAAAACAATGAAATCAATTTGTTTGTACGATGTACAATCAGGCATTTTCAATGCCAATATCCACTGCTCAGTTGTACCAAAAATCCTTTTTCCTGGATGATTGCACAGGCTATAAACTGAAGGTCTAGAACTTTAGTGGTGGGAGCCAAAACAATTTTTGTGGGTTATACTGAGGCCCATGTTTGAAAGTCTCTTACAGACAAACTACATATTGATTGAATGTTCAGCACAAAGTGAGAGACAGAGTCATGCAGGACCAAAACACTTCACAAAATAAATTACTAGCATATATCTTCACTTTCTGTAACAATTTATTTGTGCCTGTCTGAAGCATGTTGTAGTCACATATATATTTTTTTTTATAATTAGATAGTGTGTTAATGCTTCATTTTTAGAAAACAGAGGAAAACAGCAGATGTAGGTAATCTTTAAAAGGCTGAAGCACATTGATTTCAATGAAAAAGATGGAGGTTTCCTTATGGAAGGCTCTTCCCTACAGTGACTCACATCCCAATGTGATGCCAGCCTGTCTGTGTTCTTGAATCCAGTTGTCAAATGTCCCTTTCTTTCATTTGGTGCTGTAACCAAATGATTCATAAAATGTCACAGTAAAATCATGGCATCTGGTGTGGACTTTGGCTTGTAAAAAATGTCTGATATTGATTTATAAAAAATAGGATACAAATATAATGAACAAAAGCACATAAGTGAAGTGCACACATCTGAAAATTCAAACAAGTTTGGGTTACAGAGCCCTGACCTCAATCACACAAAACAATTCACACAGCCGAAATCCTGCTAAAAGCCTTCACAGAAGAGTGGATGTTGTTATAACAAAGGAGGATCTCAAAAAACATATATAGCTGTGAGGGTCAGGTCAAAGCTTTGGCCATATATTGTGTATTGCATAGCTATACACCTGGTGTGTGTGTGTGTGTGTGTGTGTGTGTGTGTGTGTGTGTGTGTGTGTGTGTGTGTGTGTGTGTGTGTGTGTGTGTGTGTGTGTGTGTGTCTGTGTCTGTGTCTGTGTCTGTGTGTTCTCATCAGATAAGAATTTACCAGTGGAGAGTAAAAAAAATATACACTCCTTGTCCAAATAATTAGGAAAACCTGTTACCTGCACATGAAGTTATCCAATAAGTCAATAATAATGTTCATATCAGACATCGGTGTGATTTCTTGACTTTATTTATGGCATTTTAATCATGGTTTTTTTTTGCTACCAGATGGGCTGATATGAGTATTTCACATACTGCTGATCTCCTAGGATTTTCACACACAACAGTCTGTAGAGATAACATAGAATGGTGCAAAAAACAAAACAAAAAATTATCCTGTGATCTCACCTTGCTGGTGAGAGAGAGCAGAGGAAAATAACCAGACTGGTTTGAGCTGACAGGAATTCTATAAAACTCTTTACAACACTGAGCAGAATGTCAGCCAAGAATAAAAATCTGATGCTGAGGATAGAGAAAAAGACCTTTGCACACGATATCTCCAGGTTCCTTTGGCCTTAGTCCGTATTAATGCACATAATACTATGTTACCTATTCTATTATGTTAGCTACTTGTCAGAATGGTTTCTAGCCAAGTAAAACATGGACGTGAGCAACAGAAGCAAGCTTTCACTTGCTGGAGTTTCTAAAGTAATAGCAATATTTTGTTGGTCCATATATCAGAATCAGTAGGTGGCTTAAATGTACAAAAACTTTTTTAAATTTCACCTTTTCTCTGAGGTAAATATAACAGAAAGGTATATTTTTCCAGAGGGGCATAAAATACTTTACACATACAGCAATAGTCTGACAGAAAGTGACTGAAGAGAAACCCTGCTGCTTATACACCCAACGTCTCGCTTTTTTTCTTTCTTTCACACACACACACACACACACACACACACACACACACACACACACACACACACACACACACACACACACACACACACACACGGACAAAATAACTTTATGATTTGGTAGCAATTACATAATCATGCAACATCTTTTGCCTCCTCTTATAATAAAAATGTGTATTGCACATGCACATAGTTATTATGGAAATGTAGCCCTTTATGTTTTCCTTCTGAATGTCAGCAACTTGTAAAGTAATAGTCATCCATGCTTTCAGCTGTACAGAGATCAACAAAAGCAATCTGACAGCAGCCTATTTAGACATAGCTATGCTGTCATTAGCTGTAGTACCACCACAATCGCCACATTGTATTTATACGGTCTCATCTCTCTGGTGCTATTTTCTTATGTGTCCATTTGGGTTTCCATTCAGCATTTCTCTTCAGCCATGAACGAGTAGTAATGTGTAAACGTCCACCGGTTTGAGCATGCACAATGAAAGTTTAAACCTTGCAACAGCATTTCATAGAGTTTCCATGGCTACAGGATCACAGATGAATGAGAAACAGAGCCCAGATAAAAAAAAAGAAAAAGTCTTCTGGAAATCAATGATTTTCTATAGAATCACAAGTGGACTCCTTTAAGCCTGATGTAAATTCTCTAATTCATGCACACTATAAAATAGTGCATGGTGTTGACATTAATTTTACTATTTCAAAGTCCTTTAAAATGCAGTAAATATTGTTCCTTTTTATTCTCTTTTGTTTTTGACTTTCTGTTTTTGTTTGTTAGCTAAAGTTGTCAGAATGAATATTATAGTAAAACTGCTTGCAGACACCTGGTATTTCCAGTAGCAATAACATAAAAACCCTGAAACCCATCTCTGGTGAATACTTCAGCACATTTTGCCAGTGCTCTTAGCTGTAATGCGCTGATATCTTGTGTCTTTGCAGCTGTCATTATCCTGAGTGTGTCCACAGAGCCTGAGCCTTAATAGCTCTTAGAGATTTTTTAGAGAACAGTAAAACTTTTGGGAAATAAGATGGCCTTGATACTCTATTCTATTCTAAAGCTGTTTTGGTAAATAAATAGTCTTCTCCATCAAAATTCACCAACTCTAAACATAAAATAAACATCCAGATTTGAAAGATAGACAACTTTACCATTCTATATTTTCTGCCTTTTTATTATTATGAATGCCTATTTACCAAAAAGTAACATAATAGTCCCCATTTTTATAAGACTATTCTAAATACAATATTTATTTTACTGCTTCATAATTAATGACTTATAAATGCATGAATGCTTAGATTTTTTGTGCTTTTTTAGATCTTTGTAAGAAAAGAAAAAACATTAGAGTGCACATAGACACATATATCAAGGTGTAAAACGGAACAGATGATCACAATCTGGTAACAAAGCAATGACAAGGCAAAGCAGGTTTGTGTCTTCACAAGAAACCTGGGGATTCTCTCAATGGTCTGTAATGCAGCCATTGTTATTCACTGCTTATTTTTAGACATTTGAGATTTACTATTTTGACAGACAGTGAAAAGGGGATGGGTTTCGGTGTGAATGACTGGAAAATTGCAGGTTCAAATTCCCCCACTGCCACCGAGCACCGAGCAAACCTTCAGCCCACATTCCCATCTCAGTTATAAATTACATTTAAATGTTTGTTCAATAATTACATGTAAATAAAATAAAAAATGTAATTAGTATACTAATGCTTTAGGTGCTATTTTGTTTATAGGCAATTGTAGTTAGAACGAAGATATGCCCAGTTAAATGATTAATAATAATAATAATAATAATAATAATAATAATAATAATAATAATAATAATAATAATACTCTACACATGCTTCTGTACACCTCTAGATGTATCCCAGATTTATCTTAAGATCTTTTTCACAACATTCTACCCACATGGTGACTAGCGCTGGAATTAGTGGTGGCATTTTTCCTTCATTAGTATGGAATGAAACCATACCATCCTCCATCATAAAATACATAACATTTAATTAGAGTGCATTTAATGAAATCAGGTGTGTTCTATTAAAGGGGAACTTTAAGACATAATACAGCTAAATATTATATACAGGATGTACAGTATATGTGCATATACAGTATACAGTACCAGACAAAAGTTTTGACACACCTGCTCCTTTAGTGTTTTTTCCTAATTTTATAATGGATGTCATGTATGAAAATGTGTAGTTAACCAAAAAAAAAAAAAATGAAACAACCCAAAACATGTTTTATATTTTAGATTGTCCAAAGTATCTACATTTATCTTTGATAACAGCTTTGTTTTACAATGAGTTAGTTTGTGACATTTGTGACTTTCCTAATGTGCTTTAGATCCTCAGTTGTCTTGTACAGAGTACAGAGTCAATAGCCTATTAGTCCTACTATAAATACTGTACAAATCCATATAATGGCAAAAAACACTCAGCTAAGTAAAGAGAAACAATCCTCTATCATTACTTCAAGAAATAAAGGTTAGTCCAAAAAATCTCAAGAACTTTAAATGTATTCCCAAGTGCAGTCACTGAAACCACTAAACACTATGATAAAACAGACTCTCATGAGAACTGTCCCAGGGAAGGAATCCCAAGAGCTACCTCTGCTGCAGAGAATAAGTTTAATAGAATAACCAGCCTCAGAAACCACTCGTACACAAATGCTTGTTGGAGTTCAAGTGGCAGGCATATTTCATCATCCACTCTTCAAAGGAGACTGCGTGAGTCAGGCCTTCAGGTCAAATTGCAGAGTGAACAGATAGTTTCTTAATGTGAGGTTCCCACTATGAAGCATTAAGGATACTGGTGTTACACAACTAACCAGCATGACTACCACAGCATTTTGCAGTGACATGCCATCCAATCTGTTGTTCACTTGGTGGGAAGATCATTTGTTTTCCAGCAGGACAATTACCCCAAACACACCTTTAGGTTATGTAAGTGCTGTTTGTTTAAGAAGGAGAGTGATGGAGTGCTGCATCAGAATACCTGGCCTCCACAATCACCTGATCTAAATACAGTTAAGATGTTTTTGGGATGAGTTGGAGTGAAGAGTGTAGGTGAAGCAGCCAACAAACACTCAACACCCATGGGAACTTCTCAAGATTATTGGAACATTCCAGGTGACTACTTCATGAGGATGACCGAGAGAATGGCAAGAGTGTGCAAAGCTTTCATAAAAACAATAAATGTCTACTTTTAAGAATATCAAATATAAAAAATACTTTTAATAAATTCCATACATGATCTTTTATAGTTTGTCTTCAGTATTATTTACATTTTATATAATATTTTCATAAAATCATGTCAAATATCAAATTGTCAAAAATATCCGCTATTTCCTATTTTAAGATTATACTAAACCAATTATAAAATAAAACCTATTTCAAGTAGTTTGTGCTAAATTTAACATCATTCTTTTCATATTATGTTTAACATTTATTTTAAAGAAGAAGCCAATTTAAAATTAATAATGCCAAGAAATAATGTTTAGTATCTTATATTTTGTATGAAAATAAATATTAGATACAATGGACTATATCCAAAATACTTTCACTTGCTAACACTTTTTTGCAGTGTACAGAAGCATTGTGCCATTCCTTTTCCCAAAGTAATCAAGGCACAGCACTGTCTCCTTTTGTGAGTCAAGAAGGCAAATTGCTATACACTTCTAATAAATTAAACTGAATTTAGACATGCACTAAATATGCATTGGTATTTTCATAATCTCTGAAATCACAGTACACCCACTTGCGCTTATAAAACAGCAGATGCTCTGTGTATGTATATTCTTCACAATTCTTCAAATCAATTAATTCTAAAATTGCAGGGAAGAAGTAAGAAAATCCTAAGAAAAAATACATTTCAGTGTCACCAACACAACCTTTGTATGATCCAGAAACTGAACCATAAATATAGATGGAGGCCTTTAGTATGTACTATGCACTGACACTATATTAATATAAGCTGTGTAAAATCCCTCACTGTGCCCTGGCAGGGTAAAAAGGCATCAAGTTTTGTGGTGCATTTGATTGGCATGCAGTCATTTTGACACATTGTCACTTCTGCCTTACTTCCCTCACTGTAATTTCCACATTGTCCTCTTTGCTTGCTTATTTGCCTTATTGACAACAGTTTCAGCATGTTGATTTATAACAAATAAATCAACATTTTGCATTTAATTACTAGTATATAAATGTTAGAGGAAACAACTCACCTTGATTGAAACCATTTGTGTTATATCATGTGCCAAATTCATTTATCTTCATGTCCTCAATGTATACTAACCGAGATCTGTGTTGCTTGATCCTCATGTTTATTCAAATGGTACAAATGAAAATACAAATCCTTGAAGACCCAAAAAGTACCACATACTATATATTTTTTTCTGCTTTAAATTAATTCAGAACACCAACTCATTATCAATGCTCTCATGAGTTGGATTGATGAGTAAGGGGTGTTGGAATATTTAAGAGAAACCATTAAAATTTGCAGCCTGTTAGTTCACCAGCGTGTGCATTTTGACAGTCCCTAATGTAGAGCACAGAATTCGAGTATTCATTTGGACACACTTTTTATTTATGCATGCTTTATTTATTCTACATAAAATAATTCCAAAATTTTTACATTGTTTTATTCTCAGTTATTCAACGTTGTAATATATCTAAGTGTGTATGAAATACCTATGTATAAAATATGTCTAATTTCTTTTTAGTTTTTATTTTAGTTCTTTACATTCACTCTTTGTGTCTCGGAGAGACAATCATTCTCTGTTGAACTCCAGGCATGTTGCGTAATCATGATCAAAGATGTGATCTTCCAATAACAGAGTGAACACTTTAATCGAAACATTTTTAATGCTTATTTAGATATTTTGAACATTAGATAATCTGATAATATTTCAATTCAAAATATGGCACATGCAACTTACCTTGATCTCATTCATACTATTCATCCATTCATTCATTTTCTCCCGCTTATCCGTAATTCGGGTCGCGGGGGCAGCAGTCTAAGCAGGCATACCCCGCCTTCGACTGCTGCCCAATCCTTACAGCACCGTCCCTTACGGTCCCTCCCGCAGGTGGCCTTCTGATCCAAAGTCCAATGACTTAACCACTAAGCTACCTCCTGATTTGAGGGGCTTAATGCTGCCCACACCATGAAATAAAGCTGTTGTCTTTAGTGAACAAATTATTTATGTTCTATATAAAAGTAAGCAAGTAGGAAACAACATTTTTAGCACCTAAACCACATTAATATTATACTGTAATCATCCACCAACCACTCAGTAATTTATTTTTTCTCAGTTTAAAATTGTAACCTTGTTGAAGTCTAGTTAAAAATATATTGTTATTAATAAATTGGACAACAGTAATTAAGCAAAATTTCAGATTTTATTATTACAGATTTTTTTTTTTATTATTACATTCAGGATTTCTGCAGGTATTTTAAACCCAGGCTGTGGTTGCAGATAAGGTCTCCATGGCATTATATATAGTCAATGTAAATACATTTTTATTCTATGAAAACTGACTACAAAGTCAAGCTACAGGGTGAATTTTGGCTTCTTATTGGCTACTGTACATAAAAGACAATATGTAGTGCACAAAGCAGGAATGGAATGGAAAGACATTTAGAGTTTGCCCAATTCTCTGGGCTGACATGCACTGTTACCATAGAAACAGAAATAATTATGAATGGCACCATCAAACCTTTGCCCCATTTCTTTAGTTTAAACATTTTGTGGTTATGGTCTCTCTCCATTCAAGTAAAGGAATCTGGTCCTGTGTAATTAGACATAACTGCCCCTGATTATTGACAAGGTGGCTACGGAGTGGAAAGGTTTTACTTCAAGGAATTTTTACACACTCACTTTCTACGAATGGCGATAGTAACCATGGGGATTTTATAGTACATATATTATATTAATTTTCATGTGGCAGAGATCAAATTTCGTTTAGCATTTTTTTGGTCAAAATAGTAATAAAGGCTTGCTACTGTTTCAAGAAAACACACACAGACATTCAACATGTACTCATTTCAAACTTTTTATCGTCCCTATAATATATTTTATAGTATATAGTTGATAAATATGTAAATGTATGTGTGAAAATTGCTCAAACAGAAGATTATTAATGTCATTTTTCCAGAGGGGAATTGTTTATCTGGCTATAAACAGATATCATCTGAGTTGACAGAGAAATAAATCAGTCAAAATATATGCACTATACCCAGCTCTGAACCAGTTCAGTGGAGTAGCCTTGATATTCCAGGCTCAGGAAGAGAAAGTACATTAAGCCAATGAGTTAAAACCACCACAGGCACTTTCTATTTCCATCAGCAGAGACACAAATTGGCACATCTTAGTCCACTGACTACATCGCTCTTTCCATGGAACAGTATTGAGCATTGACTCATGTGTCCACATATTTCTCATTCTCATTCTCATTCTCATTCTCTGTTCTCTCTCTCTCTCTCGCTCTCTCTCTCTCTCTCTCTCTCTCTCTCTCTCTCTCTCTCTCTCTCTCTCTCTCTCTCTCTCTCTCTCTCTATCAATCTCTCTTTCCTTTATACAACTGTTTTCCACTTACCTTAATTTTTTTCAGTTATAATGGGGATTGTATGGGTTGTAATATGAAAATAAGAATGTGGGAGGAAATTCAGCAACTCTCCTTGTGTTTACACTGTCCATTATGGATTAAACTTTAAAATCATGAAACACATAAAACACCTACACACAGTAATTGCAGAAATAATTAGGCAGTAACACAAAGATGTCATATTATCTGCTTCCTCTGGCTATGGCTCTAGTCTAATTTTTTTGATAGCTGATGTATAAACCTGTGAAATCTAGTAGTAGAAAATAAAATAGAATTTATTGGGAAACATAAAACCAACTACCCATTCCTCGATTCTCTCTCTTTTTTTCCCTCTCTCTTTCTATCTCTTGTTTTTGGACCTTAGTGCTTGCCATGTGAGTGTAATCCCCTCATTACACAAGCTCCTTTTATTTAATCATTCTTCCTGCAATAGACAGGCTCTCTGGTTCACAAAGGGGTTAATTATCTATTAGAATGAAGACTGGCTTAGGATGTGATCCATTTGTGCCTCCTATTATGTAGCTAAAAACCCTATTTCACAAAAACTAATGGTAATTATGACAATAAAAACCAAGTTATCTTTCTTTTTTCATTTTAATAGTATCTTGAAGTCAAGCCAGAGCAGATAATAATCCATCCTTGTACTTTAAGTCAACAAAAGTTTAATTATGCAGCTGGCTACAACAATTTCAGCTGCACACAGCTCTGCATTTAGGTAATATAAAAACAGACACCCAGCGCAAAAAATTATACTAGTGTGCAGTTTTTTTAATTTCCCCAGAGTAAAATGAAGTGCACTCATATTGATTTGGAGAATATCAGTTCCAGTTTCCTGAATCTCATTGGAATCTCAAGTATCATGAAGATGCTGTGTCAGATGACTGTATTGCAACACAGTATTTACATTTACTTTTACATTTGCTAAGCACAAAATTGCTTTGAGTTTCTATCAATGAATAAATCTACACTGGTACACTAGATTACAGCTTAAAATAAATCAGCCTACAACTCTGTTGAGAGGTTTTTTTTTTACAAAACAATCTTAGAAGGGGTTAATTTAAGTGTTTCGGGAAGAGGTCAAGACTTCACCCGTCACTTGAAGATAGCCAGTGACTTTGCTGTTCGGACATCTAGGAAAAGTTCATTCCACCACCTTGAAGTATACTTACCTCTTACCCTGAGAAAAGGTGGTACCAGTCGAGCAGTATGAACATAGACTGTTGGTTTTAAACTGAACTTTCTATTTATAATTTCAGCTTCTACTTTAAAATAAAAAAAGCAAAAGTGCTGTTATTTTAGGGCAAGGTCTTAGGTGCATGCCATATGCAAGTATGCAGTAAAAAAAAATGAACCTGTGAAGAATCTGGAAATAAAAGTACATTCATTGGGTGTACAATTATTTGAGACTGTTAGAGTATGCAAAAATCTGCCCACCTAAAAATATATATTGAATTCTACAATGTTGACATTGAATGTTCAACAAAATTACATATAGAGAAGCTTTTAAAGTAGTAAAAATTAAATGTTTATAAATATACATAGTGAGAGCTGTTGAGAGCAGTAAACAGGGCAAAAATGCTAAATTAAATCAATATTTAATGAGACTACACTTTCCCCTATAGCTACATCCAATCCCTATAGTTCACAGAGTTTTATAAGGAAATCAGCTGAAAGGTTGTTCTAAGTATCTTGGAAAACTTGCTAGAACCATCTAAATTTTTATTTTATCTAAAAAGTGGTCTATTATTCTTTGTTCTTGTCTACCGACACACAATAGCATAATCTACAGGATAAAATAAGCTTAAAGGATGAAATCAACTAAATATGTATTAAAAAGTAGAAGAAAATGTGGTGTTTGAAACTAAAGGCCAGTCTTGCTCCTTGAGGGTTTGTGTTTGTAGTCTATACTGACCCCAGTAAAATTTTTCTTTAATTATAAAATTCTACTAATGATCTTTATGATACTCAGTGGTCTCACTTCAAGAGAAACTTAGTGATATGTTGGCCTGTTTTGAGTTTCCATGCTTGCAGGCTATTTATTATTACCTAAAATAAGAAATAACAAATATAGCATTTCACAAAAAAAGTTTAAGTCTCAGTTGTTTATTATAAGTGAAAAATTCCATATTTATTAATATACGTTTGTGCCTTCTAACAACTGCTGATGTCATCATAAAGACTGTGCTCATCCCAGAATTCTTAGTGAACATTCTTCCAACACAAATACCAAGTGTCATTATTCTTCCACAGCTCTATACTGTATTGATTTATTATCCCACTGTCTGGTGTCACCCAGATAGGGATAGAATCCCTTTTAAGTCTGGTTTCTTTCATGAATTCTTTGTCATGTCATTTCATGGAGTTTTTCTTTCCACTGTTTTCTCTTGCTTTCTCATTAGGAATCTAAATCTACATCCATATTTCTGTAAATCTAATTAGTGACCATGCCTATTGTATTGAGTGCTATTTAAAAAACAACAAAGAATTCAATTCACTCAGTAGCTTAATTGTCTTATCTGACATCAAGACTTCTATATCATTAGCTGAAATGCACCCAGGCCCTGACAGAGGTGTCACTGCGCTTCAAAATAAACTTGCATATGTGCAGTCTTATTCTCCTCACCAACTCCTTTTCTGACATGTTGGTGCCTTTGCAAACCAGAAATCTCAAATTCAGACTTATCACTGTATAAAACTTTTCTGCTTGTGGTTGTTGTGCAATGCTTTAAAGTTTTCAACAGTGAAATATGTTTGCACTGCCTTTGTGGAAATAATGGTTTAATAGCTAGAATCAGCATTCATGACTATTTCTACATCTGATTGCAAATTATTCTGATTCTTGTTACTCTCATTGAATTAACTATCAAAAGTACATAGATCAACTGGATTAAAATTTGCAGTCATTTTCTACATTTAGGAACCCTTTAAACTGCACCATTTCGACAGGCTGAACTCGCCATTATTCACTTTGTAGGGGCATTATGATTAATATGTTTTCATAAACACCACAAACCATTTTGCAAGCTGTATTTTCAGCTATGAAAATAAACTCAAACTGAGATAATGATATGTTTACATTAATGAGCTCATTCTAACACGTAATCAGTGCTACAATAATTCACAGAGACTTATATGATGAACATTCCACATAACACAGCTAATTATTTATACTATACCAAGAAGGCCTTCTTTTTTGCTTCTAAACATTTTAATAAAATTTTAGTCTTGGACAGTGGTCTGTCTTTTTATTTTTCAATCCTCCTAACTAATAAAGCAAGACTAATAAATATACAAACGTTTTCCTTCTAAAGCAAATTGTGGATTATGTTGAAGATTCACCCTTGCTTATTAGATTTCTGGATACTGTGGCAGTTCTGTTCTTTACTTCTGAGAGACTCTGCCTCTCTAAGATACACTATTTATACCCAATCATCTTACTGACCTGTTGTCAAATAGCCTAATTGTGTGCTAAATGTTTCTTTTCTGTTAAAAGTTTTGTTGCCTGATCACAACTTTTTTGAGACATGTTGTAGCCAACAATTTAAGAATAAAATATGGATTTATGAGATTTACAAATTATTGCATTCTGCTTTTATTAAATTTTTAAAAAGTGTCCCATCTTTTTTGGAATTGTAGTTGTATACATATAGTTGTAGAAGTCATATAATTTACAGTGTAATCACACTATTTAGTGTCACAGAGGATAAGTTCACCTTATGAATATGGTTCCTCTAAATGTTTATTCTTTAAATCATCTCATGGAGTTTTTCTTGCTGCTGACACCTCTGGTTTAACTTCATGTACAGGTGCATCTCAAAAATTAAAATATTAAATATAAAAAAATTTATTTTAGCAATTCAATACAAAAAGTGAAACTCGTATTTTATAAAGATTCATTACATACAGACTGATATAGTGCAAGTGTTTATTTATTTTAATTTTGATGATTTTGGCTTACAGCTAATAAAAACCCAAAATTTAGTATCTCAGAAAATTTAAATAATTTGAGAAAGTTCAATATTGGAGACTCATGGTGTCGCACTCTAATCAGCTCATTAAATCCAAACACCTGCAAAGGTTTCCTGAGACTTTAAATGGTGTCTTAGTCCGGTTCAGGTTACACAATCATGGGGAAGACTGCTGACTTGACAGTTGTACAGAAGACGATCATTGACAGCCCTGAACATGGAGGGTAAGACACAAAAGGTCATCGCTAAAGAAGTTGCTGTTCACAGAGTGCTGTATCCAACCACATTAATGGAAAGTTGAATGGAAGGAAAAAATGTGGTAGAAAAAATGTAAACAAAGCCAATTCAAGAATTTAGGGAGATTCACAAAGAGTAGACCGCAGCTGGAGTCAGTGCTTTTAGAGCAACCAGCCACAGACGTATCAATGGGCTACAACTGACGCATTCCTTGTGTCAAGCCACTCCTGGACCAGAGACAATGCCAGAGGTGTCTTACCTGGGCAAAGGACAAACAAGGATTGGACTGTTGCTCAATATGCCAATGTCATCTTTTCAAATGAAAGGAAAGAAAATGTTGCATTTTTTTTGGAAATCAAAGTCGAATCAAAGAAGAGAGGAGAGGCACAGACTCCAAGTTGCTTGAGGTCCAGTGTAAAGTTTGCACAGTCAGTGGTGGTTTGGGGAGTCATGTTATCTGATGGTGTTGGTCTACAGTGTTTTATCAAGTCCAAGTTCAGCACAGCCGTCTACCAGGAAGTTTTAAAGCACTTCCTACTTCTGTCTGCTGACCAGCTTTATGGAGATTCTGATTTTATTTTCCAGCAGGATTTGGCACCTGCCCACACTGCCATTACAGGAGTTACAGTATGTTGATGAATAGATTTGGTAGATTTGGTTATAATCAAATGCCAGGAAGTTCCCCAATAGGCTGTTTAGAACAATGTATTTTTCATCTTCAGCACCTCCTTTATACTAGTTAGTGCCTTGATGAGCAGCATTGTTGCAAAACACCAACATAATCCATAAAACTATATGATTAAAATGACAAACACTGCCTATTATGATTTATAATTTTTTTCTAAATTACTGTCTGACTTTTGTATGTATTTTGTATGGCATATGAGAGCTTTTTAAAATGTGTGTGTGTGTGTAGCCTCTGGTCAACAAATATCTCTTAAGAAGAGCAATAGGCACCCATAAGGGTTTTAATGGAATGCCAATTAGACAGATGCACCACTTGTTCCAAAATGTGATTTATCTGGCCTGCTGAGTGAGAGAATCTGGGTAAATAAGATGGCATGGAAACTATCGTCATAGAAACTGTTGTCCTGCTGCAGTGCTGAAGGGGGTCAACAGTGCTGTAAAACAAAAAGGGCAGAACGCAAACATAGAGAAGGGCAGAATAGTTAATGAAATCAGTTCACAGGTTTTTTAATGAGCAAAATTGTCATGTTTGGTGAGATGGTTGGTGACCCTTATTCAGGTGTACCAGCTGTATCTAGTGTCTTCTTTGTCTAAAAAACACATGAAGAAGAATATTCTAATTAGGGTTGTGTCTGGATTGTGTTCACCTACACAACACAAATGATATTATGTGTTGTGTAGGTGTTATTAATACAGTGTTATTACATTTAATGTAAAGCAAAGAATAAAAATAAATAAATCAAGAGACCATGCTGTCATGGTGATATAATTAATGGTGCACATTGTGACCTCTAAATGTATTACTCTTATGGCACAGACACTGATAATTTTCTAGGGGCAGCACATCCTGAAGAGTATATACCAGACAATTAGGACCACAACTGTAAAACAACAGAAATGTACATTTATTTTACCCATTTATCTTAAAATGTAATGTTTAAATAGTTCCTTTTATCACTTTTAGCATTTTTTCTCTCTATCTTGAAGATAATATGAGATGTATCGAGTGTTGTAGCATCCAAAATTCTTTTCTGTGTTAAAATGTAAAGTTAAAGCTTTACGTCTGCAACACGGAAGACTGGAAAAAAATGCGCAATACATTTCTCCTGACAGCAGACTTCACCATTTTAATTGCGTATGCTTTTTAAACTGTTTTTGTGGGACATTATTCATACAAGTGTCTGTGTAAGTTGTTTCTATAGAGACCAATAACATACTGACACAAGTAAACTTTGCAGCTAATACTATTATGGAGCTGCTGGTTTGGAAAACGAATCAACCTCTTCTGACCAGTCAAAATTGAGTATTCAATAACTCTGCGATATAAAAAATAAAGCAACAAAGAGAGACAAGGGTATTTTAATTTGGTGTATCAAAAAAGATCCGGTGCCAGTAGAACACATACAACATGATGCTTCCTGCTTTTTCCCCCACACACAACTAAAAGATAAATACTTCTCTCAATTATTCTCTCTGGATGTGATCATATTACTACACAAAGCATTAGTTTATTGCAGTAGGATAACAGTCAGAAGCGTTTGCACTCACATGGCAATGCTGCATGATGGTCACATAAAGCTCAGCTCTCGTAAACAACACGCATCAACACGCATTGCTCAAAATGAGGGGGTGTAAGTGATTACATCATCGCTAAATCTCTGATAAAATCCAAGAATTTAAAAGATTGAGAAGCCAAGTTTCATCTACGCTCTCATGCATGCCAAATCAAACTACTGCCAACAGTAGCAATAAAGAAAGAGAATAGATCTGAGCACTTTGCCTCAACCTTCTGTCACTGCATTGCATAGCGTTTTCCAGATCTTTGGCATTGTGTTTTTTCATTTGTTGAAATCTCTTTCTATGTGTGTGTGTGTGTGTGTGTGTGTGTGTGTGTGTGTATGAGAGAGAGAGAGAGAGAGAGAGAGAGAGAGAGAGAGAGAGAGAGAGAGAGAGAGAGAGAGCGAGAGTGTGTGTGTGTGTGTGTGTGTGTGTGTGTGTGTGTGTGTGTGTGTGTGTGTGTGTGTGTGTGCGCACGTCTGTGTGTATGTGTGAGCGTAGGTGTCTATGACATTGTAATCCAGAGCATGCTTTTAAGACTGATGTGTGGGAAGTAGACTCCTTGTGGTGCCGTTGTAAGGAGGTGAGTATAGCATCAGCTTTTAATGTTTCTGTTGTACCTTCAACATCCTTTCAGCCCCCAAAATCTCTACCAGCTTCTCTATCTTTCAGGTAGGAATGTAACCAGTCATAAATATAACTGCTCTGTCAATAGCTATTTTTTTATTTATTTGTATTAATCCAAATTCGAATATTATTATTTTTTTGGAACAATGGATATGTTCGGCTGTCATGCTTTAACCGAATATAACTTTGAAGAGGTAACTCTCATCTAGACATGGCAAACTATAATAGTGAAAAATATCCACTTAATCATTGTCTCTGAACAGAAACATTAGCTATAGAGTTAAAGGGTCTATATTATAAAAATGTAAAACATTTAAAAACTGTGAGTTATTTCTGGGTTTTCACCCATTGTCCAAAAAGATGCCAGTAGGTGCATCAGTGACTAATTAATCCCAGTTTTGAATTAGTGTATTCCTAATCTAGGTTAATGCTGGATAGAACCACTATTATACCTACAATTCTTCACAGATCTGCTTTGCACATATAGATCCCGATATGTTTGTCCATTTCTTGGCAAAATTGTTCAAGCTGTGTCAGATTCATTGGGGATTATTGAACACAACATTTCACCATGGTGCTCTCATAGTTATTTGAACACAGCCAAAAATCTACTCTCATCAGACCAGAAAACATTTACCATATATTTGCAGAACCCTAAAAAGGGATTTCACATGTCCTTTTTTCAGAAATACCTTTATCATTACCACTCATCCAAAAAGCCCTACTTTATTAAATGTCCAGACTATGGCTGTCTTGTAAACAGGTTCTCCCATCTTAATTGTGGATCTCTTTTAGTTGGTCTCTTAACTTATCTGACCAATGATCTACTCTAGGCTGGATGTGGTTATGCCACATTAAGTCTATATTTTAAATATTAGATTTAACAGTGCTCCACATGATGCTTATAAGTGAGATCTTTTTCCAAAGCCTGATCATTTTCAGAATGTTTTGATAGTGCCTGGGTTTACTATTTGTTTAGTTGTTTTGTAACAAACTCTAAGGCCTTCAAGGAACAGGCAAATTTATATTGAGAACACATTTGCAAACAACTGGACTTCATTTGGCTAATCATCTAACTTCTAAATGCAGCTGCAGCCATGACACATCAGGTCACCATGCTGCCTAGCAGCTTCAGGGCCCTGTTTAATCCTGAAACAGGGTTACAATCTGTGTGGAGTTTTGCACATGTTCCCCGTGCCCCTAGGTGTGAATGTGTGTAAATGCTGCAATGGACTGATGTCACATCCCTGCTTTGTTTCCCTTGTTCTTGGAAAGAATAGACCTTCCAAGAATCTACAATGCTAATAAAAATATTGTATTTTTTACAATGCTCATGAAATATTACAATAAATGTTTTATTAATATTAGTGTTCATATCAGTAATTTTGCTAGGATTCCATGCTTTCATACCATCCCTGCATAATAAATAGTTGTTATAGATTCATAACAAAATAATACAAATAATACTTGATCTGGATTAATAAAATAATAAAAAAACAATTTTATTTCCAAGTTGTAACAGTTCCAGGTTATAAAGTGACTTCAAACAGACTTAATTACATTTTATTGGTTTAATGTTCATTCCATTTTTAAAGGACTTTTCCTTTTCAATTATGATTGAATTATAACTGGATTTATAAATTTATACTAACATTTATACTAGCAGAAATGGCATTTCTAAAAATAATTTTCTTGAATGATGACTTCTCATAGAGGGTTAACTTTAATCATGCCTACAGATACTCTGCATGTAGTGATGAATAACCCATCGCCTTCGTGTTTAAAATGCAAGCGCTTCTAATTGCACTTCATGACAGATGTGAACTGAATGGGAGTTGTTGCTACTTGTGAATAATGTCACAGCTGAAAGAAAGCTGCCAGGCTCATGCACTGATTTCAGTGGTTCTTGTAATGAAGATGGTGGGGGCATTGACAAATGGGCAAATGAGCGGGCAAAAAGAGCCCAGCAGTTGCTTCTCTCCAGTTTTTATCTGGCACACATTGAAGATGCTTCACTGCAGCATTGGTCACAAGAGCCCCGAACCCTCTGAACATGATGCGGCATTTTGTAATGAGAGGCATTTTATGCAGAGTCTATAATTAAAGACTGACAGAATAAGCTGTCACATACTTTGAAAAATATCATACAACCATGGTTTACAATCTCCACAAATGCAAATTTCCAGGATATAGGTCAGTTTGTTTATGAATGTTTACTGTGTGCTCCTGTTCATTGTGTTTTGTTTTATTGGTGAAACTAAGAGCTGGAAGCATTTACAATAATCAATGCTTTCACTTTTTTGTTCAGGAAAGATTTGTGAGTAATTTAATTGGTTCTTAGGGTTACACATTCAATCTCTGCTGGGTCAAGATGTCTTCCTGCATGAAAAATGTTTGATGTGTAATTGAATTTTGGTAAACAGCAAACACTGCTGAAGTAGACAAGGTTGAGTATCAAAAACTGTAAACAGTTTTTCAACCTTTTAGTCGATGCACATTACAGTACACCTTATGGATAACAGTTTAAAATATAAAAGTGTTGTTGCTTTTTTCACTTTCACCTGTTAGCACTGTTTTCAGAGGTTTGTCCTAAAAAGGTTGTCTTCCTGCATTCAGTATTTTCCTTTAAGAAGACTAATATATATATATATATATATATATATATATATATATATATATATATATATATATATATATATATATATATATATATATATATATATTAGCATGCAAACTCCCTTATTTGTAAAAATACTAATATATATATATATATATATATATATATATATATATATATATATATATATATATATATATATATATATATATATATATATATATAGTGTATGTGTATTTTTACAAATAAGGGGGATATGCATGCAGGAAAATGTAGAGACAACTCCATTAACCAAAACCACAATTTGTCGGATTTTGTTTTGTTGTGACTGCAGGTTAGAATGTGTTTTTTGCTTGTAAGTGTGGGCTGAATTTTGTCCAGTTACTCACTGCTGCCCTACATAGTGGTTGAAGTGTGCGAACAAAAGCTTATAATTAAGCAAGTATAAACCTAGTGTAGCAATGCCAACAGATGCCTTCTATATAAATGTCTGTCCCAGCAAAGCAGGTTTCTGACTGCACATGGCTATGTGGGTATTATAGACTATTCTTAGGCTTTTGGATTTTTTTCCACAAACTTCATTGCAATCAACTAAACTGAATAAAAAGACCTGTGTTATGAAAGATACTGTAATTCTATAGCTGCTTATTGCTTTTTCAAAAATAGAAATAGGAAATATATAGACTATTATTTATTTATTTATTCACCATACAGTGAATGTTAAGCACAATGTTAATAATTACAGAGGATTTTCAATAGATAAAACATTTTCTATGCAGTCGATTGCAATTAACAGAATGAAACTAATACACTACAAAAAGTGACAAGTAAACTTCAGCACAAACTTTGGCACATTTTCACAAAAATAAAACCAACAAATGCATGTTTTGTAGGAGTGTAAAAAAAAAAGAATGCACTTCCAAGTAAATTTCCAGATAACCATAATGCCAAACTTCATTAACAATGAACACAGTGCTACAATTACAAATGACAGGCAGTAATAGACTGTTCAATTCTTGTCTTTTAGTCCAGTCATCCAGCTATGATCTTCTAAGCTTCACAGATGCCTTCTTTCTGATTCCTGGCAGGTGGAAATGTACAATTCCCAGCAATTCTGCCATGGCCACCATGATCTTCTAATAAAGGCCATGTCTGATCCAGGATACCAGCAGGAAACAGGAGGGCGTGAAAGTCTGCAGCTCTCTGTCACATTATATGTCTCTGCCAGGCTGAAAGGAGAAATATGGGCCTACATCAGATACCGCCAGACTGGCAGCCTGTAATTAAGAGTAGTGTTTATTGCTCGTTCAGCCGGTGTTAAGGTGGCAGCTTTCAGGAGAGGGGAGGTCTTCGCCTGCTTACACAACTGTTAAATATATACAGGAAACTTAGTTTAGGAAACTTTGTGACAATTCCTGATGGAAAACTCGCATCTTGTTTCATTATTTGGAAATGCATGAGAAGAGAACTTGTTAAAAGAATACTTTTTGATTGGTGATTCTGTTCTAGTGTAAAAAATTAAATATATTGTTGTCTTAATTTAGCAAGAAGATAAACCAATGTCTAATCCTTAAAAAGTTCTCATGCTTTTTAACATGAAGTCATACTTTAAATCTAAACATAAAAATGAAATAAAAATGTTAAATCCCTCTTGATATGCACATTATTATTATACCTTTAAACCATATTGTATTAAATAATGGATTTGTCATGAATGTTAAAAATCCGATATAGTTTCATTCCAATTTCCCTGACCAGAATCTGATATAATATCGTCAAGCACACAAACTCACAGTGGTGGGTCTCGGATGCTGTCGGTTTTCTTTATATAAGTAAAAATTAGCTGAACCACAAAGACTGGAAGAAAGACAAATGCGGATCTACAAGGCTCATAAGTGCATGTCTGTTTAGAGTGAGCGTGAGAGAGAAAGAGAGGGAGAGAAAAATGCTTTCAGAAATACTTTTCATGGGGAGGTACTTTTTAACCCTGGTGCCTGTTTTGTCTTAAGTAATTAATATGTGATTAGTAATTATTACAAACCCGATTCCAAAAATTTGGGACACTGTACAAATTGTGAATAAAAAAGCAATGCAATAATTTACAAATCTCATAAACTTATATTTTATTCACAATAGAATATAGATAACATATCAAATGTTGAAAGTGAGACATTTTGAAATGTCATGCCAAATATTGGCTCATTTTGAAGGCCTGAAAAGTTAAGGAACAGCTGGAGGACCAATTTGCAACTTATTAGGTCAATTGGCAACATGATTGGGTATAGAAAGAGCCTCTCAGAGTAGCAGTGTCTCTCAGGAGTCAAGATGGGCAGAAAATCACCAATTCCCCCAATGCTGTGGCGAAAAAATAGTGGAGCAATATCAGAAATTTTCTCTGAGAAAAATTGCAAAGAGTTTGAAGTTATCATCATCTACAGTGCATAATATCATCCAAAGATTCAGAGAATCTTACGCACAGAGATTGCTGTGCGTAAGGGTCAAGGCCGGAAAACCATACTGGATGCCCGTGATCTTCGGGCCCTTAGACGGCACTGCATCACATACAGGAATGCTACTGTAATGGAAATCACAACATGGGCTCAGGAATACTTCCAGAACACATTGTTGGTGAACACAATCCACCGTGCCATTCGCTCTATCGGTCAAAAAAGAAGCCATATCTAAAAATGATCCAGAAGCAAAGTTTTCTCTGGGCCAAGGCTCATTTAAAATGGACTGTGGCAAAGTGGAAAACTGTTCTGTGGTCAGACGAATCAAAATTTGAAGTTCTTTTTGGAAAACTGGGACGCCATGTCATCCGGACTAAAGAGGATAAGGACAACCCAAGTTGTTATCAGCGCTCAGTTTAGAAGCCTGCATCTCTGATAGTATGGGGTTGCATGAGTGCATGTGGCATAAATGTAAAGAAAAGTGAACAATTTGTTTTGTGGCCACTCTATTTCTCTACTGGAATGTTCAGCAATCAATTTATATAGATCAGGGTCATAGTGAATGCAAAGCCCATCCCAGGAACACTGAGCATACCAGGGAAGGAACATCAATCAGTAAACAACATCTGTATACAAAATTTACACCTACAGTGTTAAGCTTAGCGAGTCTACATACTGGCATGTATTTGTGAAGTGGGAGGAAACCGCAAAAGATCAATGAAGCCCATGTGGACATAAAGAGACCAGAGTTGAGTTGAAAAACATATGATTAAAAATCTACATTTAGGGTGAATTAGAACTACATGCAGTAGGTCCCTTGAATCTGCAAGGGACCTACAATAAAATGTCTAGACCTGCATTTAATCCAGTAAATAACTGCTAACAAGCTTTTCATTGTGTATGATTAATTGGAGGATAGGGGAAGGTCACTTAATATGAATTAACAATCATATGTTTGTGTTAATCCCACACCACTGGAAACCCTGTTGGAGAGAGAAGCCCCTGTGGAGTGCAATCAAAATGCATCAGCTCTTTAATTTCACATGGTTGCTGAAGCAGCTTGAGGGCAAAAAGGCTAAACAGTGTTGTGACCCACACAAATCAACCAAAACATTAAAAACTACTTCAAAAACATTGATTATCTTGTTACATTGGCACCTGTCAATGGATGAAATATATTAAACAGCAAGTAAACCGTCAGCTTTTTTTAGCTGATGTTTTGGAAGTTGAAAAAATAGGCAAGCATACGAATGTGAGTTACTTTGACCTGAGCAAAATTATTGGCTAGGCAACTGCTAAGTCCATGTCCAAAATAAAAGGCTGTTGCAAGTACCTACCAAAAGTGGTCAAAGGAAGAGCAACAAGTGAACTGCTTTCTTGATCATTGATGTACAAGAGGAGCAAAGTCTTGGGTGTCTGGTTAAATCCCACAAAAGGACTACTATAGCGAACCTGCTGAAAAATCTAATGCTGGCTATGATAGAAAGGGGTTAGAACACATAGTGCATCGAAGTTTGCAGCATATGGAGCTGTGTAGCTGCAGCCGAGACAGCGTGCCCATCCTCACCCCTTTCCCCAGCAAAAGCTCCTACATTAGGCATGGTGGGGAGCATGCCCAGATGAATCCTGTTGTTTTTTACATCATGTGGACAACTAGGTGCATGTACATTGCTTACCTAGGAAAGATGGCACCAGGGTGCAGCATGGGAAAAGGTCAAGCTGCCAGAGGCTTGTTTTGTTTGGGCAATGTGTTTTTCTGGGCAGTGTTTTGAGTAGGCAATGTTTTTAATTGTAAATAAGTGTTACAGGGAGCATAAGGAATCATTCTCCCACATATTAACGACCACAAAGCGTCACCCAATAAAAGAGTTCAAGGTGTAGTATTGGCCTCCAAATTCCCCAGGTGTCTATCTGATTGATCTGTGGGATATACTGGACAAAAAAGTGAGAGCCATGCAGGCCTGATCTTGCAACTTACAGGACTTAAAGGATCTGCTGCTTATATCCTGATGCCAGATAAAACAGCATACCTCCACACCTCCAATTTTGCTTTATATGTCAAATCTGTTACAATTACCATTAGGATTACACTACCGATTATTTTACTATTTATTTTACCAATGAATTTTCAGATAGGTGCTGTTTGTGTGTTAATGCCATACATTTACTGCTTAGAAATGAAAACTGATTTTAAAATCATATTATAACATTATATCGTAGCATTATTAAAATATACCATTATTTCAGTGCAGCACATCTTCACTCCTGAGGGAAAAGCATATTTATCCACTATCAAAGATCCTTCTTGTCCTTTCAAGTGCAAGGTCTTTCCCCACCAGGGAATCAGTTCTCCACAGCTCCCTCCCACACTTTGATCTTCTTCTCGGATCTGTCTGAAAACAACACAAAACACACACGACTGCAGGAGAGAGAAAGAGGAAGAGGAAGGTCATTTACTTCCAATTTCCCACAACACTTTCAGGTTGCAGTGCACTTTTACAAAATCCACAAAGTAATTACCCCTCCATATTTAGCAGTGACCTACAGTCCTTGTTCAGGGAATACAAAGGCTCTCTTATGGCTGAACCTAGAGGACACCAAGGGTTTGTGGTCTATCTGAGCTGAATGTCCTGATAATATGCTCAGTCACATTGCACTTCAGACAGCCATAATGAGATGTGACATGGATAGCAAAATCAATTGGCTTTCACATAACTGAAGAGCAATTGAGGTGCCCAAAGCTTTAATATTCGATATAGGGTAGCGAAAGAGATTGGTGGCAGTGTCTGCTTGTGTATGTGTGTGTGTGTGTGTGTGTGTGTGTGTGTGTGTGTGTGTGTGTGTGTGTGTGTGTGTGTGTGTGTGTGTGTGATTACAACTGTACTACATTTACAAAAGTAAAAAGTTCTGGTTCTGCATATGTTGCCACAGCTGTAGTAAAGTAACCTTATTTTCTGACCCATTTTCTTTACACACACACACACAAACACACACACACACACACACACACACACACACAAACACACACAAATGTGTGCTGCAGGTTCATAACAGTAGTTGGGGTTGGATTCTGAAACTCCACAGGGCCTTCGGTGTGCAGGCATGAGCTTGCTGTGAGTGCAGCTGAGGGCTACTCTCCTGAGCCCTGCTACCATACATCCTGTTCATGTGCTACTCCTGAAAAGATGGCCTCATTCAACAAGGAACAAAGGAAAGTCAATTAAGGTTGTCTATTAAATTAACTTTTTTAATAATTGTTTTTTATTTAAACCTTTTTTTATTAAGAGGGCATATTTGATGTGAACTTTAATCAAGTTTATGAATACCCAAAGAAGTTGTTTCAAATTAGCAGTTTGAATACAACTGCACAAAAGTAAGTACATACTGTATAGACAGAAAAATATGCTGTTTTTTAAAAGTAATGCACGTATGTCTGCTATGATTTTTTGTTCTCTGCTCATTGTGCTTGTAATGTGGTAAGGGCACAAACTAAACATGTAAGTCATTGAGAAATCATTGTCCAAATTTGAATCACAAAGAGCAATCAATTGAACTAGACAGCAAGAAACAAGGACAATCGATTACAACAAAAATAAAAATGTAAAGGTCAAAACCAAAAACAAAGTTCAGTAACATACACTTTCAATAAACAACAATTTTGGGATGAGATGGCAATAAATTACTACTATACTTGTAGAAATTGGCAAATTCTACTGAAAGGTAACACAAATCAAAATAATCTAATTCAAACATACCTATAGTGACCTATTTATAAATTAGACCCGCAATGTACTGTGTAGTATTGGCACACTTACTGCCCAAAAAAAAAGAAAAAATTATTGCATATTAGATTAACTAGTTCGATACCCTTTACTGCACCAGTGTCTCTGTGTATTGGAGTTTGTAGTTATAAACTTTTGAGTCCTCTTCATACTACATTGTATGATTGAGAGGTCTTATTCTGTCTAGACTGTTTCAAGTGGGAGTTCATTGCAGGTGTTTAAAAAAAGCCAGTCCCCCCAGAAAGAAAGTTGTGCTCTCTAGGAAAAAATATTGGACCAGCTCTGTACCTTTCCCTCAAATAGTAATGGGAGGTGGTAGCATTTTTTCACCTGAAGTACAGAGCAAGCTTCTTTGTCTCACAGACACTTAGCTGGGGGTCATTCTCTTTCCACCACTTTATGAAACCTTTAGCTGGACTCTTCTTTTCAAATTTCCTGCTTTCACAGATTCAATCCATTGTCACAGTAATATGTTTCTAAAAGTAGTTGCATTTTGTGTTGCACATTTATGATGTCTGAAGTGTTGTTAAAAAGCACTACCATTATATAATCCAGCCAGCACACCAGGTTCCCCTTCAGGAAATCGAGCTGCGTCAAAAAAAAGGTGGGGTGACGTCATGACCAGGAAGCATAAAAGGAGTGGAACCAGCGCTAGCTTCTGTTGTTCAGGAAGTGCTCTGTGTGTTGGTCTGGTAAGGTGACCTTACCAGACCAGGTGTGTTTTAAATCAGGTCGGAGGACTGGTTTGTGGCCATATATCTGAAGGATGTATCTATCATTCCAGATCACAGGAAGTTCCTGAGGTTTGCTTTCAGGGCCGAAGCTTTCCAATATTAGTTCCTTTCATTTGGTCTTGCCCTCTCATCTAGCACCTTCACAAAGTGTGTGGATGTGGCACTGGAAGGATCAGAGCAGCTAGCGATCCAGATGTCATTCTCGCCCACATGAAGGAATTGGAGTCCTCCTCATGACCGTCAAAAGAGTGAGGAAAGGCCAGTCACTCACTGTAAAGCAGTTTCAAAAACTGTTGGGTCTGATGGCAGCAGCGTCCACTTTGGTTCCACTTGGCCACCTGCACATGAGACCCCTTCAGTGGTGGCTCAAGACCTGAGGATTCTCTTGGAAAGGCAATCCACTCCGGACGATCAAGGAGCGGCGAGCCCTACATGCCTTAGATGTGTGGAGAGATCCCGGGTTCCTGATTCAGGGCCCTGTGCTGGGAGTTCCTGGACATGGCAAATAAATTGCTTGGAGATTCTGGCCATGCTTCAAGCTTTGAGGCATTTTCTCCCAGACCGCAGAGGCCACCATGTGTTGGTCCGTATGGACAACACTTCTGTGTTTTCCTATATTAACCAACGGGGAGGGGGGGGGGGGGGGGGGTTCTGCGATCTCACCTCCTGTACAAGCTGGCATGTCAGATCCATCTCTCGGGCCCAAGGAAAGCTGCTTTCCTTGAAGGTTTGGAGAGAGTTCGCCGGGACAGAGTCCGTCTGGTGGCCTTGCGGTGGTCTCTTAGGCCATCGTTTGCGGACCTGGTAGCCCTCTCCAAAGGGATCTTTTATCTCAGGCAGGGGGTACAATAATACACCCAGCCACCAAGGCTGTCTCTGTGGCCCCTTAGGGGGCACAGCTTGTAGCCGCTGGACCATTCTTCAGTCCAGACCTCCCTCCATTAGGATGTCATATGCTGCAAGGTGGTGTCTGTTCACTGCATGGTGTGAACAACACCACTGAGATCCAGTTAACTGCCCAGTTGGTTCAGTGCTGGAATTCCTTCAAAAACAGTTTGCCAAATGGTTGGGTCCTTCCACCCTGAAGGTCCGCCATTGCGGACTGTTATGCCACCCTCACGGGGCAGTCTCGGGGTAAGAACCTATTGGTGACTCGTTTTCTCCGCTGCACCCGGAGGCTGAGGTCTCTGGTATGACCTAGGGTATGCCCTATCGGAGCCTCTCTTTGAGTCTCTGACCAAGGTGCCCTTGAGGTTTCTCACATATAAGGATGTGTTCCTCCTGGCCATCTCCTCTTTCAAGAGAGTAGGGGATCTTCAGGCCCTCTCTGTGGCCCCTTCTTTCCTTGAATTTATTGCAGGCTTAGCCAGTGCCTTCCTCTACCCTAGATCAGGGTATGTTCCTAAGGTACCCTCAATCATCCCACAACCAGACGGTTGCTCTAGGCATTCTCCTCAGTGCCACTCCTGGCCCCTCTGTCCTTCTGTGCCTGTCCACACTAGGCAGGGATTGGTCAGTCTGGCTTGATTGGACTCTCGTTCCCAAAGTGTTTTTGACTTAGCTTGAGTTCCTGAAGGGGAACGTCTCCAGGTTACATATGTAACCATGGTTCCTAGAGGGAATGAGACGCTGCGTCTCTTTGCCACACTGCCTGCATCTCTGCAGCGATTCCTTCCCTTTTCAGAAGCTAGAGCTGGTTTCACTCTAAGTGCTTTATGCTTCCTGGCTAGTGCCCACTGGTGATGCAGAGCTTTCCTTTGGACTGTTTATACATATGATTCAGAGCGTGGACAATGCGGAAGCGTTCCCAAAGCATTTTTGATGCAGCGTCTCGTTCCCTTGGGGAACCATGGTTACATGCGTCTACAATTACAGGTTGCAATAACTGACCTGCATTGATCTTAGCTTCACTACCAGCAGAGGTGGCAGGATGATGTTAAACTAGATAAGTCAGAGAACTCAGATTGTTGATATTTTCATTGCACTACAATGGAAAATGTCTTCAGTCATGTTAAGTTTAAGAGAATTTAATGAGAAGAGAATATTATGTATAGTTTACCTAAGAGTTTTTTTTTTTTTTTTTATCAAATTATGGTTTGATTGCTAATAATAAATGTAATTTAAATATGTTCTAAGAATATAAAAAATAATGCAGTTAAACCATGTGTGACAGAGTAGTACAGTGGTAATGAGGTTTTTGTGAATTGCTAGTGACCTGGGTTTGATCCACAGTTGGGGTAAGAGTGGAATGTTTGATTTTATCTAGGGCTTTAAAAATACATAATCAAATTATGCTGGTTGCAAAAAAACTATTTTGTTTCATTTAACTCAATTCAGTCACATGGAACTGATGTAGGCATTTGAATTAAGTCAATTCACTGAGCTTTTTTTAGTGTAGACTTTTGTGAAGCAACTAAGAAATTACATCTACACCAATGTGCACGTGCGAAATTTTCACTTAAGGCCTTATAATGTAGAATTTCAACACCAGGTTTGAAGTTACCATAATAATTTAAGGTAAAAAACAAAAAAAAAAGCTTATTGTCACAAGAACAACAATTTAACTATAATTGTTTTGGGGCACAAGAGCAATAATGTATAATTGTCGACTCTGTGAGGGCAAGCCAAGAGAGCACATTTGGCCATGTTCTTCAGGTGGGAGGGAAGTCATTACTCTTCTCTGCCAATTGTGGGTGTTTGTGATATCATGTATACCAAAGAGAGCAGTTAGCACTGTGTGATACGATTCCTTGAAATGTAGAATGAGCAAAAGACAAGATGGCGATAGGATTTTGCATAAATTTTTTTACAGTGGGTAGCTGAAGAAAGAAGAGAAATGTAGCTAGTGGGTTGGAATTGGCAAACAAACCAAATTAGATAAAAATTGACAAATAAATTATGTCAAATTTGTTAGTAAAAATCAGGTAGGACCTGCATTTAGTCATTCACTTATATAACAAAAAAAATATAAAGCCATTTGTGTCATTAAAGTAAAAAAAAAAGTTCAACCAGTTCTGACTATAAGATTATAATTTGCTTGAAGTTCCATCCTACCTTTAAGGCTATAATAGACAGTTTGAGTGTTTTTCATAATGTTTCCAAAAACTTCTTTCATGAAAAGTAATTTATATATCCCCAGGATTTACTGATTACCAAAACCTGATTTACTGATTACCAAAATCAAAACAGTATTTTTAACTTTTAAAATTTTTTACATCACCCGAAGTAATAACATTACACAAAATCTAAAAACTCTTTAAAATAGCAACACATTGGAAACATTGGCACTAAATGTTCTTGATGTCATTGTACAGACGGAATCTAGGCGGCAGCAACATATGGACTGTGGGCATTTGGGGCAATAAATATTTGTGAAAATGCTGACCAACTTAAATGTGCAGGTTGGTCCTGTGTATAAAGACACATATCCTTAACACTATACCAAACCACATACACCATGTTATACACAATGGTCCTAATGAATGATGATAAAAACCTTACATTTAAATGATCATGGGACTGGATAAGGGACTGAGCAAAGGTTTTTAGTGTACCATATTGCTTTCTTTGTTATCAACAGTGTTAATGCTGAATCATTATGTTTGGCTTTTTTTTTTTTTTTATTAAATATACCTCAAAAAAACAAATATTGATGGCACAAAGCAATTTGTGTAAAATAATTACACTTAGATTGATGTTTTTAATTATATTCCAAACATAAATGCCATTGCAGTACAAATCCAATTTACAAAAGCCGCTCTGCACTTCAAATACTTTTTTCATCCATGTATATTTGATGAGTTCTGTTTCAGGAGCAGGTTGGAGTAGACAAACCGGACCATCATTTCCAGCTCTCCTGCCTTTAGAGCATGCTGTGATTACTTATTCAAATCACCAGAAACATCGTGTTGCCGTTTAATTGGGATCAGATTAAAATATTTCTTTGAAAGTTTTTTTTTTCTTTTGAGGGTGGCTTAGACAGGATTCCAAAAAAATGTGATTGTGCAAACATTAAGTTTATTTCAAGAATACCTCTGTGTACAGTATATATTTGTGTATTTGACCATGCAAAAAAAACCTGTCATTGTGCAGTACGAGGTGTTTTTTCTCAGCAGAAAGCAAAAGCCAGGGTTCCTTGCATCACCATTAACTTGAAGTGACACATAATTCACAAACGGGTGGATGCATTTGCCATTGTGGAAATGGGATTTAAATTATGCAGAGGCTTCTGAATGTGCTGCACCATGTGGTATGCTAACATTTACTAGCAGTCGTCAACAACGGCAGGAAGAAAAATGATGGAAACATGTTTGGGCAAACATGTGCTAGAAAAAGGATCAGGGATTTTGCTATAATGAAAGAAGAACTTATGATTTACAAAATCACCAACGTGGCCTCTATAAGCAAAATGCAGAGATAAGCAAAACTACTAGCTGGTCTGATACGTCACAATGATGTACATAATGTTTACTGACTCATGTCATCGCTGGTATCTTTATACCTGTCTACCCAAATTGCTCACAAATCCAAGTTCCAACCCAAATTGCAAGGCTGCTCCAAATCTGTTCTCCACCTGCTTTGTTTGTATTTACTATATCTGAAAATGGCACTGAAGAAGGTTTTGGCACACTGTGTTACTTGCTTGCTGCTAAAATATGCCTTCTTTTCATTGTAGGCCATTAATCATTAGTGGTGTACTTTTTGTTCCTGACCATTTCTTTTGCTTTTGGTGACAGGATGATGTATTTCATGTCTCTTGAATTAGAGAGTCTGTCTAGAACAAACCAAACCCTCATATGTTCACAACTGACAAGACTGTCAGCGTTACCAATAGATTTTGCTTGGATGACTTGACTTAATTATCCGAAAATGTGTGTATGTGTTTAAATCTGAATTCATGGTCTGTTAAGCTACAGTATAAACAAAACCCACACTGTTTCTATTAAACAGTGATATGGATGTTCTATGTTCAGCATGTGGAGCCTGTGCATTTGTGTATGTGTGTAAATGAGTGCACATTTGCTTTGCATACTGAGTGTCTTGCCACCTCTTATCAAGTCTTGCATTCCCACATGAATCCACACATGTTGAACAGCAAGCTGCCACTAAAGCACAGATTTCTTTCCCTTCACCTTTCTTTTTCTCCCTTTCTTTCTCTTTCTCTCTCACACTGTCTGAATTGATGTTCATCTTTCTCTTTGTCTATGGAATGAGAATTGAGAACAAAGCGTAACTATGCTAAAAAAAGACCCGAGGACAATGGCCATTAGAGGCATGATGAGTTAAAATGAATATTTTGTTCACAGTCCATTCTCTTTCGACAATGTACTTTTTTTAGCGATGGTTTCAGACTAATTACCATGTTAATTGCATTCTAATTGAACAAGCACAATACATTTATCAATCATTCTTAACTTGTTTTAAACTTTCGGCTTGATTCTGTTAAAAATAGAAGTTCTATTAAGACTTAAAAAATGTCAGCTGAAGACACATCATTAAGACAGCTAGAGGCCGACTGAGTGTAAGGGAATGCAGAAAAGCTGCTCATTCAGTTTCCAGCAGATACATATCCATTGTGTGGAAGGAGAATATAGTAAAAAAAAAAAAGCATTGTTTAATCAACACTGAATAAGTGTACAGGCACATCTTCTTAATTTACATGCTTTATTTTACTTTCATGACAAGTGAACGAATAAGTGCTCAGTCTCTGTTTTTAATGTGACTGGTGGAAAAATAAAAGTGAAAAAGATATTTACCAGAGCTGGACCATGTTAAAACATGCATAATTTTGTGTCTTACACAACAGCACTGAACATTCTCAGGCAATAGGATTTAATTAATGTGTTCATTTTAATATGCTATTGTTACTATAGTAACCACTTTCAGTAGACATTCTCTGGTGGCTCTTCACATAACAATCAATAATATGGTAAGTTTTTAAGTAAGGAGAAGCTAATTTAGCATTTTTGGAAGGAGTCTCCAGTGTCAAGGTTTGAGTCTGAAGGTTTGAGTCTAAAGTGCTTACTGTAGGTTTTATTATATGGGAACAGTGACAAAGATAATATGACAAGCAGCATTTTTGTTTTCAAGATCGAGAAAAATGAGAAGCTCTTGAGGGAACATTTTACACTTAAGTTGTTAACATGACAGATTTGATGGCAGATGCTAACTTGTTTTGCTGATGTTTTACACTATTAAATTTAATGAATAAATAAACTAATAATGTGACATTTTTGAATTAATCAAAATCTTGAGTTGAAAAATTGGTGTGGTATAAGAAACAATAAATTAGGATGTGTGCTCTCATCCTGAAGTAAAAATCAAGGTGTATAAAGAGTAAATCCACTTAAACTTATCAAATCAGACAACCATCTTATTGATTAGTTTTTACAACATAATACAAATCCTCACTTTTCACAATCAAAAAGTGGCCCAATAGCAAGACAATTGTGACTAGAAAGTATTTTTTCAAGAAAATAACTTGAATAAGCTGTTATGCATTGATGGCAAATATTTTTATTGATTTTACACCCCAATTAAAAAAGAAATTAGGACACTATGTAAAATGTAAATAAAAACAGAATGCAATGATTTGCAACTTTCATAAATCCATAGTTTATTCACAGCAGAATAAAGAAAACATCTAAACTTTGGAAACTGTTAAAACTTGAAGTTTAAGTTATAGTTATAAGTATAAAATATTTGAATATTTAAGGGATAAAACAGGATCATTTTAAATTTGATATCTGCAACACATCTCAAAAGTTGGGACAGGGCCATGTACCTTGCAGCAACCCATCTTCTTTTGACAATCTGTATATGCCTATGTACTTAGGACACCAGTTGCTGGTATTTGTAAGATGAATGTTCTAGCTGCTTAAAAGTCCTGCATATTGTTTTTTTTTCCACATTATAATGTGCAAGATGTTTTGAATTGATGAAAGAGTTAGAGTGCTGACAAGCCATTTTAGCATACCAACTATTCTAGTAATAATATATGAAATATAAAATATTTCTGTATCACTATATATCATCAACACACATTAATGCATCAACTATATTCTTGGTACAAATAAATTCATGCAGAATTTCTCCATATGCCATTCTGCTCTCCACACTGAACTCTGACTTGTGACATTTTCATAAAATAATCCATCTCTTCTATTCTGACAGGACTGCTTTGGAAGTACAGAGATGAACAGAGAGGGCAGGAAGGAGGTGATGTTTATATATAGGAGCAATGGTAAATTATTCAGCCCCTACTTCACTGTTGACATTTGTGCTTAATGGTGATGCACATGGGTCAGGCTGAGTGAGAGAGATTTAGAGAGAGGAAAGGGATGGGGGGTTAACTGGGTTAGCAGGGTCTTTCCAGCTCATTTCTTAGTGATTTAAAGTTGGCTGTCACATAGATTTGGGTTACTAACTCTAATGCTAAAACTAGGAAATGGTTTTAGCTTTCAATGCACTTTTACATTTACAGGTGAACTAACCAAAGCAACTTCCAGAAGTGTGTTGAAATGCCCATCAATAAATACATCATGATTCAGGCTCCCTAGGTCAGGGACTAAAAGTGCTATGAGTTTGAAAAAAGCTCTGTTGGGAGGTGTACTGATTGTCAAATGTTTGGAGTAAGCTTGTATTGCTTTTGAGAGCCACCTGCTTGTTCTTTTTGTTTATATGTAACAAACTATGTAAGTATAGTATATTGGTATGAAGTTTTACTTTGACCAAACAAATACATAAATGTACAGATGGTAAAGATGTACAAATGTTAGATTTAAACATTACACTTAGTATATAGAGAGTTGGTTTCTCCAAATATTCAGCTGAAATACCTTTTCATGCTTCTTTGTTCATTCCAAAAGTGATTTTTTAGTTAAATATTTCTTTCCGACCTTTAATTCATTCCAGATCAGTTCAATAGCATTCCATTGTCATTGTCTTGTTGTATGGTGAGTTTGTTCTATTTTGATGCAGTCCAGATGGATATGCATGCCGCTGAAGTATGGAACGGTGGCCGTGTTAATTTGGGATTCCTTTTACTCAGAATAAGTCTCCAACATTCCCTTCTCAAAAACATGCATGCAATGTGTCTCAAAAAAGAAAGGCTAGGTGTTTTTTTCTTAAACCTTCAACAGGCAATGTCATATAGTAATAAACGCATAGATAACACAATATTTGTTTTATTGTGAATAAAGTGTCAATTTAAATACTTCAAAAAAAAGGTGATCTGTAGTCATCGAAATCAGCTACGTTGCTATTCATACATCTAGAACCCTTTAACATGCATTTAAAAGACTCAAATGAGACAATAGATCGAGTTATGCCTGTAATTGAGACATCACAGATCCACAGGAGACTTAAAAGAACTCAAAACTCTACGTTTAATTATTTTTTGGCGTGCGGTAATTAAAAGTTAAAGGGTCATGAGCAAATTGCTTATTAGGAAATTAAGTTTTACAGAATAAAATTGGGAAATTATTGCACTTTACTGAGCTATAACTAAGAACTTGTCATAACATAAGGTGTTTCTTGTTAAAAAGTAGTTTGTTAACGTTATTATGAACATTTTCTCAAGTTTTTATATTAACACTAATGTCAGTTTGAAAAGTAGCTTGAGTTTTTAATTTTGCACTAATTAATATCAGTGAGCAGTTGTTAGGAGCATTTATCCACAATTTTTAGAATAAGCACAACCAGTATAAGCACACAGTACAAGTTATATTTCTCAGAAATATTGTTTTTTGTGTCTGCTGATGATGCTACAGTAACTGTACAGTAGTAACTGTGTGAAACTAGGAAGCAGAATTGTAAATGGTAAACACAGCACTACACAAGCACTTCTATGGGCTGCTCAACCAAACAAATTATTGGACCATAACTAACTCGTAATAATCATATATTTATCATATAATTAGGAACTGTATAATAAAACCTATTACTGCAAAATGACCTTATGCACTGAGATGATTGCTCTACTCTGTGCCTGCTGCAGCAAACAAATGCACCAGAGTATCTACATAACTATGTTTAAAAAGACACTCCAACATTGTCTGGAGAAATAAGATCTGAACTGAGACTAAAGCATGCTGTAAAATAAATGTACACACCCAACTATCTGCAGGATAGCATTTCTGTGTATGCAGTGTTGGGTTATCTGTGTGCTACATATTTGTTTCTCATTTATGCAGATATCTACATCTTTACATCTTAGTACTTGGATAAACCTTGTGTTCCAGGATATAAACATTTGAATATTCTGAAATTAATTTGTATTAATGCACTTTTTAAAGTCTATAAGAGCAGCTTTTTCACGTATTGTATCTCTGCATCTCTGCTTATTGCTGTTTGTCTTTACTGCAAAAACATGATCGAATATACAGATCGAAACAACCTCAAACTGCAATACATCTTGTTTATCAAAGTGATTCTTTTTTTTTTTTTCGTTACATTTATGATATATTAAAGATAACTTTTGCTTATATGTAATGCAAAGCCTTTTTGCACTAAGCTTTAGAACTGTTTGTATCCCTAATTAATTGATATCAAATTTGATATCAAATCTTCACTTTAATGAAACCAAACATTTTCTAAAACATTCCCCTGCAAAAAGTGTCAGGAATTACATAATTTTGATATAAAATAATAATAATTTAGAAAGCTGGATTTATACATTTTATATATATATGATTTTCTCTGTACCACGATTCTACAAAACTTGGCCTCTGTAATTTTATTGTTTGTTAAGAGCAGGTCTGTACATAGAGCTTTGCTTTATTTGTAAATTATTATAAATATCATTAAATAATATAGTAAATAATATAATAAAAAGGATGTCTAACACCAATTCAGATTCAACACAAAATCTTTACAATGCAGTTCTCATTTATATTATTCACATTCCAGGCACAGCATCATTAAAACATGACAATTTCTAAAAAAAAAAAAAAAAAAAAAAAAAAAACAATAGAAGAACGAAAATAAAAAATATATTAAGAAAATATACTTTGTGTAATGAACAATTTGTAAGTTACTTTCTTTTCTTGACAATCTTTCAGCTCACTGAACCCAAGAATATCATTGTAGGGCACAAAATTCTTACTGAGCGCTTTCCCAAGAAGCTTATTATTGTTGGTATTTAGCATCTAATACAGGAGCAAATGATCCATTTCCATTTGTGTGAAACTACAAGTGTATCTCTGTTTCCTAAACACCAAAAAATTATGAAACATTATGTTCCAACTGTATGCATTCCACCAATTACAACAAAGAGATGAACAATTTAATATCATGCCGATGGCATAATAAATACAAAGGTAGTACACTTACTACTAATTAGGTTAGCCATAAGGAACAGAACATTTAAACACTAAATTAGCCAAACATTGTGATATAGTAGCACTTTATGTAAACATAGTGTTCATATAGCTAATACATAAGCATAACAGTTTCTGACTAATTATTAGCTTGATCCTGATTAACAATATTAAAGCTAACTTAAATAAGGGACCAAAAACTATGCATAAAAATACATAAAAACTATGCACTTTACTTAAGGAACAGAGAAAAGATGCACAGCTGCTTACATGATTTTTACTATCAAAAAGCGTTATGCAGAAACTTGTGTCAAGTATTAACAGCAATGAAAGATTAACCTTTGATCATTTTTATACTTTTAATTTCCCAAATTCATTTTACCAGCAATGTCCCTTCATGACCAGGATGTGACTTTGAGGGAAAAAAATCCTATATTGTCATTAAACAAGATGGCATTTTTCACATAAATTAAACCAATTAAACAACTCTTTTGCTATACATATTTTCTTTTTATAGCCATCTGTATAATAGTTTGAAGCCAAGAACTTTGGGGAAATAGGGGGAAATACTTATTGTCATGCAGAACTGACAGTCCTGGTTAGGAACACGCACACTAATTTCCTAATGTTAGTTCCAAACAAATTTATTTTTATTAAACTTTTCTTTACATTTCACGTTTTTTATGAAAAACAATTAGTATACATATTGGCCATATCAATGCATTTTACACATTCTAACACAAGCCTTTGTTTAACAGGAATATAATTCACACATTTTCTTTATTTACTGCACTTGCATTCTCTATTTAGTCTTGATTTTTTTTAAACACCTTCTATGGTTGAGATTTTATGCAATTTCACAGTGACTCTTAAGCTGCCGATTGCGCTTCATGCGGACTACATCTATTAGGCAGTCCCTAGTGCAGTACATGATGGACTACATACATATGGGAAACTGAAATTAAATTTTATCTGCATTATAAGCACATGTTCTGGCTGCATTGATTTGCATTTTGCACTATCTAATTGACACAGTAACTCAGGTGTTATGTAAGCTTGGCCTCAAAAAGGACAATATTATAAAAACATACCTTGAATAAGCTTTTATAAATGGTAACATAGGCTTATGTTTTCCTCATCAGTGTAACCTCCCTAAGTGTTATTGTTTATAATGCATTTCAACAGCATTGGTAAATCCAAGCATATATATATATATATATATATATATATATATATATATATATATATATATATATATATATATATATATATATATATATAATAAAATGCTGTAATTGTATTTTAGAGACAATGGAATTTTATTTTAGACACAACATGACATCTGTTCAGTAAAGTTTGCTGGATAAAATCTGTCAACTCCATGGACAGAGACAGAGACATGGTTATATATGCTTTATTTCACATAAGCAATTGTTTTTCCAAGCAACATTTTATATTCTCTTTCACTATATAGAGTCTCTGCTTCACTAAAATAGAGTCTCTCCTACATTGTATAGTCTTCTTTACTGTTTCCCCACTGATGTTGGAAGAACTTCAGAGCTCTTGTCAAGATGGGCAATGAAAGTCTTCAAACTGCTTCGCAATATTTGCCTTAGTCATAAACACACGTCGAAAACCATAAGGTCACCAGACAGCCATATTGCTTACCATTGCTCTATATAACCTGTTGTCTTATCTGTGAGCTTTTATAAGCCAATATTGTGAGAGAGAGTGAGTCAGTGAAGTGAACACTTTTAAAATGTGTATTTTCATTTTGATTTTGTGTTGCTTTCACTATGGCTGAACAGAGATTCCTTAATATTTGATCGCAAGATAGAAGTGCATTTACAAGCAGAGTTAATACACACCTCGACTGGCACAGCTCAAGATAGATAGTGTGTGCCAAGGTAAAATATGCTGCATATCCTCCCACCAACAGACTCCTTCTCAGCAGTGGATAATAAGAAATCTGGGCCTGTGTTCCTAAAGGATGCAGGTAAGTGGGTGGAACTTGGGTTGAATCAAATGGCACCCTGCCTACACTGATCATACTCAGATCTTGCTGTTAGAAAAGAAGCATGAGTATATGTATTCTACATTTCAAGATAAATACGACACACCTGGTAATAGGGAATGCTGGGATAGTGTGCCATTAAAATGCCACCATGCCAGCATAGATGATCTATCAGGTCATCCAATTTTAACAGCGACCTCATTTGGTGCCATTCTGCTTGGCTTTGCTGATCTAGCAAAAGAAAGTCATGGTTAATGAATCTGTAATGTACTGTCACACCCCACATATGCTTCAGATTCTGCCGTACAAAAACTAAATAAAAGGAACTGGTTTGGAGGATGTGGTAAGAAAACTGCATTTCTTTTGGTTTCGGGATGGAAATACTTTAGTGAGTATATTTTGTCTGGACTAAGATGGAATTTTTTCACTTGATGCCAAAAATCTATCAAAAATATCCTACTGTTTCCCAGGCGCATGACTGTTTTTCAAGAGAGCAGTGCAGCTATTGATTTTTCCCCAGGGTGCCAGTGATCATTTGAATTTCAGACCCTTTTAAATACACCAAGACTTGCTCTCAGTGTGATAAATCTTTCTATCAATAGATATGGCACAGCATCAGGAAAACAGCAATCCTACAATGCTAGGAATTGTTTGGTTTAGCTAAATTCATAAAGGTGGTTAATTGCTGCTAATATGTTTATATCTGTAAATTTTGCTGCATTGCTGCATCTGCTTTATTTGGCAGGAGCTCCTTAGCATCTTATGATTATCTTGTTTTTTTGTACTGAGTAGTGGAGGGTTGCATGAAAGGGGCAGCTTGGTGGTGCTGGAATTTAAGCTTATGTTAACCACTGAGCTACCTCATCCTCAATCAAAACCCAAAAACGACCACATTTACATCACCTGGCGGACATCTGGCATCTGGCCTTATCCAGAGTGATTTACATTTACCCTATTAATACAGCTGAGCAGGTTAGGCTTATAGAGCTAGCTCAGGGGCCCAGCAGTACTGGATATAAACTTGGAACCTTCCACTAACAAACGGCTTAAATATTGAGCTACCCCTGCTCTCAGGATCACTGTGCCAAGGAGCAATTTGTAAAAGACAAGTGTTTTTAACATTTTTAAGGTTCTCAAAATAGCATTCAGAAAGTTCTGTAATGCACAACCATATCTCTGTGTTGAGATATGACAATTGATTCATCACAATAAACCAGACTTTAGCTATTGGTTTGGATTGATTTAATGCATTGCAAATACAAAAACTGAAAAAACATTTATTCACGTGTTGACCAACAATAAATAGAGGGAAACTCGATGCCAAGAATGATATGCTTGACTCTCTCCAGTCCTCTAATCTACACACGAATTCAGCATTAAAGTGTTAAACACTCCACAAGCAAGCATCATCAACTTACATGTAGAAAGAAGAACATGTAATAAAAAGCTTGCACTGCTTCTTTAAAAGCTTCTATGGCCCCCACACTATCAACACTAACCTATAATTTCTAACCCTGACAGCCAGCAAAAGCAAACTCTAAGAGATATCTAAAAGTGACAAAGAAAGAGATGGCTGTGGATAACGCCTGTCTGAGTTAAACTACAGCTGGATCCTCAGAGATATGTGCTCTGAATAGCGTTTCTATTGCTCTGAGTGTAAGACACAAATTGGGAGATAATCGGAGAAAGAGTGGATAGCTTTAATATCTGCAGCATTGTGTCTCGAAATTCCCGTGTGTCGCTTAAATTCAGTTTGTGATCCTTCTGCAGCCTGGTGGGAAATAGACAAACTCGACAGAGCAAAGCAAAGAGCATTGCAGCTGATGGAGTGAAGAAAAAAAATCAAATACTTATAGTGTGTCTCAGAATAGTGGTGTGAAACTGTGATCAGGATATTGTCAGAGAACATTCAGAAAGACTAAATGCTCCATATCAGGGGTGTCTGTGCAATCTTCCATGTGACTGCAGGTTTTCATTCCAACCAGGCAGGAGCCAGACCTGATGGCTGATTGAAGGCCAAGATCAGCTGATTAATCTGGTGGAAACAGGTCCAGCTACTGCTTTGTTGGAAAGACTCATTGTAGATAAGATTGGAAAACACTGCTTTATATGGTGGATTTATTAGTTTCATATGTTTATCAGTTATTTCACTGAATATTAACATTCTAGATCATTCTAAAAATATTTTTAGAATGATATACAATTTTTTTTTAAATTAAAAACATTCCATATCTTTTTTTTAATGATTTAACATTTAGGATTATTTTATGTAAAGACACCTGCAGCATGATGATGCATTAACGACCACCAGAGTGTTGATAAATTTTCCTTTTTTATACGCCCTTTTTAATACATTTACCACTACATTTAGATAATATCTATATATTTTTTTTCTATACAAATACAACAAAATTTAATAGCAGCTCACTTATTGGATTCCATTAATATACATTAACAAATCTCGTGTCCTCGTTAACAGTGTGGAGAGTTGGTTCATAAGTTTAACATAACAAACATCTTGCATCAGTTTTTGTGAAGACGTGTGTGTGCCAATCAAAACATTCTGCACATTCATTAACAAAAAGCCATGGTTCACAGCCAAACTTAAACAATTTTGACAAGCGAAGGAGGATGCCTACAGAGGGAAGGACAAAGCCCTGTATGAGCATGCCAGGAACCTACTGACAAAGGAGATAAAAATAGCCAAAAGTAGCTACTCTGAAAAGCAGGTTTTTAGCTAACAATTTTGCATCAGTTTAGAAAAGCCTACAAGATATCACAAACTGCAGGAGACCACCCCTCCCCACTGAAGCACGCAAAGACTTGACTGACGACTTCAACACCTTATACTGCAGGTTTGAGAACAATATCTTCATACCTCTCATCCACCACAGCCCACTGACTGCCCCCACCTCTGAAAACCCCTCTAACAGCTCCTCCCAGCATTTAAGTTGCTCTCATGAGTTGTAAAGATGTGAATCAGCTCTTCCAGAGACAGAAGACAAGGAAAGCACCCGGGCCAGATGGTGTCTCCCCCTCTTGTCTGAAAGCATGTGCTGACCAACTGGCTCCTATCTTTACCCATATCTTTAACAGATCACTGGAGCTGTGTGAAGTCCCATCCTACTTTAAACTCTCCACCATCATCACGGTCCCCAAGAAACCCTCCATCACAGGATTGAATGACTACAGGCCTGTCGCTCTGACATCTGTCATTATTAAGACCTTTGGGCAACTGGTATTGGCCCATGTAACCCACACAAGGTTACTGGAGTGCAACTCTCTACTCTGTGCTTTTCCTCCGGTGAAGAAGTTGCTAAAAAGCAAACAAGGACCGGTATGAGAAAAATTCTCTAAAGGACAGAAATTAAGAGAAAAATCTCGTACCATATATTGAAATATTGTGTGTCCATTAGGTTAAAAGCTGTGTGAGAAATAGTTAAGCCGCATGACAGCGAGCTTCTCAAGATACCTACCGTTAGGATGGTAATGCTAATGAGTGTTTTGCTGATTGTGCAAGCACCATTAAGGAGCAAAATACTGTTCTTTTAAAACCAATCGAAGTTATGAACCTGATTCTTGCTGTTGATACCATATAGACACAGATTCAGATTGTTTTATGTTGTTTAAGATGCTCATAAAAGATCGCTAATTGTGCTAGCTGCATGCTAATTGTTAACATTTAAATGCAAGTTCTAATTGGTTTGTTAAACTAGCTCAGCTAAGCTAGACACCACTGTAGCAGATCTTTAATAGTGTTTACACCGCTAAAGGTGCCTTCATACTGTTTTGTTGACTTAAAAGCCAATATACATGTATTTAAAATAAGGGTGATTTAGTTCATTTAATTGTGAATATGCGTTTGATATGTATATGAAGAGCAGAAGTTTATCTTAGCTGTTAAAAATAATAAATGTGTTAAAATGTGATGGTTAAAATGTTAAGATGAAAAAAAAAAAAAAAACAGATTTAAAAAGTAAAAAAACCTAAATATCTGGTTTCAGAAATAGGTTTCTGAAATCCTATGATTTATTTTTGTACTGTGAGATGGAAGTACATGATTGATTGTTGTTCCTTGGAACTGACTTATGTTATGTGGTGTAATGTGTGCCTATTCATTTGCACAATGATTAGAATATTTATAACCTTTACAATTGGTTATATTTGATTTGACATTTGAATGGAGAAAAGTTGACTAGATTTGAACAGAAATGAGGCAATTGTAATTAATGCATTCTGTACTGTATGTATAGATTGGTTTTTAGAAAGGGATAGACTATCTGAATCTGACCCTAGCGGTCAGTGGCGAGCCAACCGCAGAAGTGAACGGATCAAGAGCCCAGCGGTGGCATTTTTGGAACCAGCATCATCCTGTGCCTTCATTTGTACGACAGATAAGAACACATGTAAACCTACCCAGGTAGTGAAAGAACATACTCTACGAAACACACACACATCAAGAACTTTCTATGGACTCTCTTTATTTGAGGTTTTATTTTGATTTTATTGTGCGCTGTGCACTCAGGAAGCCTTCTTAGGTAGGCAGGGGATGTAAATAACTGCCATTCATTCTGCATAATAAATTTTTTCAAATTTACCTGTTTTGTGTTGTCTGTTCTCTGATGACCGTTTACTATTTCAGGCTCCATAGTCGTATCTAGAGCTTCTGATACTAGCCCAGATTTAATTTCTTAATACTTAAATTAGTTATTGGTTACATTAACCTGAGCAGGAGGTTACACCCACCTAAACAATGTAACGGAACAGCTTCTGGATGCCTTATAGTCTGCCTACAGTGCAAACAAATCAGTGGATGATGCATGACTGTGACCAGTGACCCAATAAATTTGCAGATGATACTTGGACTCAGCAGGAGCTGAAGCGGCTGGTGCTATAGTGCAATCAGAACAACCTAAAACCAAACACGCTCAAAACTGTAGGAAACACCTCTCAACACTACTCCCCCCACAATACCCGACAGCCCTGTGTCATCTGTGGAGACACAGGAGAAAAATTTCTGGGAACTACCATTTCCCAAGACCTGAAAAGGGAGTCAAACATAAACTCTATTCTTAAAAAGGCCCAGCAGAGGCTGTACTTTTTAGAGCTGTTGCTACAGTTGATACATCACCATCTGGTTTGGAGCAGTAACAAAACAGGACAGGAACAGACTGCAGCAAACAGTTAAAACCGCAGAAAATAAAATTGGTGCTCCCCTGCCTACTCTCCAGGACTCCAGGAAAGATAACTAGTGACGCTTCGCACCCTGGACACATCCTCTTTCAACTTCTATCTTCTGGCAGGTGCTACAAAACTTTGTTCACCAAAACTGCCAGACACAGGAACAGATTCTTTCCTCAGGCAATCACCCTCATTAACAACCGACCTTAATTAAATCCTCTGCTTTATATCTATAAGTACTGCATTATCAGAACAGTCAGTCATCATATATGTTACACCCATCCCATATGTTACACACGCTATTGCAGCTTTATATTGTACAAAAGTTCTAAAGTAAACTCTTTATCTCAAATGACACACAATACTGCTATTTGCACTACCGCTGTGTTCTATTTAATGCTCGTATTGTCTGTATTATCTCGTATTGTCTGTATTATCTCGTATTGTCTGTATTGTCTCGTATTGTCTTGTATATTTTGTGTTGCCTTGTATATTCTAAATGTATAGTGTTATGTCTTTACTTTTATGAGCCACCAACAACTGGAACCAAACTCGTTGTGTGTGTCAACACACTTGGCCAATTAACCGGATTCTGATTCTAATAGTGTGTATTTTTGTATGTTATTACAACCAACATGAAAAATTTTTTAAACTATATTCAGCAGTAGCTGCATTTTTGTAGCTGTAATGCAGTGACTATGGGTGTGCAAAGAAACATTATTTCCAACAATACAAAGTTTGGGGTGTGTTTAAAAAAAGCAAGTCTGATGAAAGAACAGACATATTGTGGATCTCTGTCCTAAATCCTACTGAATATACGTGTGATGAATTGGAACACTGACTGCAACCTTAGGTCTCCTCACCTTACATCACTACCTGACTTTATTCTCACCCTTTTGGCTAAATACGCAAAATGTCCACAAGCACACAAGCAAAATCTAGAATTTTATGGTGTTTTATACGAAATGTCTTAATAATGTTGGCAGTTAGGTAGAAGTGAACATTCCATTTCTTTCTGTGGTTTATTAGGGTCCAATTTCCCCACACTGTAGTCATAGCTATCACTTACATTTACTACATCCTTTTATTTCATGCTAGAGGGATTCGTTCGACCTGCTGTAATAAATAACTAATGAGCTACATTACCGTCTGCTCAAAAGATACCGTATGTCTGTATATGAGAATTCTCATCTGATTATATTTATTGCTACATTTTTAATTAGCTAAATAGAAACCCCAGAATTAATAGAATTAATTAATGTATTTATTTATTTATTAACAACAAAAGACATTTTTGTGAATAAATAATGCTTTAGATTAAATCCGACTGATGCTAAAATATAGCTTTTACTAATATAATCTGAAGCCTGGTATTCTCGCCAAGACAAAGACAATGTATGCACTTGCCATTTGCATTAGAGCAACAAATTAACTTCATTCTTCGTGAATATGCCAATAAAAGCCTCTCTGAGTTTGTGTTCAGCCAGCACTTTATCCAGCACACTCCCATGCAGAATAGTACTTTAATGAACTGTAAACCATGTCCTTTGAGGCTGTGTTCTGACATTAGCCCATAAACATCAGCAAGGAAAAAATAAATAAACAACTGACAATCTTCTAAATTTATAGGGTGAAAAAAGCAGATCTTAGACCAACACTGCCTTTGGTTTTAGTGTTTTTAGAAATCTTAAAATATGTAATATTAAATTTACAATGTAGGAACAATATAATATCACACTTTCCTATTCAATAACCCTTTAACCCTTAATTGTGTCTCTCAGGAATGGTTGATGTAAATGTGCTAGCAGAAATAACCTCCACATAATTTAAAAAGAGAGGGGGGGGAAAAGGCCTTTTTCATTTTTTAGCATTAATATTACATTATTTTCTTTTAAAAATGCCAGATTATTTAAGATTTGTAAGTTTTATGTAACCAAGAACGAAAGAACCGTAAATAGAAAAAATACACAAAATGACAGGATAAAGCAATACTGTGGTTGATTTCTTTACTGCAGATTTATGCAGAATATCAATAGCAGTCGTGTCAGGTTATTACACAGAAAGGTGTATAAGGGATAAAATAATGCAATGCTTAACCCCAATTGGTCCATTGCTGAGATATTGATAGATATTAGATTTTTTGCCCTCCTGTGTAAGATCATGACCAGCCATATTTGCATGCATAAGTGTCTAAACATTTGCTTGGAACATTGCACCATGAATGACTTTCTGTCTGAATACCATTTTCTCTGTACTGTGATGTACATGGCCTAAATATTACATGACATGGGCTCAAACTGTATTTGATAATTGTAGACTTCACTAGGGTCTGGCTGAGGAATGATCGTGCATGACTACAGTGTTGTGACTGGAGCATTGTTAGATCTGTGAGGCACTGGGTGAATAGTATAAATGAACCACCAGAAAGACTGTGAATGAGTCAGATAGCTGTAATTATACTATGGACCAACTCATGTCACATGGTGTCACTGGAAGGATTTTATCTCAAGTCAAGTGTCGAGTAAGTTTTTATTGTCATTCCTCTATGTAGCTTGTATACATTGTAAGGATATATGATTTCTATGGGACCATGCTACAACACAGAACAGTACACAAGAGTACATAAAGTGTGACACACAACAGTGTGAAATTAATGCACAAGAATTAGTACACTGAACAGTATAACAAATACACAGAATAAGGGCTGCAAACTATTTTGTAGTGTAGCAGAGAAAATAAGTAGAACAGCGAATTAAGAGGAAAAAAAACAGTTGCATAATGAAAAAGTGACTGATGCAGCTTTGTAAAACGCAGGTGTGCAGTGCTATTTAGTAATGCAGGGAGAGATGTTTGATAAAACCAGGTGAGCACATTATAAGAGGCAGCTGAGCAGTGAGTAATTCAACTGTTTCAGGGAATACACTGTTGTAAAGACTGGTGGTGGCTTGCATGCTACTGTACCTTCTAGAAGATGACAGAAGGGTATAGAGTCCATGAGTGTGACTCTGCGAATGCAGTAGTTGCTCTCTGAGTTGTTGGTGGGTAGAAAGAGCCCAATGATCTTTTAAGCTGTTTTTCCTATAGGGCCTTGCAGTCACCTTGTGAGATGGCCAGTCAGGACACTCTATATCATAACTCTGTAAATGGTAATGAAGATCGGATAGGGGAGTTTGTATTTTTTTTTTTCAGCCTCCACAGAAAGTAGAGGTACTACTGGTAGTTGTTGGCTATAGGGAGGTGATGTTGAGACTCCAGGAAAGTTCCACCATCGTGTTCACGACTTTCTTCACAGTTGTTCTAAAAAGAATGTTACTAATTTTTTCAAAGAATCATTCAATTTAGTGCGATAATAAAGCAAATTTGAAAGTGTTTTGAAATACTCTACAGGAACTAAAAGTTCGATTGTTTTAGAATAGACAACTTAAGTGAAAAGAAAAGAATATCACACTGATTTCTTTTGCATTCGAAATCGTTTTGCTTTGGATCTCATTTAATCCACATGTTGCAAGTTATAATTCTTTGATGTAGACTAAGTTATGCAATTGCAAGATGATGGCCAATTATGATAATTACTCAAATAATTGCCCAGAACCAGAGAGCGAGAAAACTGCAGAGCCAGTGAGTGGGCTTTTTCTGCAGCAGATCAGTCTATGAAACACAGCACATTTACCTATCCTACTGGATAATTTGAGGATTGTAAATCTTTTAAAAGCAACCCAAATTAATATCTCTAACATGTACTCCCTGATTTTTTGCCCAAGGCTAGAAAAGAATGTATAACCCTGTGGTCTTTTTTTGGTGTGAGGAAAAACAGGCTGATTTCTCAGTGAAGCCGTGTGACCTTTCCTGGCTGAATTTGCACTGTTCCTTCAGTCATCATGGACAGCTCGACACATTCCCAATGGCCATAAATGTCACTCAGCATACTCAAAAGTTTCCATATTTGCAGTGCTGCACTACAATAGCAGAGGAGGTGGAGGCTGACTGACAATTCAGCTCCTGCTCTTCGTTCTGCAGTCATCCGCAAACAGGTAGAGAGGGAAAGAGACAAGAAGAAAAGAGAGAGGCAGAAAACAATGGTGTTTATGAGAAAGAGTCCGTGTGAACAAGTAGGGCAGAGAAAAATGTGTGTGAGAGAGAAATGAAGTGTTGGATGAATAGTTCACAATGCATGATGATACTATGAGCTGCTTTATGTTGATAAATGATTAGCTATAAAACAAGAGACACTAATGGATCCTAAATCAGCACATTACATCAACCACTGCTAACAACATGTACACTCTATAACAAAGGTACTTAACTGTACCTTTTCTCATCTTAGTAGTAGTACCCTTTAAATTATGTATTATAATGTAGTGTACCTTGAAAGGTTTTTATTTTTGAGGTACACTATAATCCACATTTCAAAGCGAAATCAACATAATAATCACACAAATCATATTCAACTATCAAGACACAAAAATGTGCCGTTTAATACTATTTTTTTTCCCAAGAGTACAGAGCTGAAAAGACACATTTAAACTACTCTTATTCTGTTTGACAATATAATTCCAATACAATTTTAGTGAAAAGGTCTTTATTTTCACACTAAATCTAATCACATTGTCAGAACAAAGTTCAAGATCACACAGTTTATGAACTGGTGCCTTCTAGTGGTGGATATCTTTATCAGCCTATATGCTTGCAGATGCAATGATGGCATTTATTATATTTATACCGAATCTCTTATTAAACCATCCCAATTACACTCCTAATTGTTTTCATGCAAAGGTTTTTGGTCCAAATTCTGTTTAAAGTCACTCAGACCCAAATATATGCTGGTGTAAAATGAATTTTATCATTTCATCAACACTGGTTAAAGGTGCTGATCCTAGATAAGCAATAAATGGTTCCCACACTGAAATCATGTAGCACCATCCCTGCTTGTGGCTGCTGATTTGTCTCTGTGTGTGTTTACCCTTAGAAGCAGGTGGCTGTCTCAAGTGTGACTTACATGCCATGGATTTGGGTATGATCTCTCTGTTTTGGCCACAAGGAACAGGGAATCAATCGGCTGTTTCTGAGAGAGTAAAGTCTGCCTCTTGTATGCATAATCAAGCCAGTAAACTGGCCAAGTGGACCTGCTGTTAAGAGGCCTGTCTGCTTCCCAGAGCTGCCATAATATCAATACAATTGGAACGCACACTTTAATGCTTTCCCAAAAACTTTATAATTAAACAGTGAAATATAATCTTATATCCTGAACTGAATGTTTTCATTTGAAATGAATGAATGTTTAAAAATATATATTCTGTTTATGAAAGCCCACACTGTGATCATTCCAAATGCAGAGTAGCAATGTCATTTTTATGGTTTTTATGTTTAAGGCAGAAGTTTGTATTAGCACTGTATTATATTAGCATTTTGCTACTAAGTACATTGAGCCATCAAAGGCATAAAAGATGGTCTAAGAGGAATGTTTAAAGTGGTCTAGTGTTGTTTTGTTCTCAAACAAGTTGGCTTATTTAGGTGAATTTTGAGAGCAGATTTGTTTATGCAACCTTTTCCCCCCTTTTCTATTATTCTTGCTGGGTAATGTAATCAAAATGCTTCGGCTGACTCTCAGCTGTGCGTGAGGCAGCATGATAGGGAGAATCTGCTGCACTGCTGCATGCTGAATATGTACTGCCTGTTTAGTAAGTGCACTAGGAGAGGAGATCAATTATGAGAATAAATGGAAATAAATCTTCTTAATGAAGCACAGACACAGCAGGCGCAAGAACATTAATGCAGAAATTCTTTCTGTATTTGTCACTACACATTCATAATTCATAGCCAAATTCACAATTCTTGAAATATATAAAATGTAAAATAATATTATTTTGGCAATTAGCTGGATATTAAAATATGTTTCTGTCATAACAACTTAAATGGTTGATGCTCAACATATTATAATCCATATAATAGCCAGACATTATAAATTAACATAAATGAACCTGTGCTCAGAGCTGAAGTTATTTATTTATCTCTCAGCACTTATCTCACCATGCATTGCACCACTCTCCCTACAATCCCAAATTACTGCTCAACTGGTCCCACTATCTCTCAGGGTTCAAGAAAGACATTTGGGACTCTTCTCCATTCTGGAATGTGGGTGGTGTAACATTAATAGAGACTTTAAGGTACTTAAAGGTATTTATTGATTTTATTTAGCTAAACTAAATAAGGAGTTTTGCCAAATGTCAAAAATGTAAAAGTATTTAGGTTTTCTGCTACATGGGAAACTTTAGGATAAAGGATTGCATTTTCTGCCTTCTTGAAAACCAACTGCCTTTTGTGAGAGAAATCGAAGGAATGATTATTTATTGCAGTTATTATAAGTAAAAATGTATTTCACTGATGTTCCACAAGGTTAAAAGCATGAATATGTATATTCTTTATTCGGTAATATATCCATTCTAGATATATGCAAATGGTGTTGGATGTACTGTTATAGAAATATGAGCACCCTGGTTATTACATTCCTATAATAGCATACCCCCATCATATGTAATGTATGTAGATTCTCTCATTCTTGAGTGTCCTTTGCCAGTAAGTACAGTAAAATCTAAAAGTTATGAACCAGCCTGCCAATCCAGATTTGAAGAATAAGCCAGAATGTGTCATGCAAGGTATATTTTATAAATATACGTAATCATAAGGAGTAGCCTGTGCTAAACTTACACCTTGCATCAGAGCTTTGGCTTTCACATTAAACCAATAAAGAAATGTCTTAGAGCTTTATCTTGACATTAAAATCTATTCCCTGGACACAGGAGCACATGCGCCGAGGCACTTACAATAATAAAACTGTCAATTTTCTCTCTGGTTCCCATATGAACTGTGCCAATGTCAGACTGTGGTTACATCTACAGCTCTTAGTGTTTGCATCCATTAAAGCTATGACTTCCACGTGCACATTTACGTGTTTGGTTTCGGAAAGATTTGAGACACAGCTGGCATGAAACATGAATCACTTCTCTGTCCTTTGATGTGTTAATGTAGTTTGGCATCCAAACAAAGAAGCTCTCAAATGTGCCGTGTCTTTTTGACATGACAGAGAACCTAGTTTTCCAGCAAAACAAATATAAATTATATAAATATATAAACAGAAATAGAAACAGCAAGCTCACAAATTACATAAAGATCTGTCAAAAAGACATTGCTTGCGACACCACCTCTTCCAACTAATGAAGTGTTGTTTTGAAGGCAAACAGGCATGGCTTAGCCAGAGCGTTACTAATGCTTTAAATAGGACCTGTTTAAATGACTACTCATCTGTGATAGAACATTCTCCTTAATTTAAAATTACACATAATTTGTACAGGACGATAAAAAGAAACACTATCCTTGAGAAACTGTACCCTACAAGTCAGAAGACTTGGTGCTATTTACAGAATTCTGCATATGGAAAGAAATGTGGCGGAAGTCACTGTGGCGAAATTCTGGAAAATGAAAATTCTAATAGATTTTTTTATGGCAAGAATATACTTTGACATTTGTATATTAAGCTGGGAAATTGGCACAGTGGGAAGGATTGGCATCCCACAGCTCTGGGGCCCTATTTAGATCCTGAGCTCAAGTTATTTTCAGGTGTTTCTGTGCAGGTTCTTCTTTCCCTCATGGTTGTCCAGGTTCCTTCTATCTCCTGAAAACATGGCAGTAGGTGGATTACACTAAATTGTCCCCAGGGGTGTGTGTATGTGCGGTGTCCTGAAATGTCCATATTCCCAGTATGTGTTCCAGACTCTGGCCATGGATAAAGCAGAGATGAATGAAAAACTACACTGGGGTTAAAAAGACCAATAGCATCTGTTTGGCATTCTTTAATACAAAGCTTTTCATTGCAAATATAAGCCACAGCAAAGTAAAAAAATATATAGACTACATGCTTAAAAGTTTTCAGGTTTACCTTTTTTATGCACCATAAGGTAAGACTCGTGAAAAACATTTTGTACAAAGGAGTTAACATGGTCAATAAGTCAATTTAGATAGTGACCTGGAGATTGGACAACAGAAACATGAACATAAACATTAAGACTTTTAAGATTGTGCATCTAAAGATTTCGGTTTATTTAAAAAATAATTTGGATTTCATTTTAAAATGAGTATTAATAGATTTGACCAAAATCACAGATTTATTATTATTATTATTATTTAGCTCCACATTGTGGACAGACTCCAAAAAACCACATTGTGTGAGAAGCCAGTTTAACAAAAGCAGAAGTAAAAGCGGTCCGTTTGCCTATAGATCAATTATACGTAGCTGAACAAAATGTGTTGCATAGTGACATATACTGTACCTGCTGATAAGACAGAGACTGATGTTAATGATGTTCATAATCAAAGTGGGAACTCATTTTATACTGTTACCTTATTTTAGACACTGCCTCTTATATGGAATTAAATTAATAAAGATTTTTTTTTTTTACTTTTTCAATGTAACCAGGCTGTACCCTCTGACTGAGAAACATGCAACAAAGATGATTCAGTTCCAGGAAGCCCACACTTTTCATAACTATACTCTATGTTGACTTATTAGCAGGATTCTGATGATTAAGCCAACATGATGACAAGATGTTCAAATGAATAATATTATTTAATTATGCATGTTACAGAGCTTGGAAAAGGTTACCATTCCATCATTGGCTTCTTCCTAGACAGCCATTTCAGCTCAACATGTAATGCAGCATTAAACACTGATATTAAAAGATTAGTGTGAGGATCATATGGCTGCACTCAGGGTTTCTGCCAAGAAGGAGCCACATGTAATTCCTTTGTTTTATTAGTTTGTTTTATTTCAATCAGCTATCCGGTGTGGCTCGTACTTAACAGTAACTCGTTCAGTAAAATCAAAGATTGCTGCAGTACAGAAAATAATTTAAACTGAAAAACATGATTACCTCACAGTCTATAATAAATGAAGCAGTACACTCTAAATAGGACAGATGTAGCATGATATTTCAGTCATATGCTTTGCTCTTTTGGATGTACAAACTTGAGGTGTTCGGTCTCTTCACTGATTGTCCTCTACCTGACAGATCATCAAAGTTCAGTGAGGATGAATGCATATCCAACTGGACCTTTTAGACAAATAGACAATAATGTTAATAAGATCATTGTTGAATTGTCAAGTAATTAAAATCATGGCTGAGGCTTGGCTGAGTGTTGGCTGAGAGAACAGTGAGTCCTTTATCAGTTAACACTCATAGAAAAGGCACACCGCTTTCACCCCACCTTTCTCCATCATAAATTAAGCTTCATTTTCACCTAATTAAACAAATTGGAGATGAACCAATGCCTGGACTCCATTTCCCCCCCATGTGATTATTAAAAGATTGTTATCTTGGCCTCACTGAAACACAAATCTAATGAATAAATTTATACTGGCAGAGAAACGCAAATATTCAGGATAATATTTGTATAATTAGAAACTGAACAAGTTTTCTTACTACTGTGTTAAACCCAGTGATGTAGGTTTCATTTCAGCTTCAACCTGTTAACACTTAAACTCTATAATTTCAAACAGGTTGTGAACATTACTGTTATTAGTTACAAATATAACAGTGTTCGCTGGCTTTTTTTAGTTATCCGTAGCTTTCATTCAGTTTTTTTTTTTTTTTAATGATTAAATGCTTGAACCCCAGACCTTCCGATCGGCAACCCAGCGCCTTAACCACTGGAGCCACCAGTCCCCCAAACTCAGAGTTGCATTTATATATTCAGATAACCTTAATTTCTTGATGATTGTACGTGTTACAGATCACTGGACAAGACACCTGTCAGTCAAGATATACAGGTAAGTGACAGGTGTCTCGTCCAATGATCTGTAAGTTTCCATTCGCAAACTATACCTACCTTTTCCGGTTTGTCTGGCTTGTCGTTGTGTTTTTTGGATTTGTTAATGTGTTTTTAAATTTGTTAATTTGTTTTCGGATTTGTTAATTTGTTTTTTGGATATGTTGATTTGTTTTTGGATTTGTTAATTTGTTTTTGGATTTGTTAATTTGTTTTTTGGATTTGTTAGTGTTTTCTAATTTGTTAATTTGTTTTTGGATTTGTTGGTTTTTTTTTTATTTGTTAATTTGTTTTTGGATTTGTTAATTTGTTTTTGGATTTGTTGTTTTGTTGTTGGATTTGTTAATTTGTTTTTGGATTTGTTGTTTTGTTTTTGCATTTGTTAATTTGTTTTCGGATTTGTTCATTTGTTTTCGGATTTGTTAATGTGTTTTGCACTTCTCGGCCACCTTACCAAACCTCTACACTACAAACGCAACTGTGCACCTACATCATCTGGAGCAGTTCAGAATCAATATTTGTCTAATAACATGACAAAAACATTAAACGTAAAAAAATATACAACCTACTCACCAGAGATGCAGACTCATAATTTGCACTGCTCCTCAGAGGCTGTAATCCAGTGGTACCGCTCGTATTCACTGTTCTGGAAGTGGTGAACAAACCCTTTCCCGGGCTGAGACAAGCTAGATAGCTTCGGTGTTGGCTGACCTTCTCACAATGACTAGCTTCTCTTGAAAATGCATTTTTAAGTATGTCTGAGACCAAATCAATTTATCTTCCTGCGTAAAGGAATACTCACATGTATTCATGTGTGCAGAGCTACACACGTGTTTTACCAGTCGAACTTGGCTGTAACAGTTTCCTTCTGACCAACCATTTAGAGGAGGGAAAAATGCTGATGCTATTCTGGACCAGCTAGCTGCCCTGTGAGGCGAATATAAAATCTGATTGGTTAAAGAAACAGAGCTATTTATTAAGGAGTATTTGGTTATAAAAGTTCAGCAGAACAGACTTTGAAAGCCCTGGGCAGATTAGATTGACATGGCAGCACATAGAGGCTAAAATCTGATTGGATAAAAAAATCTAACATACACATACACATACTGGAAGCAGTGCAGCCAAGAGAAACACTAGGAAATGAAGAGAATAAACTGTTGGGAATAAATTAATACAATTTCATAGAAAAATATTAGAATTTCGGTTGTAAATGTAGGTTAGTGCTTCTGATAGTGTTTAGGCCAGCAGAGAAGGCCTTGCCACTGGTTTAAACAAAATACAATTCTGAGCTTCAATATGTTTTCAGGTTTGGGATTTGCTTCGCTATTTACTAAGAATATTTTTTTGGTATTTGTTTATTTAAAAATGTCGTTATAAATTATGTGAATAAAACATTAATCAGGCACATGAACATGATTCTATCGTTGGTTGTGTACTTTTAGACAGTTCCTATTAGATATTTAGATGTAATGATTGCATGCTAACAATAGGTGGCGGTAAATGAAGTGAAGTTGCAAGCGGAAGATGAAAACCAGAGTGGGAAAAAAAAAAGAATTGTGCTTCCGGTGTTGATTGTGCGTCGTGTCCTGCAGTTGTTTTTCAGGATAAACGATGTCTCTCGAAATCGAATCAGCAGAGTAAGTAAAGAAATGTGAAATACATTTGAAATCGATTTGCTCGTTGCGCCTTTGCAACGTCTGTCCTGAACACCAGAATACAGAGGTTAAAGCACGTTTCAGGAGCCGTTCAGCCCTGAGTGTGCGACGTTAGCATTGTAGCGTTAGCATCGCTAGTCTACTAGCATGGCTAATATGAATGCTTTATGATCAGCGTTCACACACAGAGACGCCTTTAACCTGGAGTAAATAAAATTGCAAACATTTGATGCATATGTGCTGTTCAGAACTGGGGTTTAGTGTGCTTTGGCTAGCGGAGGCTAGCAAGAGTCTGTTAGCTCCTGTGTTTCAAGGCGAGAAAAGTGAAAAAAACTCTTTTTTTCCCAAAAGAAACTACATTTCCGCTGCTGTCGTTACTCACAAGTCATTTTCTTGTTGAATTTAACTTGTAATAATGAAATCATTGTCATTAGTGTTTAGTTTGGAGGGTTTTAAGCCCCTTTAGTTTATTTAGTCAAGTTAAGTTTATTTCTATAGCGCTTTTCACAACAGACATTTGCCCTGATGAGCAGCCATGGCGACTGTGGCAAGGAAAAACTCCCTTAGATGAGAAAGAAACCTTGAGAGGAACCAGACTCAAAAGGGGAACCCATCCTCATTTGGGTGACATCGAGTTTGATCATAAATCTTTCAACAATACAGAACACTGGAGAGTGAGAACTAACATGAGCACTGGAGTATAATATTATAGGTAATGTTCTTTCTACAGTCATTATGGTTATAAAACTAGGAGCTACTGAGCTCAACATTTGTGATCATCACAGATCCAGCACCAGCTTCTCCATGCCAGAGCCTGTGTACACCTCACTATGTACACAGATCAGATCAGACTACTTCCCCAATATCTTACTGTTTGTATAATAAACCTCAGTCCCAGGTGTTTATAAGATGGATGCAGTTTTTATAAGTTGTTCAGGTTAATGAGTTTTCTGATGAGAGAGAGAGAGAGAGATTAAGACTAAGAGGCATGAGAGGTGCTTTGACACCCTGAATGTTTTTTAATGTCAAGAGGAGTTATTTTTTCTAATAATAATAATCCAGTTTTATTTGCACAATTCTTGTGCTCTTATTGAAAAGTAAAAGATTATTTTCCTGTAACCGTATATTTTATTCCTTACGTATAAAACAGATGTATACAGTGTGGTGTGTTCTAAACATATACAGCTCTTTGAAATGGATTGAATGAAGACAAAAGAGAATAAACATCACTATTGCAGTTTATGTAGAAATACAGAAAATAGTCATAAATTCCAAAAAGTTCAATACTGGATTTTCAAATTTGCATTTAATTTTTTCACCCTCTGGCATATTTTAATACAAGCAATACGTTTTGTTGACGGACACAACAAGGACCTAAATAAGATACAATGTGTGATCACGATTTAAGAGTATGCCATCAAATGTAGAGGAAACGGTCTGTTAGATCGAGCAATGAAATTCTTATGCTGTGAATTCTCCCAGAAACCCCTGACATCAATTATAAGGCCATAATGAAAAACACAAGATCTAAAAGACACATTTGCAAAATTACAGTAGTGCAAAAATGCTAGGAAAATAAAATGTATGCATCTATAAACTGTACAATATAAACATAGAAGACATGCATGCTGAGGATTTCCATCGCAGAAACTCTATATATTGACTGATATTGCGTTGTTCAGGTTATATGTTTTCAAAAATGGGGAAAAATGAGGATCTTTGGATTTCTGTTGCAAACCTTTAAATATTTATGGGACAATCTTTAGATCATTTCACTTCTTTCTTAAAATAAATGCTTATTAAAATGACATGCTAATGCAGCACAACTATTTCAAGATTAAAAAAAGCAAATCACTTACAGTTGATTTAACGAGCTTTTATGTGGTTTCTTGTAATCTTATTGATTTTTATTTTTGCAGCGTTATTCGTCTGATCATGCAGTATTTAAAAGAAAATAGCCTGCACCGCACCCTTGCGACGCTGCAGGAGGAAACCACTGTGTCCCTCAATACTGTAGACAGCATTGAGAGTTTTGTGGCAGATATCAACAGTGGTCACTGGGACACAGTGCTTCAGGCTATCCAGTCCCTCAAACTGCCAGACAAGACACTGATTGATCTCTATGAACAGGTGAGATTGGCTTGTAGAGGCAAATCGTGCTTCTGTCTTCAGGGCTATTGGCTCTAGCTGGATAAACAGCTGTCTCGGTAAACTGACGTGTGCTGTTGTTGCAGGTTGTGCTGGAGCTGATCGAGCTGAGAGAGCTTGGTGCTGCCAGGTCTTTGCTGAGACAGACCGACCCCATGATCATGCTGAAACAGACTCAGCCTGAGCGCTACATTCACCTGGAGAACCTGCTCGCCCGCTCCTACTTTGATCCCAGAGAGGTTGGTTGTGACACTGACACAGTCGCATGTTACTATCGGCTTCTCCTGTAAAACACTTTAGAGTTTACACACAGTACAGATGGTGAAATTGTTGCTGTGAAACTGCTTTGATATTTTCCTGTAACATGACAGTAAATAAGGTGCGCGTGTGTGTTTGCAGGCATACCCTGATGGCAGCAGCAAGGAAAAGCGGCGGGCTGCTATTGCCCAGGCTCTGGCGGGGGAGGTCAGCGTGGTGCCACCGTCTCGTCTCATGGCCTTGCTTGGACAGGTGTGTAACAAATCACACCCAACCCTTTCATATAGAACTAGAACTGATACAATGTCTTAAAAATCTTAGAATTTAAAAATGCAGCTGTAGTTTGCTTGTGTAATCGTCTTTTCATTGTTACCCAAGGGCTATAAAAAAAGTTATCCTAGATAGTGAAAAGTCTTAAAACATTTCTTACATTAAACTATATTTTATTATGCATACGCTACAACAAGCGGTCACAACACATCTTAAACCGTAGACCTGTTGTGTATTATTTATTCATGCTTATTAGTGGTACACGTTTTTATGCACTTCTAAAGTCTTATGAAGTTAACTGTTTACTGTTTGCACTTGTTTTCGTTGCTGTTGAGTCATCAAATTTCCCCTTGGGGATTAATAAAGTACTTTCTCCTCTTTATAAAGTGATCAGTCTATATAACGCCATTTCTGAATATCATTCTCATTTAAGATTGTAGTTTTCTTGTTCTATTGAGAGATAATTTTGCAGAAATAAATGTAAATGATGTGCCAGTAGAACAAGGCAAATTCAAGCTTAGAACGAGTGCAAATGGCTTGAAATAGATGTAATATGCTAATATATGTTGCATTCTAATATTAAAATAGGAAATACTAGATAGAGCTGACTATATTCAAGATATTTGTGCCTACTAAAATTACATTTTTGTGGCGGATCATATTCTTTGCATTCATATAATAAAGAGCCTATAAAGTTATACTTGCAGAGCAGACAAACGTGGAGTGTAGAGTTAGTGTTTTAGTTGTAAGTTCAAAACTGTTATGATTCATGTTTGAAATTCTAACGCTCATGTTACCATTAACTGTAACAAATACCAGTCAGTTAGATACCTTTTGTGAAGGTATGTTTTGACTTATAATGTGCCATGTTTCTTGCTCAGTCTCTGAAGTGGCAGCAGCATCAAGGTCTCCTGCCTCCTGGTATGACCATTGACTTGTTCAGAGGCAAAGCTGCAGTCAAGGACGTTGAGGAAGAGCGTTTCCCTACACAGCTGAGCAGGCACATTAAGGTACTGAATACATTCATCTCACTGGAAACATGACAAGTTAAATGAAATGTTTTCTAACAGTTATAATGTTGTTTATTTGCTAACGTTTTTACAAATGGTACATAATTGCACTGTTTTTCTATGTAGCATCAGCTGCAATATTGTATTAATTAAATTTTTAGTTATTTTCCACTACTACTGTTTGTCATTTGTTGCTGTTGTAACACAATAATTTATCAGGTATATCTGTCTGTATTATTGTGTGGTGTAGTTTGGACAGAAGTCCCATGTGGAGTGCTCCCGCTTCTCCCCTGATGGTCAGTATCTGGTTACTGGCTCTGTCGACGGCTTTATTGAGGTGTGGAATTTTACAACGGGCAAGATCAGAAAGGTACACACACTTCTGTCAAGTTCTAAATGGAATAGCAAGGCGTGACAGTTTTTTTTATTGTTTGCATTCATATATTGTTTTTTTTATTAACATTCATCGAATGGCTGTTCTACAGGATCTGAAGTACCAAGCACAGGACAACTTCATGATGATGGACGACGCAGTGCTGTGCATGTGTTTCAGCAGAGACACAGAGATGCTGGCTACAGGAGCACAGGATGGCAAAATAAAGGTCATAGCTAATTCTGGGAATGTTTGACCATTTTTGGAGAGATCCTTCATTTGGAAAATGTTTTACATGCCATGTCACAAAGATCAACAGCTTTGTTAAAACGTTTGTGTCTTGTTTTTTATATGCACACTCAGGTTTGGAAGATCCAGAGTGGACAATGCTTGCGGCGATACGAGCGTGCTCACAGTAAGGGTGTGACATGTCTGAGCTTCTGTAAAGACAGCAGTCAGCTCCTCTCAGCCTCATTCGATCAGACCATCAGGTGAGTAATGGAGTAGTAGTGCTAATGGAGGGTTTTGCAATTGTATTGGTACACACTAGATGAACAAAATTATTGGAAGACCTGAGTGTTGAGCCATATGTGGTTCTTCTCAAAACAGTTGAAGGCACACAATTGTATACGATGTCTAACTGTTAAATTAATATTAGTCATTTTCACTTCACTTGAACGTCTTCCAGAATGAGCACAAATCTCCACAATCACACTGCAAACTCTAGTGTAACATCTTCCCAGAAGAGTACATGTTATAATAAACGAGGACAAAATGTGAATTGGGATGTTCACATACATACGAATGTACAAATCTTACGATCACCACAATCTTTTGTCCATAAAGTATATATACAGCTGGACCACAAGCTGTTAATCAAAGCAGATGAAAAAAAAAAGACTGTCCAGAACCTTTTGAAAGTAAATTTAAATTTCAGACACTTAAGTGTTGAACATTAATTAGTTACGAGATAAGCATTATTGATTTTATATAGTATACCATAGAGCATGGCTTTTTTTTTTTTTTTTGTGTTTCAGTAGTTTTCACTTTAGGGTTTAGTTTAATGTGAGTTCTGAATATAGTGGTGTTTTCCCATATGTTCTGATCCCTGTGGACATTATTATTGCCATATTGGTGATGCCACATGTATTGCCTTATCACAGTGTATCACCAAAAAAAACGGTTTGGCATTGCTGAGGGAAGGTGTTTTGTGTTTGTGCAGAGTTCACGGACTAAAGTCCGGCAAGTGTCTTAAGGAGTTCAGAGGCCATTCCTCATTTGTTAATGAAGCCACATTCACTCCTGATGGCCACCACATCATCAGCGCATCCTCCGATGGAACTGTGAAGGTACCTATTCTCTCAAACACTATATTGTTCTCAGACATTGAAATTAGCGCTTGCATTAAATTTAATATAGGATATTTATAATCCTTTTGACTTGTTCAGGTCTGGAATGTGAAGACCACAGAGTGTACAAACACATTTAAATCTCTTGGCACCTCTGCTGGCACAGACATCACTGTGAACAACGTGATCCTGCTTCCCAAGAACCCTGAGCATTTTGTTGTGTGCAATCGGTCAAACACTGTGGTCATTATGAACATGCAGGGACAGGTAAGAGGTTTCCTTTTACAGCAAATCTAAGAGGCCAGTTCCTGAGAAGTTTCCATCAAAGACATTAACACTGGCATATGGATTGGGGTTCAGGGCAAGGGAGGGAAGGAATAGCTTTTATTAAAATTCCTTATGGGAGAACCTGTATGCCACTTTTCAACCATTCAGTAAAAAAAAAATTATATTTTGTATTTTATTTCTACATAATATTTTTGTATTTGCATTGATGTAGATGTATTTTGCAATATCCTGCAATTTACATTTTAATACAGTGTTACATATACTTTTTTTTTTTTGCTGAGCGTTGCAAGTTTTAACTTCTCAAAATGCTTATGCACTGCAGATTGTGAGGAGCTTCAGCTCTGGTAAGCGAGAAGGGGGAGATTTTGTGTGTTGTACCCTTTCCCCCAGAGGAGAGTGGATCTACTGCGTGGGAGAAGACTTTGTGCTTTACTGCTTCAGCACAGTCACCGGTAAACTAGAGAGGACCCTGACTGTAAGTCTACACTTATTCTCTGTATCGTGTCCTTAAACACTGACGTAAATAATATTGTAACATTAGTGTTGTAGCGTGGCAAAAACAGAAATATTTAACCTCTGGATGTCTGCTCCAGATCCATGAGAAGGATGTGATTGGTATCAGCCACCACCCTCATCAGAACCTGATCGGCACATACAGTGAAGATGGTCTACTCAAGCTCTGGAAACCTTAATTACCAACCAGGACCAATATCTTACTGGGAAATCAGTTGGGCGTACAATATATTTTTTTTGTACATATTTGTTTTTGTTAGTGCAAATTTTCATGTGCATGTCCTATTTGAAGAGAACAGAAAAACATTTCCTTTCAGATTTTTTTCAACCTTTTTTGGTCTATGCTCAGTTTTATTGTGTAACGGTAGATAACTTGGTATTTTACTTAATTTTCACCTTTTCAATTAAAAATTTTGATCACATTTTACTTCCCTCGTGTACTTTGTACCAGATCTACAACTCTGATTGAATACTTTAGTGGGTTCCCAAAATGCTTATTTTTAATCCGTGTATAAGGGGGAACTGCAGGGTCAAGAATCCTGAGAACTGGCCCTGACCGTTAAAGAACTGGTGTAACCTAAAGTTCTCAGATATCAGTAGGTTAGTGATACAAGAACACGAAGAGTAAAGTATCAGGTGTCTAACCAAAGTAGCAAATTGGAACTAAAAGCTTATCCAAACTTTCCTGTTGTTCCTGGAAATTTTATTACATGATAATATACATTGGACACATGCAAATATTGGACTTAACCGAAAAACCATTTTGCCACTAGAATATATATACTGTATATATTTTTTTTTGAAATGGTGCATGGTGTTTATAAACAAGCACTATTTTAGAATAGAAAGTTTCCAGGTGACAGACTGGCGCATCTTGGGTGGGACGAGGATCTCAGAGTCTGAGAGAGATAGAGAAACAGCTCTTTATTCTACAGCTCAGATAACAGAATGTGATAGGTGTGTTTTTAGTGAGCACTCACCCTGCTGAGAAGCTGTGGTGGGTCTCGGCTGCTGAAACGAAGCCATGATGCTGTTGGCTGTTGAATTTGGGCCTGTGACCTACAACAGAGAAGTATAAATCCATTAGGTACATACAAAATATCAATAAGACAAATATACTTCTGTATTCTATGCCATATTTATTGGAAGATGCATTTGGACATAACTTTCAGGTTTTACAACAGTGGGATGTTTGGTTCAATTGAAATAATCGACTTGAAGCCAAAGGCGTTCTATGAATGTAAAGTTTAGGACCACAAGGTTCTATGGTTGAAAAAAAGAAAAAAAAAAAGAGTCTAAATTGTTGGATTATCTAGAAATAGATCAAATAATGTTTTAATATAAACTACCATTAGGTCCAAGCCTTTACGTCTGTGTAGGTTCAAATGCTGATGGTCAATCAGTTATTTTTTACTTCTGGGTTGTTTGACAGTAGTAAAGAATAGAACAAACGCAGCTAAAGACTAATCGTGTTATATGATGGACATTTTCAAGCACAGAATTTCAAGTAAATTAGTAAAAATGCTGTTTCTTACTGGAGTTTGGTTTTGTTGAAGCCCTTCATGCCATATCTCAGGGATGCCTGTGTCGATGAGCTGCAGCAGCTCACTGTATTCTGACTGCAGGCTGCTGGCCAGATTGTCATACTGAAACAGTACCAGTGCCTTCAGGAGGCTGTGGATCTCCTCTGCAGAGCAAAAACGATATGCTGCAGTCAGTTTTTTCTCTAATATTACACGTCTTAGCACAAAATAAAAGAAATGTATAAAACAGTATGTGATAAATGTATAAAATAATCTGCTGAACAAACTTATATTAAATAAACATTTATCTGAAGTAAGCCGAGAGCCCCCTGGCTGTTGACGAGTTTATGGTCTCTGCTGCTCATGGCAGAAATTAAAGCTCACTAGCGCATTAAACTGAGCATTCCAGCAGAGGAGGGTCAACCCATGCAAAAGACACAGTTCTCTACATCCAATACTTATGAGCAGAGCTAAAATCTGTAGCATTTTCACTCAGCTGAACAAAAATGGAATTTTAGACCTTACCCCTCATCTTATCAACGATGTGGATGATTTGGATAATGGCATGAAGAAGGGCAATGTCCTCAAAAGGACTTCCTTCCTTTAAGCTGTGCTTCTTTCCTTCAGCTTTCCTGCGGTTCTTCGATGATCTCCTGGATGAAAAAGCTGCAGTGAGCCTCAGGCTTTCAGCTTTAACTAGTTACACAAGCAAACATAGACCCTTTCTACTTGGGCTGTTATTCATATTGGTTTCTCATAAACCATCAAGAAAATTATTTTAAAGATTTATTTCCTCTTCAGAAATCTCTCAAATTATACTTAATTTAGCTTCGAATGTCACAGTAATCTGATCTAAAAATGTGCCCAATACAGTAGGTAAAGAATAAATCATGTTAATGCAATGCTTGCAATAACAAGCTGATTATTTTTAATATCAAATCCACTTATATACTTGTATTTAGATATAAAACGTCATACTTTTATCCATTTATAGTTACATTTAATGCTGTGGCGTGTCCATTTTCTCTTATCAGTATTAGTAGTTATAAAAAGGCATGTGTTAACAAGAAGTATTGGAGCGAGTTATCTTTCTTTAAAATGTATATAGAAAGAATATGTGTATGATAAGAATTGGGTATTGTATAATTGGAACATTCCTGGTACTTTTTAACCCACATTTTTTTCACTTGGCCAATTTTCCCAGGTATCCCTCAGCTCCGACAGACAACACTGCCTCCTTAATCTACATAGATTTGATTCAATAGTTTTGATGCACATTCTTGTAAAGTATGAAACTTACTTAAAATAAAAAAGGCAAAGATTATAAACACTTTATAATCTCTAGTTTACACTTTATAGTGAGCAGTGTGACCCTTATCTTGAGACATGAGGAACTGAACTAGGCATGTCGGTATTAGAACTGTATCTGCTTAAGCAATAAGGATAGATTTAAAAACAGTAAGAAATTCTGTGCGAGAACTGATTTGTATCGAGGGGGTGAGGGGAGCTTTGTGAAAACAACAGCGTGGCTTTCTTTAGGACCTCCTGAACTAGAACTCACGAGGAGATGCGGGAGTTGCTTTGCGAGTACTTCGATCCAGCTACTTTCAGGCGGCTGCCAGTCAGGACGCTGCTCGCTTCGGAGTAGAGTTCAGCATCTGCGCAGTCAGGGCCGTCCTCGTCTGCAGTGGAGAGAAGCGGTACAGTAAGAAAGCAAAAAAAAAATGTGTGATAGCTACAGAGTTTAAAGTGATCCTTACCAATAAACTCCAGTCTAGCCTTCTCTTTCTGCTCTCGCACAACAGCAAGTCGATTTTTATGGCGTGTGAACAGAGCACTCTGAGAGCCCACAAAAGCCATTTGAGTACTGTGAGCTGAACAAAGTCAGACAAAACACAAGCTTGAAAGGGGAACCAACAAACAGAAAAAGTTTGACGTATTAAAGTCAAGGATGAAAACCAGTATAATACCTTCCAAAAGTGCAGGCTTCAGATTGGTTTCAATGATGTCTGGTCTGTTGTAAAAGTAAATCTGTAATAAACATACAAATAAAAGATGAAAAACACTAGTTCAAAGATTAAATAATGCAAAGAAATGTAAAATTACAACCACAAGTGACTCACTATTCTGAGAGTTTCCTCCCATGCAGCTCCCTCAATCAGGGCAGAAATAGCCTCCTCACAGTCCTGAAAATACCATTATTCAACTATCAATGATCCACAATCAACAACTTACAGAATCTTAACACAATTTATATTTGTGTCTTTATGAATATGATTTGTATAATACATGTAATGCAAAAAAATATATAGAATTCAATTATGTACAGGAATACATAGATACATGTTTACTCCATTGTCAGTATTTTGTTACAGTAATTTTTTTTCTTTTCAACACAAGATGAAAGACTTTTCACATTACAAGCTGCATTTTGTTTGCTGCATTAATTTCAAGACCATTGTTAATAGCTGCTAAAACATGGTTACAGGATCTAAAGTGTTGCGCCATTAACCATAATTATAACTATGACCAGTAAAATGTGTAGATACATGCATACATAAACTCACTGTTATATAAAGGAAATAAACCACATCAGGTGACAGTAACTCTGCTTGGCACGAGGTTGCAAATGTCACCCCTGATTATTTTCCTATAGCAATACAGTAACTAAAGAATCACTCCAGCATTAATCGGTATAATTTCTCTGAACCAGATCTGTAGAACAGGCTATTACCACGGTCATGAACTGTTACTAATTTCCCAGAAGAACTGAGTGTTTAGGTAGTTCCATAAGTCCAGGCATCTTAAAGTAAATACAGGCGAGCCACAGCTGACCTATTTGATTATACACTCGTCCTAATGCTACACTGATATAACAATTATCTTACAAAACATAACTGATCCAGTTTTACAAAGATAAGATAAGATATACCTTTATTCATCCCACAGTGGGGAAATTTCTCAGCTGGATAAAGATACAAAATACAGCACTAGCAATGCATTTGGAACTCATTGTTTTGCCTGAGATCAACATGTGCTTTTAGCGAGGTTTTGGTAAACAGGTTTCCTGTTTTGTTTTTTCCTCAGTATATGGAGGTGAAATATGCTGGAATATGGTTTATTTATCAATTTAACTAATGGCCCTGCAGCTGCACTAATGTAAGAATCATGGAAACACAGAGCAGTGAGTGAATTGAAAAAAGAGCAGATTCGATTATTTATACCTTAGCATATTGCTCCAGCAGCAGAGCAGCCTCTGTATGTTTCCTCATTTCCAGAAGCTTCTCTAAAACACATTGATCACAATGCAATAGGAAAATCAGTTTGGGCTAAGTATAAAGATTTAGGATTAAAAATGGTGACATTTATTCTAGGTTATTATGTGAGTTACTCTGACATTTATTTTAGAGTGATAAGATAGATATCCTAGACGAATGGATAACTGAACGCACACATTCACATGTGCGCAGAAAAACACACAACAAATACCTGCTAGATCTCGTGCGAGCTGCGTTAGCTGTGTGGGTGGTACAGGGATGTGTGTAGCTACGGCGAGGGCGTGTCTCCAGCTGGTGCAACTAATGAAGGCCTGCAAAGCACGAGGCATTTCTCCACATCGCCATAGCAACAACCCTGCCTGCTCAGCCTGCTGGTCCTCCAACAGGTGTTCAGCATAGGCCACACTCAGCATCTGATGATATCACAGAGAGGTCAAGATTATTTGTGACCCCAGCACCCTTAAGAGATGCAATTATTCAAATGAGCATCATGTGTATGAATCATCTATGCCAATAAACCTGTTCTTGAAATCTTATCGGTGGTGGCCTTAGAACATATGGTGACCTCTGCAAGTATCACCATGTCGCCCTGAATACCTTCAGACTCGCTGTTTGAGCGGCCAATTCAACACTGCTTTTAATGGCTAACAACCAGCAACTACAATAATCAGTCACTTCACACATTTGCAACTACATTAAAAAATGCTGTAAAACTGGTGTTAAAATGTGTTTAATTGTGTGTATATATATATATATATATATACACACACACACACACACAACTTATAAGTATAACTTATAAGTCTACACTCCCCTCCACCACACTTCCACCAGCTGATAGATCAGTTTGACCACAGTACAGATTTTTCACCAGAGAACACAATTTCACAGGAACCATGTGCAAGTAGACAGTAGAGAATATTAAAGGCAGATAAATAAACATGGTATATAATCAGCACTCATAAAGGAAAGTCACCTTGTATTGCTGGCTATCTGCAGGGTAGAGCTGAAGCGCTTCAGTGTACAGCTTCTGATCCTTCACCAAGTTTAATAATTCTGTAAAGTGTTCTTCGCCTTAGAGAAAGAGAGAGAAACAAAAATAGCGTTGTTTTGCTTAAATGATTTCTATATGTTTTATTAACCTATAGTCAGACTGTGTAAGCCCTCACCACACTTGCTGAGGTGATGCAAGGCCTTTTTGTATCTCTTCAGATGTTTATCTATGGTATAACGCTGGTAATTAGGTTCCAAGGTTTTTAGCATGTTCAGGAAGGAAAGATATTCTTTAGGGTCCTAGAGATGATAAAAGAGAAGAGAAGAGCAAAAGTAAATTTCAATCAGATTTTCTATTCAAGGTTTTACAAATTGTGTCTATAATAACTACATGGAAACATCCCCAACCTTCTGAGACTTTTCTGCTACCATGAGCACCAGGTCAAAGTCATAGGTCCCCAGGGAGTGTTCATACAGTTCATTAACGTTGACCAGGAACAAGAGATACTTCAGAGCCTCCTCTGCACTCACTGCATTTTCTACAATAGGTGGGTTGACTAATCACAAAAACAAACACATAAGGGGTGATATACATACAGATTTGAATAGTTTAAGAAAATGATCGTTAAGTAACTGATCTATAACTGTGTAAAGATGGAGCAGGAGAAGATGACATATTACTGTCATGGTTTTTAAGAGCTTCCTCGAATGACCAAAAATGCTATTAATCACTGTATTGTTAGGCAGCGAGTTTCATGACTCTGTGAGAAAGTCTTCACAAAGAGAGAGTTTAGTGCCCTCTAGTGTGCAAAAATAATTCAAGCAAGTCATTATTGAGGTTTTTCAATAGGATTTTAAATTCTTGCATATTTTCATTATATATTCATTATTACATAAAGTAATAAGTAGCTGATGTTGAAAGAGTTTTTTTTTGTTATTAAATTCTGTTCCCCCTACTCATGATTAATTGGTAAATGGAACCCTTAAAAAAAATTTGAAAAAAAGTGGCTGAATTAAATAAATATATAAATATCAAAACGACAAGGAACTAATTTTGCTAAAAGGGTCCTTATTTGCTTTGATTGATTCATTTCTTTTTTAGATATTGCCAGACTTCTTACCACGCAATTCATGGACCTTCTGTAGAGCAATCTCTAGTTCTGGTGTCGACTTCCTCACATGAGTTGTTAAAATACACAGACAGTACCTGCAGGGGGAAAAAAAAAAAGAAATCGATCAAATGCTCTTGAAAAAGAAAATGTGTTAAATTTGTGAGAAAAAACTAAAACGCTACAAATGAAACTATGTAACTTAACTAAGTGCTTAACTATTGAACAACATTAATATTAGAGAAATAATACAAATCATTGTATCATATTTTATGAAAGTGTGTGATAGGAAGATATATATATATATATATATGAATTTTTAAGAACATACTTATGTGGATCAAGAGTTTCCATTGCTGATCGCAGAGCATCACAGACAGTGTCCACTTTCTTTTTCCCCTGACCTCCTCTCACGGTTACTGAAGCAGACTGGCATGCTGAATTCACTGGGCATGGGTACATCGTCTTTGTAGTATCTTCCTCTCTATTGAGTAATAAATCCCATGATGCTTTGAAAATATCTCAAATATATACTATATAACACTGTAGTATAGAAAGGCTCTTACTTGAGCTCTGTAAGAAAAAGGTTGATGTAGTTGACTGAGGAAATCTGTTTTAGAAACTGCTCTGTATTCTCCAAGAACACCTGTAAATCACAGACTGTAAAATTACTTTACATACAGCAAATATGAGGAAATAACACGATCATTAGATTACTTACACTGGGATTGTGGTCATGGATTAGGTTCAGGTTGATCCGCAGCTTCCTCATGCATTCAAAAGCATCTCTAAAGTTCAGTCTAGAATTTTAGGAGAGATTTAAAACCTTTTAAACATACTTATACTTCAAAAACATTCATTTACTAGAACAAGGTTGAATCTTATACACTTTATGATTTATTAGGAACACATACTTATTAAGACACTTCCTGACTTGAGCAAGCACAAGAGCTCGGTGATGGATGGTCTCTAGGTTACCACGGGGCATCTGGGGGGGGGAAATGCACACGGCCTGTGATCAAAGTTCATCTATAATGATGAGGAATTCACAGCACAGAGATTTATCCAAAACTCTTGAGGTCTCAAAGTGACGTCTTGTGTACATTTCAAGACTAAATGACAAAAAATGAAGGTAGTTGACTTTCTGCCTAAGGGAAATGTCAAGTCTAAAAATACTGAAAACAATGGCTTTTAATGATCTGGAGCTGACAGGCAGCATGAATGATGAGAGAGTGTGAGTTTGTTGTTGAGTTCAGCTCTAACCTGTAGGATGAGTCTGGTGTCCTGAGGCACCACAGTAACGATGCGAGATCCTCTCTCTACTTTGCGAACACTCTCATCATTTTGAGCCGCTTCAGAACTCAGAGCCACCTGCATGTCTGCAGACACACCGCAATAACAGTGCATGAATTTAGAAAGAGGCTCATACTGACAGCTTTATTATCTACTCTTGCTCACAGATACAATTTTGTGAGAAGAATATTGATGATACTGTTACCTCTAACCAATGGTACACTATTACATTATATAAGCATGGAAAAAGCATAATCAGGGTTTATTGTTACTCCAACAATGTGTACAGAGTGGACTAGCAAGACTATGGTGAATCTCACAAACATACATTACTACATGAGCCAATGTTTATGGACATGTATTACACCCATGTGTGTTTATGAACATCCCATTCTAGATTTCGCTTTGCTTTGCTGTTATAATAATCATTTCTATGTTCCAGTTAATGCAAAAGGTGTTAATAAAGGTTAAGAATAAAGCTACATGCAGACCATTAAGTTTGTGGCAGACCGTAGAGCTCACTTGTCATACTGGAACAGGTTAGTACCAGTCAATCACACGTTGTAATGTAATTCTACGGCATGTAAAAATGTAATTCTACGGCATATAAGAGACAACCATATACGATTTTTGTTCTTCCAAAAAACAAGCTATGGGCATGATCAGCAGGTGTCCACAAACATTTAGCCATTTTGTGTAGCTTTATGCTTAATAATGTACAATAGCAAGCTCATGTCCAGGACCAGTGTGTGTTATTTACAATATTAAACAAGTATATTTACAATACAGTTAAATATGTTATATACATTGAGCAGTAACTAGATTTCTTGAATCTGACTATTCAGACTGTTTTCTGGGAAAACAATTTTGCAATAGTACACACAGTTCAACAATGCAATAAGAAATGTTTGATCAAGCTTTTAAAGGTTTTCTGAAGAGACGTTTGTTTAATATTTCTTGGTTTATACATGTCACAGCAGAGAAGCAAAGAGAAGCTGGCGATAAGAGGAACTTGTCTCATGGATGTGAGATTAAATGAAGAAACAAAAGATTAGCTGTTTGTACTTATGTTGTGATAAAAGACAAAAAAACAATAAAAAGCATACCGTCTGCACGTCATGTTCTTACCTTTGACTGACACTGTAGTCAGGTGGAAGCAACGGCATGTGTGAGCATGTGTGGTGAGAAGGAGGAACTCATTATACACCACAAAGGAGGAAATATTAGAGGCGACCTGTAGAACAGAAATATCATTTTAACCAGATATACGTGATTAAATCTCCACAACTTGTCAAATCCATGCTATTTACGTACACATTTTCCTCCTGCTTTTGAATAAAAAGAGGTGGTTGAATAGTCTTGTTAGCAAAAAAAATGACATATATATATATATATATATATATTTTCCCAATAAGCTGTGACTAAGTAGACTGTTAAAATCTGTGCACATACATACCATACTGTTACCAATATAAAGGTGGGATCTTTCTGTCAGACCTACTAAATGCTCCTGCAGAGAGACACAATGCACAGTACATATTTCAGTTAAGCTACTATGGGACAATGTTTAGAGTGCTATACAAATCAAATTGAATTGAATGTATAAATACACACACAACAGAAATGCCTGGAAAAAGACAAAGTAAAATGTGTTTCCTGTATGTTACCTCTCCGGTGATGATACACAGTGCAGTGTGAACACAGGGCTGGGGAAAGTTAACACTGAACTGTAGTGAATCCTTCCATTCAGTCACTGTTATCTCTGCAGAGTCTGAACATGAGAGTCATGCATAATTACTATACTAGATATCACTAAAATAATTGAAGAACATATGTGGCAATTAAAAACCGAGCGATACCCACATGAATCAATATTACACACCAGGTAGTACAGTTAAAAATGAACTTTTATATCTTTTAAGTAAAACAAAAACTAAATGTTTACAGTTTATATTGTTTGTGTATTACAAAAAGAAAAAAAAATAGCTGAAAATCTGGCGTAATGGCTCAAAATACTATACATTTTTGATTGTAAAAAGCATCCCCATCGAATAAGCAAACACATTCTTCCGGTCAGTGAATGATGCGACAGTATAAATGCTAATTAAACAGGTGTTTGTTTGTTTTTTCGGTTAGTTTTGTAGTTAGAGTCATCCTGTTGCAATACTTTAATTCAATTTTACTAGATTATTTTATTTCAGTTTTAATTTAAGATGGAACTGAAAACGCCATCTTCCAGTCAACCACTAAAATACAGCCAACAAAAATCAAGGTCAATAAGATCACTCACCCCAATTCACTCTCCTCATCTGTCCATCCTGCAGCTGTAAAGCCAGGGTGTCACTCTTGGAGCTGTGGCACATGCTAAACACATGGCCTTCAACTTTGACTTCTGACCTGATTTAACAAAAACTAAATTTCAGTATTCCAACCCTGTACTGCAGCATACGCATATATACAAAAGACCAAGAGTTTTCTGATACAAAATTATAAAAATAAAATAAATAAATAAAAAAAAACATTACACAATGAAATAAAGGGTTTAAAAGTTTGAGATGTAGTTTGTACCTGATTTCTAGTCTGGGTTCTGAGTTCTGGGCTTCTGCTGGAGTCAGTACAAGGAGACGTGAATGGTTTACTTCATCGCCACATGCTACTGCCAGAAATATGTCCTTCCTCAACCAGTGCAGAAGACGCAAAGCCGGAACCCCCTCACATGCCCCTGCAACACTGCAAACAAAGTATAATCAACAGTAAGCAAACAACATTCACACACACAAGAAAATAACAACTGCAGTACAGTACAGTTAAATACAGGCAGTGACACTAACCTGTATGACTTCTGTAAAACTAGTGCTTTAGAGACGACTCTAAATTCTGAAGCATCCTTAATAGGCTCACTGGTATCTTGAGTGAGAAAGACAAAAAAATGGTTGCTTTAAGAAGACTCAACACAAAGCCACTGAATACAACCACTGAAACACACCATATTGTAATGCACAACATGAAAAACATAAAAATGTTTGTTTGTCATGGGTTTTTATTTTCTATTTGCAAACCTGGGCCAGCGATATGCAAACACCCATCTGCTGTTAATGCTGCGAGCTCATTGGTACTCCGTGGCTGTTTGTGGAAGGTGACCAGGTTAACAGGAACAGGAAACTGCAGTTCGTAGGAACACATTGGTGGTGGAACCACACACTGACGAAATGTTGTCACTAAAACCTTGGCTGTAAGACAAGAAGGACATGTGGGGAAAGTAAAAGATTTAGAAACCAAAAAAAAAAAAAGTCCTGGGAAAGCCAGTTACACATATAGAGTTATACCTCGGTGCTCACTGGCTCTGAAACCTATCAAATTCAGTACTCATTACTTTACAACTGAAAAATGTTTCAGCACTTGCTCGAAACTCGACAACGACTCTCGCGATGAAATGTGTGAGCGGTAAAACGGCTGCATGAAGAGTCTCATGTTAGCTCACGAACAGAGCCATAGGTCTCTCTTTTGTGCTTTCTGTGCATTTTAAGTCTAAATCATGGGTCCTAAAGTGGTTAAAAATGCTTCCACCTACTTGTACTGTACTCGTCAGTCTCAGCTCTGGTCATGAGTACCGATGAGTAGCGAGGTATTACAGTATAATAAATTTATGCTGAAATTAAATGCATAGTCAGTTACTGTCCTGAAAGTCTTGCATATTAATCTTTATAACCAACGTCTGATCTTCAATGGTATTTAAGATAAATTTTTTTAATGACATTCTGAATCAACATTTTGATCATCTGTGGAATAATGGATCAATTCTGCATTACCAACATTACAATGCTGTTCAATTGGCAGCTGATAGAAGTATTAGTGAGATTTCAGCTTGAAAGAAGTCCAAGTTGAGCACTAAAACGTGTATGTGCAATGTCTAGGCTAAGACACCTGAATAATAACCGAATAAACACCTCTTTGTCTGGACTGGCTGAAAGCTGGTAATCGACTTTTTAAGTCATGTAGACAGATATGTTTGCTAAAATAAATCTCTGACCTGACCTTTGAGCACAAATCACCCTTATGATCATCCAACTGAAGTATTTTTGAAGTCTCTCACCTCCATCGATCACAGCCACACTGGCATTATCATGTGAATCATATCCTTGGCTACGATCGGTGCTCCAGCCCCAGTCATATGTGTAACTGCTCCAGTCATGAGTCAGCAGGTGGAACTGGAGTGGCTTTACAGGGTCCCAACACACACAGACTGGAGCCTTTGAGGGCTCACTTCCAAAATGCAGGCTCTGTTTTAGGTACCAGTGGTAATTCCCAACTGTCCAGAGCTGAACTAAGAAACAAACAAAAAAAAAAAAGCAAAGAAAATAATAAATATCTAGCTATCTAGCTGTATCTATCTGTATCTATATATATATATATATATATATATATATATATATATATATATATATATATATATATATATATATATATATATATATATAGTAACTAATAAAATGGGAGGGGATCATGGAAAGTGTATTATTGTAAATACAGAGAATTATAACAGAATAAAAAGAGTGTAAATTCATATTTAACTGTATGTGTTGGTGTTGCTGTTTACGCCTGTGTTCAGATCCTCAAGCCAAACAGCCAACACAGTGGAGTCACTGTTCCAAAGCAACTCCTTTACCTGGAACACATGATGCACAATAACATGCATTAACACAAAAACATTTGCTGTTTGTCAAGTATCAGTAAATTATTGCCTACCTTAACCTGGTCCTTGGCAAAGGGCAGAGTAAAGTCTCCATGCAGCAGGCCATTCTTTTCCATAAACACAACACTGTGTTTGTTAGGGTGGCGCTGGGTGCAAGCTATCAGGCTACCTGAAGGTCTGAAACACACACTGCAATGTTATAGTTTATAATATCATTACAGACCAACAAGCTTAGGCTTCTACTACGATATTATTTAGCAGTGATCACCAGAAATGATTCAATAACCAACATAAATCTAATAGAAAATGTTTATAGTCACAAAAGTAATTTTCCCGGTTTTAGAGTTTAAGTTGGTTTCGATCGATTTAGATGTATCACAGCTGGATTATTACAAAAGCTCTTACTTCCAGCAGAGAGCTTCTTCAAGCCCATTTACAACTTCACTAGTAGCCTGCAGGACACACTCTCTATTCCACACTCTGACTTTTCTAGCACCTGAAACAACACAAAAGCACAAATCATGATTTGTGGGGGATTTTTGGTTGTTAAACTTAATGGCCCATCAGACAACTATTGACACAAACATCGCCTGGACATATAATATGCTTGTTCCAGGTTATTGATTTGCCCTCTCCCGGTTATTAAATAATAAGAGATTTGCCTGTTTGAGGACAGACTGCGCCAACTGCAAAGAGCTGCCCATCGCCTCTCCATGTGATCCTTGGCATGCGGTCATCCCATGGCACTGCCAGCTGCACTTCCTTTTATGACATGCAACAGAAATGTGCAATAGTAAACATATACAGAGGACATATGCAAATCACTATCATACAGTAGTCTTTAAAATAATATTAATTATTAAAAAATATTTAGATTTGAAAACCAGCTATAGGATGGGATGTTTTCTAGGTATTCTTTTTTTAAGAATATTCAGGTTTACATTAACAAACTGATAATACATATGAAGAAAAAACAAATGTGTAAAATGACTATGAAAGGAAATGTACAAAAGACACTGATTTGAATCTTGACATTACATAAATAATAGTAGATAAAGACTTACTGTAGCTTTCTTCTGTGCCGCCTGCTTTCCCGCCGAGCCGTGAAACTGTGTCTCCTTCTTACCCCATCCTACTGTGATGAATTTCCCTGATCCACAAACACAACAAATGATTTAATACATTAAACATTGTGTTATATCTTAACACATGAAAAAAAATTGGGCCATTTCTCTAAGCTCGGAACTTGTGTAAGTCTTACCTTCTCCAAACTCATCCTGCTGAATGGCCACCTCAGTTACAGGCTCAAAGTCTTTAGTCATTAAGATGATTGTCTCCTGACCTAGAGAGAAGAACGGCACAAAATAAATCACAAACCAGCTTATATATAATGAATCCATTACAGTTCTGATATAAACGTCTCTTAGGAACAGACCTGTGCAGAATGTCACCAGCTCCTGGTCTGGACTCCAGCTCATAGCAGTGAGTCCACTATCCACACTTCCCACACACTCCAGCTGCCAAACACACAGAGATCCAAAGTTTCCAGATAAAATACATGCACAATGTCTATATATACCCTTAAAAAACAGCTTTTTACATGTAGTTGTGAATCCCAATTTAATCCACGGGTACTTTTAAAACATATGTATGAACATGTGCTCATTTGTATGTATTCTACAGCAAGAACAAAAAATACTATATCATTTATACCACATTGCTGTTGGTCAGTTTATACAGCGTATTAAATGGAAAACAGTTTGCAAACATTTGCACTTAATAGGAAATTGATTTATTTAATAAAAGAAACATTACTGACAAAAAAAAAGTGCTATGGCAAAGCTTTCTTCAAAGTGATATTTTTTAAAGATTTTAAATTTTCTGCATGTTTTGATTAATAAGAAAGTGAACAACAGAGAAATTGGTGATGGAGCAACTGTTTATAAAGTGATAACAGACAACAACTTCTATAAATGTTCTCAATATTAAACAATCTATAAAATGTATGATTTTCTTACTGTCATTTACTTAGAACAAAAAAAATCTGAAAATATAAATACGTAGATACAGATCTATATGTTGTGTGATAAAGAAAATCAGCTGCATCACACCATCTGTTGTTGGACATCATCCTTTAACATCATGTCCTGTTGTGTATTACTCCTTAATAAAGAAGTGTATGTTTGACCACTAATGACCGATAAGTGCTTGAGCAAATCCCATTTATTCATTAAAAAGCAATAGCTTTTTTATTTATGTATTTTTTTAAATAACAACGTATGGATACCTGATTATTGTTTAGGTTCCACAGAATGACATCGCCCTGGGCAGTCGCCACACAAGCAGATTCCTGATCAGGCAGATCCTGAATACCCACGACAACACCACTGCCGTC